>NW_012103710.1:1303932-1320258 GCF_000951045.1 Mandrillus leucophaeus
GTGCAGTGGCCGGATCTCAGCTCACTGCAAGCTCCGCCTCTCAGGTTCACGCCATTCTCCTGCCTCAGCCTCCCGAGTAGCTGGGACTACAGGCGCCCATCACCTCGCCCGTCTAGTTTTTTTGTATTTTTTAGTAGAGACGGGGTTTCACCATGTTAGCCAGGATGGTCTCGATCTCCTGACCTCGTGATCCACCTGTCTCGGCCTCCCAAAGTGCTGGGATTACAGGCTTAAGCCACTGCGCCCAGCCTACTGTGGCTTTTAAAAATAGAGCCTGTTTTGTAAAGATCATCTTGTATTTAGTCACAAATTGGGAGGGTTATTGTTCAAAATATATTTTTAATGAAAAAATGCAGACTAAAACCTGAAGTGATCATCAGGTTATCTTTGTCACCACAAACTATATGCTTAGCACTGTGAGGCTGATTCACAACAAATTGAAAGAGTGATTTTTTTCTTTTAATAATTCATTTCCAAAGTAAACATGCAGTTGGCAAACAAAGAAAAAACTGTAAATTCCTCTGATTTGTTAATTTTTCTTTTTTATTAGAACTACTTTTTCCTTCTTACAAGTTGTCAATACTTTCATATAAAGATTCCTAGAGTAAAATTTTTCTCTAATTAGGTATAAATTGTAATACATTCTTTAGCTCCTTTTGTCTCACTCATAATAGCTAATTATCATGTAGAATCGTCAGTTTAAAGGCAGAGCTTTGTTATATTGCTGACTAAAAATCACTCGTCAGATGCCAAGTGGTACCCTCATGCCCACATTTGCCATGTTTGGAGTTTTAGATAACCATCACCTACAGTTCTTATACCCTTTAATTATGAAATACTGCAAGTCCTTCAGACAAGTGAGGACCAGAAAAAAGATTAAAATCAAACACAAATTTTAATGGTTTTCAATGACACTTTTTTTTTTTTTGAGACAGAGTCTCGCTCTGTCGCCTACGCTGGAGTGCAGTGGTGCAAGCTCGACTCACTGCAACCTCCGCCTCCCGGATTCAAGTGGTTTTCCTGCCTCAGTCTCCCAAGTAGCTGGGACTACAGGCCTATGCCACCACGCCCCGCTAATTTTTTTTGTGTGTGTGTGTTTTTAGTAGAGACGGGGTTTCACCGTGTTAGCCAGGATGGTCTGGATCACCTGACCTCGTGACCCACCGGCCTTGGCCTCCCGAAGTGCTGGGATCACAGGCATGAGCCACCATGCTCTGCCAATGACACTCTTTAATTACAAAGGTTAAACGTCTGCTACATTATTCCAGAGTTACTATTTAAGTATTTAACTTGGCACTTGTTTATTAAAAGGAGAGCAAGGTATAAGATGTCACGGTATAGATGACGAAGAAAAGTGCTTGATACCACACATTAGCAAACAAAAATCTGACAAACTATTCTAAATGTAAGAGCAAGGGTGGAAGGAATTTGATAGAAGCTTTATACCATTCAATCTGTTTTGACTTCAGCTGTAGATTAAGGGTGAAAAAAAATGACAGAGTTGAAACTTCAGTTTTGAACAAAACGTGAGAGGAAAGTATATTTTTTAAGACGTCATGAATCAAAAAATTCTAGTGGGAGGCTAGACTGAAGAAACTAAGGGTATGGGCCGGGGGCAGTGGCTCACGCCTGTAATACCAGCACTTCGGGAGGCCGAGGAGGGTGGATCACGAGGTCAGGAGATGGAGACCATCCTGGCTAACGTAGTGAAACCCTGTCTCTACTGAAAATATTAAAAATTAGCCAGGCGTAGTGGCGGGCACCTGTGGTCCCAGCTGCGTGGGAGGCTGAGGCAGGAGAATGGCCTGAATCCAGAAGGCGGAGCTTGCAGTGAGCCGAGATCTTGCACCGCTGCACTCTTAGCCTGGGCAACAGAGCGAGACTCCATTTCAAAAAAAAAAAAAAAAGAAACTAAGGGTATGAAAATGGAGAAGAAATATACAATTAAAAGCTCTAAACTGAAATAAATAACCTCAATCATTTTATAATTTTTATATCTGCAGTCATTTTTAAAATTATGAATTATAAAATTATAAATTATAAGGTATTTCAAATATACAGAACATAATGTAACAAGCAAACCTCTGTTATAGTTTTAACTTACATTTAACTGTAGATGACAGGATGCTGGATATAGTTACATCTAATTTCCAGATTGCTTCAGTCTCACTGAAATTTGAAACTCATGAACGCTAGGTGGTTCCCCTCAAAGATTTTTAAATTACCTGCCCCCACACAAGGCAGTAATTGACAAGATTTGCAAAAATATAGAAAATTGTCCCAGAAAAAGCACTGTCTTTAATCAGGTGTCTGGTGGTGTCTCTCTCTTTGAATAGGTCCTATAGTGAGTAGCTTGGATGATTAGCATTTGATATGCTAGAGAATTATTAAGTCCATTTAATTCCAGTTGCTCTAAATTGAGGGAAACTTGAAATTGAGCCACAACTACATCAAAGTCTTCCAAGCCACTGGCCAATTTAGATTCTGAGACTCTGGTGAGAGTTAAAGCTTTAAGTTTTGTGTTAACAAATCTCACTATTTTACGCTTACTCACTATAGTTAGCCTAAGTTGCAGCCATTTTCTGACAATTTGACCTGAAGGTTAAATTCTTGTAGGGAAGGGTTTCCAAATTAATTAACTGTGTCTAGAGTTAATAAATATTCCTGAAAATCTGAAATGTATAACTCTGAGTTTTTCAAAGCAGAAAGCAGTCTTACATTTCTCTTTACTTACTTTTAAAATAAAATACCCAAGCTTTGCACAGTGGCATGATTGTAGTCAATGAGGTTTATCCAGGGTGCCATTATTGCTAATTGAAAATTTTTCTCAATACTCCACCATGACAACCAGAAATATAGTTGGTGTTGACAATTTTTGACAGTCTCTACAGAGGCTGAACAAAAAAATAAATAAATAATAAAAATAAAATCGTCCCAATAGGGTCACTCACTCCTGTAATCCCAGAACATTGGAATGTCAAGGTGGGAGATCGCTGGAGGTCAGAGTTGGAGACCATCCTGGGCAACCAAGGAAAACTCAGCCTCTAACAAAAAAGAAAATTAAAAATTACCACCAGAGTGCAGTGGTGCCACCTACTCAGTAATCCCACCTACTCAGGAGGCTGACCCGTGACAATCCCTTGAGTCCAGGAGTTCGAGGTTATAGTGAACTGTGACTGCACCTCCACGGTTATTACACTCCAGCCTGAGTGACAATGTGAGACCCAGTCTCTAAATAAAAATAAAACAGCCCGGGTGCGGTGGCTCACACCTGTAATCCCAGCACTTTGGGAGGCCAAGGTGGGCGGATCACAAGGTCAGGAGTTCAAGACCTGCCTGGCCAACATGGTGAAACCCCATTTCTACAAAAAAGACACACACACACACACACACACACACACAAAATTAGCCAGGCGTGGTGGCAGGCACCTGTAATCTCAGCTACTCAGAAGACTGGGGCAGATAATTGCTTGAAGCCGGGAAGCAGAGGTTGCAGTGAGCCGAGATTGTGCCACTGCACTCCAGCCTGGGCAGCAGAGCAAGACTCCATCTCAAAAATAAATAAATAAAATACTATAAAATAACACTTACAGTTTCTGCTAATGTAGCCACTAGAAACTATTTTGCTGTCTCTACTAATTCTGATGAATGGTTTTGTAAAGAGTGACTGACAAGAGACTGCAGCACGAAAGCCAGATCAGGCTCCAATTTGTTCCATATGCATAGGGACAGATGACACATTGCATTCAATAAGACTTGGGCATAGGGTTTACCTTCTAAAGTGGGTGCCTGTTGAGACTGTTTTTATATTCAACAGGAAAGTGTGTGGGCATTGAAATTACACTACACGTCATAACCCAAAGAAGCATTTAGTCATTGCAAAGAAACATCCGGAGACCAGAAGAAATAATACGAATTAAAATTTCAACACTTTTGAAGACCAGGAAACAAATGCATAATTTCCCTCCTTAATGTTAAAAGATATTAGCTTTCTTCTCTACACAATAGTCTTCTTTTTTCTTCTGGAAGCAGTGTTTCTGTGGTGTTTCTTCCACATCTCCTCTTCAGTTCTGAAAATTGCCAGCTGCCAATTCTGACATGCCAAGAGCTAAGCTATATTTGCCCAACCAGGAAAAGGTAAAAACGGAATCTTGGAGCCAGTAAAGATTATAAACACGTTTCTACACTGTTGGTGTGCTGTTTATAAAAAGAACTCACTTTAAGACTTAATAAGTCCCCAAACTTCATTATTTTGCTCTCCCTCCAAGTACAAAGCACAGATGTTTCGGCATGTTGGAATCTGAAGTTTGGAATTTTTAGAAGAGGCCATGTGTGGGCAGGGAACTAGCACCCTAGGCAAATTGAGAGGTTCAGCCATTTTCATAAAATAAGGGGAAAAAAAACAGCTCTGGGCCTGGAAGTTTCTTTCTTCTTTTCTTTTTCTTTTTTTTTTTTTTTTTTTAATTTTTTGAGACAGAGTCTCACTCTGTCACCCAGGCTGGAGTGCAGTGGTGCGTTCTTGGCTCGTTGCAACATCTGCCTCCAGGGTTCAAGTGATTCTCGTGTCTCAGCCTCCTGAGCAGCTGGGATCACAGGCGTGTGCCACCACACCAGGCTAATTTTTGTATTTTTAGTAGAGATGGGGTTTTGCCATGTTGGCCAGGATGGTCTCGCACTCCGGACCTCAAGTTATCCACCTACCTCAGCCTCCTAAAGTTGCTAGAATTACAGGCATGAGTCACCACACCCGGCTCAAATTTTTTAAACTTAAATTTTATGCCAAAACTGAATGTCAAATAAATATTTGCAGAAACTGCATACCTTTCTAATACTTGTTAAAAACAGTTCAATTTAATCTTTAGTAGGTAAAACCAGGCAGGCAGCCAATTAAGATAAGATGAAAAATGGACTTTTTTTTTTAAAACTGGAAGAATTTGTTGGGCACGGTGACTCACGCCTGTAACCCCAGCACTTTGGGAGGCCGAGGCGGGTGGATCACCTGTGGTCAGGAGTTGGAGACCAGCCTGATCAACATGGAGAAACCCCGTCTCTACTAAAAATACAAAATAAGCCAGGCGTGGTGGCAGGGGCCTGTAATCCCAGCTACTCAGGAGGCTGAGGCAGGAGAATCACTTGAACTGGGGAGGCAGAGGTTGCAGTGAGACGACATCATACCATTGCACTCCAGCTTGGGTAACAAGAGCAAAACGTCGTCTCAAAAAAATAAAAAATAAAACTGGAAGAATTCACATTGTAAGCTTCGTGGGAGCAAAAGCTGCGGTCATTCTATGAATTCCCACTGTTTAACAAAGTGCCTGATACCTAGTTGATTTTTAACAGTGATTTCTGCTGAGAATTAGGACTTTCCTGGTGTATGTTGAGGTATAGAAAGTGGTGAGATACCTAACTCTCCATTTTAGACTGTAGTTCCATAAGTTGTGTACATATATGATATGTATAATGCATATATGATGTACATAAAATATTTTGCAATCATAAAATCTTAAAGTTGGGAAATGTTTAGGATGACCTAAATGACTATTTCTGAAAGATGAACTTGCTTTCCCTCCTCCATACACAAGCATCAGAAATTTATTTTATACTTCTGCCCTACCACTTCATTGTGTGATCATTTGTCCATCCACATCTTACCCTATATGAATACATACATACACTCAAATCATGTCTATTCCCCATATTAAATGCAAACATGCACAGACACATAGTGGGAGGCGAGTGCAGAGTATTTGCTTCTTCCATATAATTCTCAATCACTCAAGTAATAGTACTTGAAGAAATATTCACCCTACCAATTATATCAAATTGTATGGGAAACTGGCTTTTAGGCAATCCTCTGACTTTAGACAAATGACACAACCGTTTTTCATCCAAAAACAAATAATAGAGAAGCAACTGAGCCGAACTAATTATTATTTTTTGAGAAGGAGTCTTGCTCTGTTGCCCAGGCTGGAGTGCAGTGGCGCGATCTTGACTCACTGCAAACTCCACCTCCTGGGTTCATGCCATTCTCCTGCCTCAGCCTCCCTAGTACCTGGGACTACAGGCGCCTGCCACCATGCCCGGCTAATTATTATTATTATTTTTTTTTAATAGAGACGGAGTTTCACTGTGTTAGTCAGGATGGTCTCGATCTCCTGACCTTGTGATCTGCCCACCTTGGCCTCCCAAAGTGCTGGGATTACAGGCTTGAGCCACCACGCCCGGCCTAAATTACTAATGTTTTTATGCTCCAGTAACTCAGCAGTTTGCTTTGTGGTAGGTAATAAATCTTCGTGTAAATAACTTTAGTAAGTTATAATAGAAAAATCCTTGAAGTGTGATTTAAAGTGTCAACATTTTATATTTAAAACTACAATATAATCAACTGCCCAGAATTGTTCTACTCCCTTTGAATTGTTGATTTTTTTCTTGGGTATTATGAATTTTTTAAGTCTTGTTTTCTGCATTTTTACAATATTATGAACTGAAATAAATTTTACTCTTTTGCTGCTTCATGTAACTATACTCAAACTGTCCCCTTCTTATTTATTCTTGTTTCTCCAGCCTTTCCAGCTTTAAAATGTCATCATCATTAAGATTTTGTGCTTGGCCGGGCGCGGTGGCTCAAGCCTGTAATCCCAGCACTTTGGGAGGCCGAGACGGGCGGATCACGAGGTCAGGAGATCGAGACCATCCTGGCTAACACGATGAAACCCCGTCTCTACGAAAAGATACAAAAAATTAGCCGGGCGAGGTGGCGGGCGCCTGTAGTCCCAGCTACTCTGGAGGCTGAGGCAGGAGAATGGCGTGAACCCGGGAGGCGGAGCTTGCAGTGAGCCGAGATCCGGCCACTGCACTCCAGCCTGGGCAACAGAGTGAGAAAAAAAAAAAAAAAAAAAAAAGATTTTGTGCTTACTCGTGTCATGTCTCATCTACTAAATTACTCAATCTTTTTCTTTTTTTTTTAGATGGAGTTTCGCCCTTGTTGTGTTGGAGTGCAATGGGGCGATCTCAGCTCACTGCAACCTCCATCTCCTGAGTAGCTGGGATTATAAGCATATGCCACCACATCCAGCTATTTTTGTATTTTTAGTAGAGACAGGGTTTCTCCATGTTGGTCAGGCTGATCTGGAACTCCCAACATCAGGTGATCCACCCACCTTGGACTCCCAAAGTGCTGGGATTACAGCCTCAATATTTCCTTATTTTAATCTCTATCACACATCCCATTAAAGATATATTTCAAATTCAACACTTTATCTTCCTTTTGGTTCAATAGATATCCAAAAATGTTTACAATTAATGTTGCACTGAACAGAGCTAATGATAAATATTGTCCCTGAAAACGTGACGTTATTTGCTTAAGTTCTGATAACCAGTATAAATGTGTTTAATCTAAAATATGCCATCAATTAGTTTTAAATATAGTCCAGGCACGGTGGCTCACCCCTGTAATTCCAACACTTTGGGAGGCCGAGGTGGGCGGATCACGAGGTCAGGAGTTCCAGACCAGCCTGGCCAACATGGCAAAACCCCATCCCTACTAAGAATACGAAAATTAGTCAGGTACAGTGGCGGGTGCCTGTAATCCCAGCTATTCGGGAGGGTGAGGCAGGAGAATCGCTTGAACCTGGAAGGCAGGAGTTGCAATGAGCCAAGATGGCGGCACTGCACGCCAGCCTGGGTAACAGAGCAAGACTACGTCTCGGCAGGGGAAACAAATCACACGGAATATAGAGGCTATCTTTATACTAAATTAAAACTTTATTGAATAAAGAACACTCTCCAGAACACATGATCTCATGGACTAGGTCTACATTACATGCAATGAAGCTGAACATGACTGTAGTTTAACATGGAATGTCAAACAAATTAGTAATTTTCATTGTACAAAACTGTTTATGTAGCTGACATGCAAGAAGTGTCATACTCAGCATTTTCACCAATCGTCTGTGATGAGTTTTAAAAAAGGCATTTGGAGAAACTGGTAGATGTCTTCAGCATATAGTTCAAATAAATTAGTTATATGCGTACTACTGAATCCTCTTTCAACCTCTCTGGCTTCCAAATAAAATCTTAGTGCAAACATCAAAGTTGCTGGTCACTCCAAAAGACTGTCAAACTCATAATAGAATACAAGTTCTGAATTGCTGTGTATTAAGTAGGGCAAACCCAAGAATGCCAGTTACTGCAAAATTCATTTAGGCACATTTAATAGTCCACTCTAAGCATTTTTTCTAAGTCTCTCACATTAATGACTAAAGCTTGTTTACAGTACTAAAATTCTATCATTCAAGCATCAATGATTACATTTCAGAAAAAGGAAATCATTCATTTCAGTAATAGCATTACTGCTATATCCTAAAAAAAGAGAGAAAATAAAGAATCATAATTAACAAAACCAGTATCCATAATAGGATACACAGGGAAAAACATTTTAGGAGAAAAACAAAGTGTGCTTTACTTGCCACAGCAGGAATTATATAATGTAAACACCATATTGGCCCACACCACAAAAATCCATGAGAAAGGTTCAAATTTGAACACTGTATGTGCATTATTTTCAAATCTGTGTTTGTGAGTTTATACTGTATCTGCTTGTACCAATACATGACAAACAAAAGAAGCTCTTCCACACACATACAAGTGATTGTTAAATATTAAGCATGGCTTGATTCCCTGACTCTAGCTTAAAAAAAAAAAGTTAAGTGACATCCCAACTGTCTTAAAAATGTTTATTACAGAAACCATTAAATGAATGTGAGTAGTAGCTGAGGAATGATGAAAAAGTGATGGTAATGATATGGTGCAAGTGGATGGAAAAAGAATATACGTATAACGCTGAGATTTGCAAATGCATGGAAAATCTTATTCTGTGGGCCTTGTCTGAATTTTAAACTGATACCAAGAATAGAAAAAAATAGTAGCACAAGTCCATTGACACCTGGAGGGTCAGACCTAGAAAGCTTACCTTCAAAGTGCAAATTTTAACAATGGAATGTTTTAGCAGGGACTTAAGGACAATCCTGTCTTTATCCTGTTGAAAAGACGTAAGATTTTCAGGAAGTATTTATTCCTGGCCAGAATTATTTCAGTTTCTTGGTAAAACAATATTTAGTCACAATTACCACCCACTCATTCACATACACAGAACCATTCTTAGGGGTGTTTGCGGGGAGAAAAAGCCCTTATCTATGTATCACCTAAAGAAACTTTTATTTATAAAATCTAAGTTCTTTGAATCCACTACTTTAAATACCAACATGCACCTCTCTTATCCCCTCCCTCTCCACCCATCTACCCCTGACACCCCCAATGAACCTAGGTATTCTAATGTCTTTGTGTTTTCTAAGCCTCATGAATAAGGCTGTTGAGTACCACCTCCACTGGATCAAAATTAACACCTGGTGCACTTTCTACAGCACCTTTTTTCTTCTCCACAATTGAGTGGAATCTTGATGCTTTCAAGCTTCTATCTAGATCTCCAGGTCATCAGGCCGAGGTCTGCTGCTGGCACGACTGCTGGCTCTGCTTGAAGGTCGCTGGTCCACAATGGCTAGTGGCTGTAGTTCGTGTCCAGCAGCTAGCTTTTTAGAATTCTGGTTATCATCAGGGAAATCAAAAGGCTGTGCATGGGAGTTAGAGATGGTGCTTCCCGCCTGCCCCATTCGATTTTGTTCTGCACTGTAATTAGCCCAGTTTTGCTCACTTGCTTGCTTGTTGTAATTGCGGCAAGAAGAATTGTTTCTGTCGCCAGTAACCAGCTTGTACCCAGGAGGAGACATAGGTGAGAGGGGAGCGGTTGGTGAGGAGCAGCCATTGAAATAAGCATATTTTTGAGACCCACAGTCTTTGGTGGGGCTCAGTGCGCCACTGGTCGCATGGTAAGGGTCGCTCTTTCCCTTAACCCGATCCTTAACGCCCTTGAAGAAAACATAGAAGAGTTCAATGATATTCAAGGCCAGGGACACCAAGGACACCACCAGCATGAAGATGATGAAGATGGTTTTCTCCGTGGGGCGAGAGAGGAAACAGTCCACCTGATGTGGGCAGGGATCTCTTTTGCAAGTGTAAACAGCACTCAGGCTGAATCCATAGATGTACCACTGGATCAGCAAGAAGGCCACCTCAAAGATAGACTTGAAGAGGATACTGATGATGTAGGTTCGCAGCAACCCCCCTCGCATTTTCACTTTACCATGCTCTTCAATACCATACTTGAACTTCTTTATCTCAATCTGCTTCAAGTGCATCTCCACATTGACACCATCAGTTTGGGCAACCTTGAGTTCCTCCTCTTTCTTGTTCAGTTTCTCTTCCTTTCGCATCACATAGAACACATGAGCCAGGTACAAGAGTGTGGGCACAGACACAAATATGATCTGCAGGACCCAGAAGCGCACATGAGAGATTGGGAAAGATTTGTCATAGCAGACGTTTTCACAACCAGGTTGTTGAGTGTTACAACGAAAGGCAGACTGCTCATCTCCCCAGGCTGACTCAACCGCTGTCCCCAGTAGCAGGATTCGGAAAATGAAAAGGACTGACAGCCACACCTTCCCTCCAGCAGTTGAGTAGGCTTGAACCTTGTCAAGGAGTTTGCCTAAGGCGCTCCAGTCACCCATGTTGCCTGGGCACCACCTGAAAGAAACAAAAAGACAATTCAAGGATCACAGATTGCAAATGACTAGTTTAACATTTAGTACCTTTCAGCTGATAGTCAAAATACTACATGTTTCATATATTTCTAACATTCTTTCACAAAAAAACAAGTGCAAACTCTTCCTGCCCCATTTTCCCCAGTGAAGTAAAGATCTAACACGTGTTTTGTTTTGTTGAGATAAAGTAAGTCTTAGAAGCAACAGATGGTGAGTTGCAATCTTCAACCTGGGAAGATGTATTGCTTGCTCAACCACTGCCTTGCTGTGTGACTTGAGAAGCCATCTGTGCTAGGCCTCTGCTCATTTTATTTGTCTGATAAATGAGGACAATTTTTGCCTGGTAGGTCTGTGTTTGCCAAGCAAAATCCTGATGTGTTATTCAAAGCATAGCTATCTAAGAATACAGGTGAGAACACTTATGAACACATATATAACCTTCTTTCCAAAACCTTAATGCTATTAAATATCATTTTATTACTAATTTCACTCTGAAAGGTTTTTTTGAGATGGAGTTTCCACTCTTGTTGCCCAGGCTGGAGTGCAATGGCACGATCTCAGCTCACCGCAACCTCCTCCTCTTAAGTTCCAGCGATTGTCCTGCCTCAGCCTCCTGAGTAGCTGGGATTACAGGCATGCGCCATCACGCCTGGCTAATTTTGTATTTTTAGTAGAGATGGGTTTTCTCCATGTTGGTCAGGCTGGTCTCCAACTCCTGACTTCAGGTGATCTGCCTACCTCAGCCTCTCAAAGTGCTGGTTTTACAGGTGTGGGTCACTGCGCCGAGCCTCTGGAAGATTTTTCAAGTGTAATTTGTGCATACTGTATATTATGGTCATTTACACTTTTCTGTTTCTTTTTTTTTTTAGAGACAGGATTTCACTATGTTGCCCAGGCTCCTGGGCTCAAACAATCCTCCTGCCTTAGCCTCCCAAGCAATGGTGACTGTTTTTTTCTTAAGCAGCGACTTATGTATTTCAGAAGTCAGTCTTCTGTCCAGAGAGAAAGTAGGCTATATGGGAATATACTCTTTTGCTACAATGTGTCATTATATGTAGTAACCTACTTTCAAAAACAAAGACTAAATACACATCACATTTCAAGTAAAAAGTTCATTTTGTCTCAATACTACTTACAACCTTATTAAAAAACAAAGAAAACCTACTTCAGAGTGTTTTCTCCAGCCAGAAAAGATTGGTTTTCATCTTTTCATTGTTATACACTTTAAAATTCCCTTACTGGGCCTTGGACCCTCAGGCTATACATCCAATTTAACTTCTTATCAATATCTAGCTATCCAAAGCCTATGGCTTCTCCATTACTGAGGATAAGAAAAGATCTGGCCGGGTATGGTGGCTCACATCTATAATCCACTCAGGCCTATAAGCACTTAGGGAGGCAGGCGGATCACGAGGTCAGGAGATTGAGACCACCTTGGCTAACACGGTGAAACCCCATCTCTACAAAAAATACAAGAAATTAGCTAGCCATGGTGCCACGCTCCTGTAGTCCCAGCTACTCAGGAGGCTGAGGCAGGAGAATTGCTTGAACCCGGCTGCAGAAATTACACCACTGCACTCCAACCTGGGCGACAAAGAGAGACTCCGTCTCAATAAAAAGAAAAAGATCTAAGTTGGTAGAAACCAGTAAGAATCCCCAAAGTTGTCTAGTTCAATTTATGCTCTAATTCCCGATTATCCATTTAGCTGATAAAAATTGAGGTTCTCAGGGTATAGGAAATATTTAGCTATAGATAGAGCCAGAAGAAGATTCACAATCCCCAGGCCAAGTCTTTTCAATGCCTCACACTGGTTTTAAAAGTATAGTAAGTCCGCACTAAAGCTAGAAATGCTTCCATGCTTTGATATACACAACCTTAGCCAGGGCTGAAAGCTGGGAAGAAGTGAGTAACATGATGTGGCAGGCATAGGGAATACAGGCTAATTTTCAGCAGACAGTAGTAATTGGAGGGTTTAGAAAAGGATGAATTAGTCAAATAGTATTTAATAGTTAAAAACAAGCAAAGCTAAGACTTTGCAGGAGCTTAGTAATGAATTCTAAATAGTGTAACCAAAGGTAGGGTTATTTAGGCTTCTTAAAAATATGTTCACTCTCTGAATATAAAGGAGTTTCTCATCTGGAGTTGAACTATGAGCTGTAGCTCCTTGTAGGAAGTAAATGAAATTATCAGGGGAATCTTCTTCGCCAGCAAGCAACATTACATTTCTGTCTAATGACTGTGTCTCCTGGTCATAGAGAACAAGAAAAAATGAAATGGGCACATGACCTGGGATTTCCTGGGCCGAACAAATAAAAGATGGCTGAGCCATAAAGCTAAACTATGCACCAGCTGTCTAAATTAGATACCATGGGTACCTTTGATGACAGCCCAGGGACTGGTGCCAAAGAATGCTGAATAAGAGTGGAGGGTGGGTGCGAAGGCCACAGAAATAACGCTCCCCAGTGGTCATAAAAAAGGGAGTTTCCCTTCTACTTTGGAAGGGTCATTTTAGATTCTGAAGTGACAAGTTAGAAAGTAAAATTGATGTATATAAACAGCAGTCAAAAAGAACAAAGGCTTGAAAGGCTGACAAAGACAGTTAAATAGCCAAGGAAAGGCTTGAAGTGAGGGAGTAATTTAGCCGTGATGGACAGTTTGATGGTGAGAGAATGTGAAAGGAAAAAAAAAAAAAACCCTATAATTTAGCAGAAAATACTAGACTGGAAATGAAGAAGTACAGTCCATAAGGGTCAAACAAACAGAATTTTTGGAGCTGTATCAATAGACAGTTTCTATGTGATGATGTGTAAAACTGGCCCTAATTCTGTTTGTAAAAAATTACAATATTTTGCCAGTGTCATCTGCTTTTGCTCAGATATTTCGATTGCTAGGGGAAAAATAGCAAAAAAACAATCAAGTGTAAAAAGATAAACTGTTTGCATACATCTCATCACATTCATGCAATGATCGCGCTGAAGACAAACCTATCATATCTAGAAATATGACTAGGCAAAACAGAAGTAATTTTAGCTAGGATTTCATCATTACTCAAACTAAAATGTGATTGTGTAGATGCTTATAGTAATTCATCACTACGTTTATTTACATTCTATTAAAAAAAATCATATGACACATAACTTTCATATAATTTCGAGATTCTACAAAAATACTCCACCGTTCCATAGTATATGAACTAGGTCATCAGGCAGCTCTTTAGGTAGTAGTTCTTTTTTTAATACACTAGCAACTTAATTGCAAAGTTGTCTTTTCTTTAAGCACCCATGCAGTTATCAAATTGGATACCAAGTATCCTGTAACATGTAGCTATCTGTCGGTTACCACTATCATAGAGACCATCAAATAATATTTAATAGGACAGCTGCCCAAAAAGAGGTAACAAAAATTGTTCCTTTTTTTTTTTTTTGGTAGTTGCTCCCTTTGCCATGAATCAAATTTTGGCAACTGGTTTCTCCTTCCTGCTGCACCCTTCCCAAACTGATTTAATATCTTCACTTTTCCAAACCTTGTATGATAAGTTAACATCCTTTTATAATAAAAGGGCATAATTATGTTTACAGAATCCCTGGCATTGATCTACAGACTATAAACTGCACTTTTATTCACCAGGAGGAGACAGCTATATTTCTTATTTGATACATGAGAAGACCAATGCAGCTGGACATACCACATATATTCATGCCTTCACCTCTAAGATACTCAGTTGGTGCTTCACATGTAGACCAAGGTCTAAAAGGAGTTGTGCAAAGTTCTCGTTAAGAGCAGAGTCTTAGCAGCTGGACCACACTTTTTGCCATCTATGCGCCATGTTAGATTACATTTCCTTTGCTCATCATGGCCCCCTAGACTGGATGGATGTCCAAAGCTACAGGCACTAAGTGGGGCCCTAGGTGGGGCCTAGGAAGATTCTTTAATTTAAATGAAATCTCTTAAAAATAAAGCTTTGGGGCCGGGCTCAGTGGCTCACGCCTGTAATCCCAGCACTTTGGGAGGCTGAGGCAGGCAGATCATGAGGTCAGGAGATTGAGACCATCCTGGCTAACACGGTGAAACCAGTCTCTACTAAAAAAATACAAAAAATTAGCCAGGCATGGTGGCGGGCACCTGTAGTCCCAGCTACTCAGGAGGTTGAGGCAGGAGAATGGCGTGAACCCGGGAGGCGGAGCTTTCAGTGAGCTGAGATCGTGCCACTGCACCCCAGCCTGGGAGACAGAGACTCTGCCTCAAAAAATAAATAAATAAATAAATAATAAAATAAAATAAAGCTTTGATTTTAAATTACATTTGACTATGCCTTTTGCTAGAGCCTTAGAAACAAATCACTGTGCCGAAGTTGCAGTGAAGTCTTTCCATGCCATTAATATCCTAATAGTTATTAGAATTAAGTATTTTACTTCCAACTTTAAATGTTTTTCTCAAAAAGAGAAATGTAATGAGTTGACAGTGGAGAGTTAAAGGTAAATAGGATTATTGAAAACTAAAGTGAAATTTGATATCCAGCATCTTTTTATGATTGAGAGAAAAGAGAAGGTGAAGGTCATTAATATCTGAAAGAATAAAATCAGAGTCTAAACCTACATAAGGAAATGTCTATGGAAGTTCCTGATAAAACTATTTAATGGATTTTTTGGGAGGAAAGGGAAATCATGTGTGTCTAATGTACTAACACCCAAAAATATTCATGCCCAAAAACTCAAATGCAAACCCTTCTAATGTTTTATTTCACTTTTATAATAACCTCTGCCCCTCCAGTAATGTCATTGAGTGAACTCACTTGTCTATTCTTTCACACTTAAAACAGTCACCCTTAGCTTGATCTCAGCCATTATCAGTTTGCTAGATTTCATGTCATTCGGCTGCAGTGAGTGAGATTGCACCACTGCACTCCAGCCTCAGTGACAGAGTGAAACTCCATCTCCAAAAAAAAAAAAAAAGAAGAAAGATCGCCAACCTATACTCCGAGTAATCAGTCAATCTTGAGAAAATAAATAAACAATCAGTTTGGTTTCATGAGCTCTGCTCTATCCACATAGCTCACATCCTCACTTGTTTCAGGTCTCACCTCATCAGCCAACTTTCCTGACCACCAAGTATGAAATAGCAACATCCTTTCCCTAGTCCTGTCATTTCCTATTCCCTTTGCCCTGGTTTTTAAAAAATTATTATTTTAATAAACTATCTCTACTTGATATAGTTAATATTTGCCTGATTTATTATGTACCTCCTTCCATGAGAAGGATTTATTATTTGCCTTCCTCAACTCAAATGTGAGCTATACGAGGGAGTTTGCTTTGTTCACTGCTGTATCCCCAGTGCTTAAAAGAGTAAGAGACGTGGCCAGGCATGGTGGCTCACACCTGTAATCCTAGCACGTTGGGAGGCTGAGGTGGGAGGATCATCTGAGGTCGAGTTTGAGATCGGCCTGGCTGACATAGTGAAATCCCGTCTCTACTAAAAATACAAAAAAGTAGCCAGGCGTGGTGGCGGGTGCCTGTAATCCCAGCTACTTGGGAGGCTGAGGCAGGAAAATGGCATGAACCTGGGAGGTGGAGGCTGCAGTGAGCGAGATTGCAACACTGCACTCCAGCCTCAGTGACAGACTGAAACTCCATCTCCAAAAAAAAAAAAAAAAAGAAAGAAAGAAAGAAA
>NW_012103710.1:1320843-1328354 GCF_000951045.1 Mandrillus leucophaeus
AAAAAAAAAAAAAAAAGAGAGAGAAAAAAAAGGCTTTTTAACAAAGAGCTTCCTGAATTTGTTAAATGAGATCCTCATGAGGGTTAGGATTCTTGTAGAACTGCATCAGGTATCATGGTTGTACATTCAGTTCACTGTTAGGTTGTTGCAGGTTAAGATTTAAAAAACAAAACAACAAAATAAAGAAATAACACAACTGTGTAGTTGTCCCCTAGTTCTACGATATTCTAACTCTGATTGCACCACACAATTTTATTGTAGCCAAGGACACTATTACAAAAAGAAATAGCCCGTTTAAAATCGTGTTTATTTCAAGAATGATAAATACCGGGGAAGGCTAGGGCTCTGAAGTGGAAGAGCGGCAGCTGATATTAACCCTGGTTAATAAAACATCTTTACAGTCTGAGTCTATGCAGGCAGTAAAGTGATTAGAATGAAGTTCCATGGAAAAGATTCCCAGGTCATCAGATAATACCCAACCTTTACTTGCTTATTTATACCTAGATGGCCTAACTGTAGTGTATCAAACTTACTGTATATAAACATCTATTTATAAAGAATTGCATATTTGTGTAGGTATTTGATGTTGTGAACTGCTTATTTTGGGGCAGAGGGGAGGACAACAAAAAAACACCACCAAGCCTTTATTTCCCCAGCTCTTACCCCTCCTCATCACTCAACTTACATCAGCATCCTCTTAATGAGAGGAGGTGGAGATTGAGGTGTGAGGAATTCCATCTAAAGAGAAGATGGTGCATCCCATAAAAGACAATCTCCTCCCTAGTTCAACAGCTACTACTCAATTCTCCCCCAAAACAAGCTTCTCAAGATCAATTTAGGGCTACCAGAGAGAAACCCCTAAGTCAGAAGCTGCAGGCTAAAAGCCATGTTCTTCAATTGTGATGTAACTTAATATATTTCTATCAGTCCTTGGTGTTTCCTCTGCCCCTACTCTTACTTCCACCTCCAAAGTGACTATTTTTAGTGAATAGCTTTGTTATTTTATAATCATATAAAGACATCCTTAGGGCGCTCACAAGTGTATTAATTAAGACAGTCTATTTTTTTCAATGAGAGTCAAATAACTCATGCATGTGAAGCTCTTAGTAACAGCTCAGTAAAGTTTGGTTCTTACTCTTTAAAAGACCTGTATATATAGCTCATTTGTTTTTAAATTTTTCATATTTCTTTTAGAAAAACAGCAAGTAAGAAATGATTGACAAACATACATTTTCCTTTTTAAAAAAATTTTTATAGAGACGGGGTCTTGCTATGTTGCTCAGGCTGTTTTAAACTCCTGGCCTCAAGCGATCCTCCCACCTCAGCCTCTCAAAGGGCTAGGATTACAGGCATGAGACATCATGCCCAGCAGACGATAAGCATACATTTTTCTTAAAATATTATTTTAAAAGCATAGGAAAATTGGAATGTGAAATTTATGAAATTGTATAAGCCACTGATCTATTTTTTTAAAAAAGAGCTAACCACAGTTTGAAATTTGGTAAAAGAAACTGTACATACATAGTTAAAGGGTAACTTTAAGATGGAGAATGTAGGCAATTATGCTAAGAATTATAAAAATGTTAATCTCCCATGGAAGAGATGCTCTGGAGATTTTTTAAACTTGAATTATCCATATGGAATATTACATTAATAA
The DNA here is from genome assembly GCF_000951045.1 of Mandrillus leucophaeus. Classification (NCBI taxonomy): domain Eukaryota; kingdom Metazoa; phylum Chordata; class Mammalia; order Primates; family Cercopithecidae; genus Mandrillus; species Mandrillus leucophaeus. The sequence continues at coordinate 1,322,501 of NW_012103710.1, forward strand.
TAAACACTAGATAATTACTTTTTCTCTCCAGAGCTGAACTGGTGTGTGCGGATAAGCTCCCACACATCTCTTCAAATAACTGAGAATCCTGAAGATAAGTCAGAACAACAGGAAAGGCGGAGTGGAAGGTATTAATCACTGGTGACTGTCCTATCATTCCCTTCCCTGCGGGTATCGTATATAAAGGCTCAAACCAAGCTACACCCCTGGATGTAGAGAAAAGAAAAGAAAGAATGCACCCCGTGTTTTCCCCCCTTCTCTATGCAGGAAATGGAAACATCTAAGTAACAAAGCAACCTTCAGTCTCTGAAAGCACAGCCTTTAATCTGCCTCCTGCCGAGCATCTTTGGAACCATGTTTCCCAAGGAGAGTGAGAGCACAGCAGGTATCACAATCGCCAAGGGTGAGGAACTCGGTGGCTGGGGTGAGAACGCTCAGAAGGCATTAGAAAAATGTGGAACATGTTTAAACAGTGAAGAAAGTAGAGCAAAGCACTACCACTGCATTTTCTCAGCAGAGGACAGGTAACCAGTCTACCCTGACTTTGGGAAATACAAAGCACCCCCACACTGGGGGAACAATAATATAGAATCAACATCGCCAGGAAGGAACGGAATGTACTGCCTCTGCTTGGTATAATTTCCAGGCAATTCGGCCTACCTAGAAGTAATTACTCTTCTCCCAAAGGTGTTTTCTGTCTAACTGGCCTATTTCATTCCTGGCGGTGGGGGGTGGGGTGGACGGGGAGGCGCGCTAGCTTAATGAAATCTCTGCATTACTAGACGCTTTAATTTCCAGCTATCCTTGCACAAACGTAAATATTAGGCTTCCTCACAGGGACACTATTCGCCGAGGTCAAATGCGCCCGATTTTCGGAGGGCGAGATTCAGTATTTTCCTTGCCGTTACTAACCGGGTCGGGGAAGCAAAAGAAATTCTATCGACTTCCAAATAAAGCCACGCTTCTTTTTCCAACATTGTGTAGCTCTCCCCTTCCCACCCCTACTTTGTACCTGGAGAGAAAAAGAAGCACGCCTTTGGGGAACAAGGAGAGCGTTATCAGAAACCCCCAGCAAAGGCAGGCTGGATCACTAAAGGGGAAGGGTGGGCGCAGCGCTGCTCCGACCGCTAGGCGCGCTTCTCCGAAACAGGCTGACTTGCCCCGGACGCGTCATCAGCTCCCCGAGGGTCTCTCCTCCCTGCCCTTTCCCCTTGCGCCGCCCCGCCTCATTCTCGGGAAGTTTCAGGAACTTCCAGGGGCGTTGCAAGTGCAATTTAAGCACAATTCCCAAGGTATTCAGGTTTTCTTACCAACGCGGAGATAGTGGAATTCAGTAAGTTTAAAAGAGGAAAAAAAAAGGTGGGGGGGGAGGTGGGTGCTGATGTGAGAGGGATGGGAAATTAGATTGACAACTTTAATTAAATCAACCATTTGTTCTTCTACCATTTGGCACTCAGCCCATCTCTCCTCCTATCCCTCCCACCCCGCACCCTGGGTTCCTTTGCAGTGACGAACTCGGACCTGCGCTCGGTTTGACTTGTGAGGATTTGGGGGAAACGTCCCCAAACCGCTCTGTTTCAGGAAGCGAAGGCGCGGGAAGGAGCCCGGCAGACACTAAGATGGCAGGAGGCGCCCCGTACCCGTCCGGCCCACGGCCTCCGTAAAGCTTTCAGTTTTATTTGCTTTTCAGCATTCACTGGTGCAAATACTTCCACTGCAGGGTCACGTCAAGAATCTAAACTAATTATTTTAGTCTGTAAGATTTACACAGACCAGAAAATCCTTGCCGGGCACAAAAATGCATGGTTGCATTTCTGATGAACATAATGGGTGTTACCAATAGAAGTATTTAAAAAATTGAACCCTTTTAAGCAACGCATTAGCGTTATCTTTGCCCTAGCAGCTCCAACTCCGAAGAACTGCCCCAGAGTTCTGAATTCGGTTACAGGTTCGAGCAGAGGGAAGGTGCGGGGCGGCGGGTGTTGGCGGAGGGGAGCTCCCAAAGCGCTGTTTAAGAAAGTGTTTTCCCTGCTCTTTCTAGGAGCTCCCGTTTTAGAAGACGGTTTTGGAAAAGCACGCTGGCGTACACTTTTTTAAACGTCTGATCTCTAATGCTCTGTAACTAACCACCACCTAAACTTTAGGAGATTTCATCTCCTAAACTGCCAACGTGGTCGAGTAAAAGCTGTCTCTCCTGACGGTCTCAAATCTTTCCATAGCGGTTGCTAATATAAAGTAACAATTTACTGTTGATTTTTAAAACATAACGTTAATACTCTTTAATTTTATACCTTTTTGTTTAATGGGGAAAATTCTAGGAAGGAACCACGTGGAAGTCAAGTAATCACGATGTTTTAACAAAGCACTTTGTCACAAAAGAAGTTGGCTTTGCGAAGCTATAGAACATCCATCAAGATTTCCATGTGAAAAAAGCACTTTATTCTATGAAGTGTACAATACTATAGGAAGCACGCTAAGCAAATTTACACTTTGATTTTTGCGATGTAGTCAGTCAAATCCCCCAACCCAGGCGCCTAACCGCCCCCCCCAACAAATGATAGCACCTAGACTATTACTGATTACAAAAAATAATAATAAAATTATACTCTAAAATGAAAAACCAAACATCCAGTAAACTAGTCTTTTATTCTAACCGGAAAGGTTTGAACCTTTTTACCTGTTGCAATGTTAATAGAAACTTTTTTAACAGTCAAAATATAAATTCGGTACAATAAATTTTAACTTTAAAACTATAGAAACACTTTCAAATCCATCAATCCATTTACAGTATCATAATTCCAAGCTACATTTAACACATTTTAAAACTTTAGGAAAGTTTTACTTGTAGAAAAAGAAACTAATAGGTAAAGTGTTCTCATTTTTTAAAAACTTACTCTTTTTCTTAAAAGAAGTGAAGTCACGCCAAGTGATTGAACTCCTTGGAGGATGAAGTAAAATGAAAAGGCAAGTTCAGGCACTCAGACCTGTCTATTTAAAGTTTAAAACTCCGCTGCAGTTTGGTACTTTCCTCACGCCTTCCCCCTAATGAAAGAAAAGTGCTGATACCTCGTAAAAGCTTTTTTGTAACTTGGAGCACAGAGCTTTTAAAAGTTTCAAGCCACTGACTCAACTGGGAGGAGGGGCTAGAAGAAAGGGGAGGGCAAAGGGAAAGGCTGGGAGGAGGTGGAGAGGAGGCTGGTGAATGTGGAAGGGCGGGGGCAGAAGAGGCAAAGAGCAGGAGCGAGATCAGGATAAAGTTGTAGTTTAAATTTGCTGATGAGGAAAAATAAAATAGCATTAGGGACATGAATGCCTCTACTTGGAGTTGCTCCTCATACATAAGAATAATTGATTATAGTGGTTTGTCACAAAAGAAGCACTTTGTCAGGGATAATGGGGGGAAAATGGGGGGAAGACCAGGGACAATGGGGGGAAAAGCGTATATTTTTATTATAACGTTGTCTAAAATTTTTAAGGTAGCTTACAATAAATAAAAATGGTGGGGAAGCATATAACCAGTTCAAGCTTGTTTCACATTGACCAAGGTGTGTGAAGTTAGAGGTAGGTGTGAGTGACCTGTTTGATGATCTAATTCCCTTGCTTTAAATGTAAGTAAGGACAATTAACACAGGGAATGGTGGGGATGGGAGAGAGACATTTCAAAAATTGACATATAGGAAGAAAAGTTCATACCCACACATACCCAATCCACCTTTCCACCCCTTGACTGCTTTGAATTTTTACTTTCTTTCAGTTTAGCAAAAGGCTGTGTGTGTGTGTGTGTGTGTGTGTGTGTGTATAGTTTTTACATATATAGCATGTTTTGTTTGCCTATGAAATCTTGATATCGGACCTCTACCGTATCTCCAGAAAACTAAGAATTTATATTTCAGCCCTGTTAATGCCAAGACACTAAAACCCAAATCTGTAGTGAAGTGTCAGGATTTTAAAAATACAGACTATGGTTGCATTAAGTAGGTTCCCAAACTATTCAGCCCTCCTTAAAATCAGTTCCTCCTCTCAAGCCCACTAGAGAGTTTTCTGCCCAATGACAGTAGAGCTGAGCATATCATCTTTATGTGCTTCCCTATTCCTTCCAATGCTCTCCCTCTTCAAGGCTCTGCATTAGGGTTTATAATGGCCTGAGTCATGTGGCCTCATTCTTACAGCAGGCAGCTCCTTTGAGGGCTTCCCAAATGCCATAGCAGAGTGTTGTGGTGGGACAATTACTCATAAACAGGCTTCAGTGATGCTCCTGAGATTGGACAGGAAATCTCTTGGCTAGTATTCTCTGGAGGCAAAGCAAACTCATCTGGCCTTCCTATTCCTAACACTTTTCTCACTCATGCAAATACCAGAAAAAAGAAGGATGCCAAATATTCTGGTAGACACCGTTCCCTAATTAAACTTTCACTGACATGACTAATACAACATCTTTTGAAATGTTGCAGGGTTTTTGTTTGTTTTATTTAGTTTAGTTTTGTTTTGTTTTCTGAGACGGAGTTTTGCTCTTGTTGCCCAAGCTAGAGTGCAATGGCGCGATCTCTGCTCATGGCAACCTCCGCCTTCCGGCTTCAAGCGATTCTCATTATGCCTCAGCCTCCCGGGTAGCTGGGATCACAGGCCTCAGCCTCCCAAAGTGCTGGGATTATAGGCGTGAGCCACCGCACCTGGCCCAAATGTTGCAATTTTAAGGAACAATTTTGTTTTTACTTGTTGGCTATCCTATTTCCAAGAGTACATTTTTCTTTAAATTACGAAAGGGGAAAAACAATCTTCTGGAAGTAGAAATTGTAATCTGACTTTCGAGTCTTCAGGTTCAGTAACCTATAAATATTGTTTTGGTCTTGTATTTATATCGTTCTTTAAATAAATCTATTGCTTTGTCTTAACTAAAAATTATTTCATTGGACTTAGAACACATTCATGAAAATGATTTATTCTTTTTATCATAAGAAAACATATTTCTTCTTTATAAAAAAGTCTATGCTTCATTTAATTTACATAACAATTTATTTTTGTAAAATTATTTATCAAGTACAATTATAAAAAAATTACCATGATGCTAATTCAGAATAAGTTGCATGAAAGAAAAGTTGTCATTGACTGTTTTATAGTAGGGTTTTTAAAGCAAAAAAAGTTGTGTTTATTTCTGTTATGTTTTGTTAGGTCTGTAGATGGATATTGATGTTTAAGTATTCTTTTAAAGTATTCTTTTCTTTTTAAGCTATTACCTATGTGACCAATTGGAAATAGAACTAAAGAACTTCCTTATAACAAATTATTCATGTATATCACCTGAACCATTTTCTGAGCCAAAAGGATTACTAGTAGCGTGAGCCAGTAATTAATTACTTCTCTTAATACGCGAACGTACTATGTCTTTTCTTTCTAAAATCATTTTTCCATGATCATTGATACAAGATTTCAACATGATTTCATCAAAATATCATTGATAAGACATTCTGAGGAACCTTCTCTTCTTTTGGGATAATGGCACTGAAATGCAATGCTATGAGTAATCATGCGCAAGGGAAACTAGGTTTTGCAAAAGGCCCACAGTTTTCTCTCATGGACAACTAGCGGAGTCTCTAAATGACAGGTAGCAATGCATATTATAACTCATATTCTAGCAGTGTTGGTGAGTTATATTTTTATCAATAACACAGTTGTTCAATAGTATCTCACTTATCTGACCTTAGAAGCTTGTCTCCATTGGAATGTTTTGCAAAAATTGTGGAATAGTTTTTTTAAAAATGTGTTTTTCTCATATTCTCAGAAATGTCAATGTCATTTATCTAATATAAACACTGACGTCCTAGAACAGTGTCTTCTCTGATTGCCAGACCTTGTC
>NW_012103710.1:1329549-1331356 GCF_000951045.1 Mandrillus leucophaeus
GTGGTTCAACTCTGTAATCCCAGCACTTGGGAGGCTGAGGTGGGGGTGACAATTTGAACCCAAGAGTTCAAGACCAGCCTGAGCAACATAGGGAGACCCTGTATCTACAACAAATAAAAAGGTAATTTAGGCGTGGTGGCACGCCTCTGTAGTCCCAACTACTCAGAAGGCTGAGGTGGGAGGATCTGGGAAGTTTGCTTGACCTCAGGAGCCGGAGGTTTCAGTGAGCTGAGATCATACCACTGCACTCCAGCCTGGGCGACAGAATGAGAAATAAAAAAAAAAAAAAAAAAAAAAAAAACAAGATTTGTAATTAGAAGCCACAGGTACGGATGAAATTACTAAGAGATGGGATATAGGCAGTGTACCAAAAACACAGCGCACACACAGCCTTGGTGGATTTCCTCATTTAATGCAGACAAAAAGAATGAAAAAAGAGGCAAGGTAACACCTGGGAAAGGGAAGGGTATTTAAAATAGCTACAAGTGGGCTTATTTGTGGGAAAATGTTACTTGTTCTCTGGAGGAGTAGTTAACTTTGAAATTAAAAAGAGAATAATGCAACATAAAGAAAATATTTTCAGACAGTATGGGCTGCATGAAACTAGGGTTTGAAGGTATTTTCTCAAAGTAGGTGAAGTTATCAGCTGGCTGAGATGAAAGTGAGTGAAGAAGAACTAGAAAATTTGCAATCCCTCTGGGGCAATTCAAGGCATTTGTAGAAGAATAGAAAGACTATCTGAGACTAGGTGGGTCTAGGTTGATTTTGTAATGAAGTAAGATGGCATTATCTTACAGATCTCCTTTCCTTAGCATCAGAATAACCCTTTCTCTGCACCAAATTTCCATTTTAACGTTTACCGGACAGCAAGAAAGAAGTAAAAGTTAATTTGGAGGTCGTAAATTTGCAAGTTTAGAAATGCTCTACCCAAATTGGTAAAACTAGCCAGAAAATGTGTTCTTTATGTGACTGTTGGTCAATTACATTTCTTTCAGAAAAGTGAAGATTTCTCATCATATTATCACTTGTGCTGGTATCCCTTTTTCAAAAGATACGTTTCTGGGGTCTGTCAATTCGCTTCATAACCCTGAAGTATTCAACTTAACTGAAAACGTCTTTCCCATTTACTTGGCATTCTATCATCCTTGAAAAATGTTTAAGGATCAAAGATTGATTTGACCTGTGTAAAATTTCAACTCACTTTTGTGGTCCACGTTTACCTCCAAGCGGATCTTACTGTAAACCAAACTACACAAAAAGGTATTTGTAAAGGGAAGAATTTGTTTTGCTTTGTTTTGTTGAATGGGAAAGAAGTCCAGCCAGTGGATAAATATGTCTTTGGCTCCACCTTCTGTGCAGAGTGAAAATGAACATTGCAAGAAGAAACTGGTAAATCATTTACTATTTCATGTTTATTTGTTTAATTTTACCGTTTCAATGAAGCTTGGTTAATTTTTTATGATCACTTGTGAATTCATTCCTTCAGTAAATATTTATTATGTCTCAGGGACTATGGTAGACATTAGCATTTTTTAGTTATGCGGTTAATACAAAGCCAATATCAGAGTTTAACTTCATTCAACTTTAGCCTTTGAGTTTTCTTTAAGGGAATTTTGAAAAAGCAAGTAAACAATGATAGGCAAACAGAGAATACTAGTTCGATTCTTTAAAAAAGAAACATGCAGGCTGGGGCTGGTGGCTCACGCCTATAATTCCAGCACTTTGGAAGGCCGAGGAGGGTGCATCACACGGTCAAGAGATGGAGACTATCCTGGCCAACATGGTGAAACTGTCTCTACTAAAAATA
>NW_012103710.1:1331731-1333944 GCF_000951045.1 Mandrillus leucophaeus
CATGATCTCGGGTCACTGCAAGCTCCACCTCCTGGGTTCAAGCGATTCTCCTGCCTCAGCCTCCCCAGTAGCTAGGATTACAGGCACGTCCCACCACACCTAGCTAATTTTTGTGTTTTTAGTGGAGACCGGGGTTTCACTATGTTGGCCACGGTAGTCTCCAACTTCTGACCTCATGTGATTCGCCCGCCTTAGCCTCTGAAAGTGCTGGGATTACAGGCGTGAACCACCACGCCCAGCCTTATGCTAAGAATTTTAATCTTTTGAAGATCATGTAACAAATAAGGAAGTATTTCAATATGTTTATTTTAGGGCAGATAAAATGAATATTATTTATTATCTAAAAAATCGCTTAGCCAAGTACTAACCTCCTCAGGATGACCGCTTGCCATCATTTTATGTTCAGCATTATACTACACAAAGTGGAAACTTGAAAAATAGAACATTTTGCAAATGGAGGTGATACCTTATGTGCAAATTTTTTATGCAGGCTTTATCCAGAATAGGAACAAATGTGTAGTTAAAATTACAAATGCACGAACAAATTATTTACATACTTGTTGAACTGATGCCAAAGAAAAAGAAAAAAAAACAGCATTGCTTCAAAAGTCAGCTGAGATAAAAATTCCCAAATGAAATATTTACAATGCTTGGTTATAGCACCACTTACCAAAGTCGTTAAAATGCCTTTCTGTTGTATGTCTAAGTCTGCTTTGGTGCACAGGATGAGGTACCTATGGACAGCTTTATTTGGTACGTGTCCTTTATAGACACTAACAAACTTAATACCGTTTTCCTTTAGGGCAGTGTAAACACCACCGTTATCTCTAAGAAATCATGCATCATGGCAATTATAAGTTCTATGTGTGTTAGAAATATTTCAGCCCTTATATCGCACTAAGAATGGCAACATTTAAGAACCCTATTAGATCTCTAAGAGAGCCTTTTGTTTGTTTGTTATTAATAACTGGAAATGAGTAGTACTTTAGTGTCAGATGGTTACTGATTTAAAAGCCAAGTACAAATGTAGTGGGCTTGATGTGTTTGGAAGGCTCTAGTGACTTTTCACTCTCTTAGATATTCACGTGGATACTTACAACAAATTAAAACTGCCCAATATGAAGGCAGAATGTCATAATCATGAGGTGATTTAAGGACTTCAGAAGCTTTTTCAGACCAAAACCATCCTTCCTACTGGTCTCTTGTGGATGCTGGATTTTCCACTATGTATAAATTCCACCTTTGGACTGGAATCTTTAAGAAGGTCCAAAAGGAAATGCAAGTATATTTTTGGAAAGGGTAAAAACATAAAATATTAACAAAATTTATCATTGTGACTTACAAACAAAGCTTTAAAAGACTGGGGATATAAATTCCGATGAGAATACCAGAAATAAATGGAAGAGTCTATGAAATGACCTAAGTCAATTTGGTTTTCACAACTTATATGCTCTTTTTGTCATGTATTAGTGGCCACCACAAAAGACTGACTTCTTTTTTACTCCCTCATGGCATTAGTGTCAGCTTACAAAATAAGAAGTCTTAGACCAGGTTCTGATTTGGATTCTGTATTAGTCAAAGTACTCTAGAAAAACAGAACCAGTAGGGAGTGTGTGTGTGTGTTTGTGTGTGTGTGTTTGTGTGTGTGTGTAAAATGAGGAATTGGTTCATGCAATTATGAAAGCTGAGAGGTCTCATGACTGCCCTCTGCAAGCTGAAGAGCCTGGAAAGCTTTGTGGTAATTCTGTCCAAAGGCCTGAGAACCAGTGAAGCTAATGGTGTAAACTCTAGCCCACGACCCGGAGAAGATGATAAGTATCCCTATCAGCAAATAGACAGGAAGGAAAAGGGAAGAATTTCTTTATCTTCTGCCTGTTGCTTTATTTAGGCCTTCCATAGATCAGATGATACTTAGTCATTTTGTGGAGTGCAGTCTACCTGAATCCACCGATTCAAATGCTAATCTCATCCAGAAACACCTTCTCAGGTACACCCAGAAATAATGTTTAATGTGGGCACCCTGTGGTCAGTCAAGTTGGCACATGAAATAAATCAACACAGTTGCTTATTTATTTATTTATTTATTTATGGAGACGGAGTCTTACTCTGTGTCCAAGCTGGAGTCCAGTGGCTTCATCTCAGCTCACTGCAACCTCCATCTCCCGGGTTCAAGCGATTCTCCTGCCTCAGCCTCCCAAGTAGCTGGGACTACA
>NW_012103710.1:1334387-1337428 GCF_000951045.1 Mandrillus leucophaeus
TGTGTGTGTGTGTGTGTGTGTGTGTGTATAGTTTTTACATATATAGCATGTTTTGTTTGCCTATGAAATCTTGATATCGGACCTCTACCGTATCTCCAGAAAACTAAGAATTTATATTTCAGCCCTGTTAATGCCAAGACACTAAAACCCAAATCTGTAGTGAAGTGTCAGGATTTTAAAAATACAGACTATGGTTGCATTAAGTAGGTTCCCAAACTATTCAGCCCTCCTTAAAATCAGTTCCTCCTCTCAAGCCCACTAGAGAGTTTTCTGCCCAATGACAGTAGAGCTGAGCATATCATCTTTATGTGCTTCCCTATTCCTTCCAATGCTCTCCCTCTTCAAGGCTCTGCATTAGGGTTTATAATGGCCTGAGTCATGTGGCCTCATTCTTACAGCAGGCAGCTCCTTTGAGGGCTTCCCAAATGCCATAGCAGAGTGTTGTGGTGGGACAATTACTCATAAACAGGCTTCAGTGATGCTCCTGAGATTGGACAGGAAATCTCTTGGCTAGTATTCTCTGGAGGCAAAGCAAACTCATCTGGCCTTCCTATTCCTAACACTTTTCTCACTCATGCAAATACCAGAAAAAAGAAGGATGCCAAATATTCTGGTAGACACCGTTCCCTAATTAAACTTTCACTGACATGACTAATACAACATCTTTTGAAATGTTGCAGGGTTTTTGTTTGTTTTATTTAGTTTAGTTTTGTTTTGTTTTCTGAGACGGAGTTTTGCTCTTGTTGCCCAAGCTAGAGTGCAATGGCGCGATCTCTGCTCATGGCAACCTCCGCCTTCCGGCTTCAAGCGATTCTCATTATGCCTCAGCCTCCCGGGTAGCTGGGATCACAGGCCTCAGCCTCCCAAAGTGCTGGGATTATAGGCGTGAGCCACCGCACCTGGCCCAAATGTTGCAATTTTAAGGAACAATTTTGTTTTTACTTGTTGGCTATCCTATTTCCAAGAGTACATTTTTCTTTAAATTACGAAAGGGGAAAAACAATCTTCTGGAAGTAGAAATTGTAATCTGACTTTCGAGTCTTCAGGTTCAGTAACCTATAAATATTGTTTTGGTCTTGTATTTATATCGTTCTTTAAATAAATCTATTGCTTTGTCTTAACTAAAAATTATTTCATTGGACTTAGAACACATTCATGAAAATGATTTATTCTTTTTATCATAAGAAAACATATTTCTTCTTTATAAAAAAGTCTATGCTTCATTTAATTTACATAACAATTTATTTTTGTAAAATTATTTATCAAGTACAATTATAAAAAAATTACCATGATGCTAATTCAGAATAAGTTGCATGAAAGAAAAGTTGTCATTGACTGTTTTATAGTAGGGTTTTTAAAGCAAAAAAAGTTGTGTTTATTTCTGTTATGTTTTGTTAGGTCTGTAGATGGATATTGATGTTTAAGTATTCTTTTAAAGTATTCTTTTCTTTTTAAGCTATTACCTATGTGACCAATTGGAAATAGAACTAAAGAACTTCCTTATAACAAATTATTCATGTATATCACCTGAACCATTTTCTGAGCCAAAAGGATTACTAGTAGCGTGAGCCAGTAATTAATTACTTCTCTTAATACGCGAACGTACTATGTCTTTTCTTTCTAAAATCATTTTTCCATGATCATTGATACAAGATTTCAACATGATTTCATCAAAATATCATTGATAAGACATTCTGAGGAACCTTCTCTTCTTTTGGGATAATGGCACTGAAATGCAATGCTATGAGTAATCATGCGCAAGGGAAACTAGGTTTTGCAAAAGGCCCACAGTTTTCTCTCATGGACAACTAGCGGAGTCTCTAAATGACAGGTAGCAATGCATATTATAACTCATATTCTAGCAGTGTTGGTGAGTTATATTTTTATCAATAACACAGTTGTTCAATAGTATCTCACTTATCTGACCTTAGAAGCTTGTCTCCATTGGAATGTTTTGCAAAAATTGTGGAATAGTTTTTTTAAAAATGTGTTTTTCTCATATTCTCAGAAATGTCAATGTCATTTATCTAATATAAACACTGACGTCCTAGAACAGTGTCTTCTCTGATTGCCAGACCTTGTCGATGTAGAAGAAATGGATGCAACGTGATTTGCTGGTCAGGCAACACGGCTCTTTGGAGAACTAGAAACAGCTATTTACAGTTTCTGTCTTCTGCAGGGCTTCTTTAGGCCACATCACCTGCCAGGACTTTGATTCTGTTTTATCCGTGTAGCTATATATTTTGAAAAATGAAAAATGCACATTATTAGCACAATAATGTGGTAAGGGTAAGCTATTTTTCAGAATTGTGAGAAATATTTCTTAATATGAGAACCAACTCCTTTTTTTGGATTTTTACCTTTGTTTCAAAATAGGAATTTCTGAAATTTTAAGAAATGAATGGAGTGATTTTTAAGGCCTTTAAATGCCTATCCCACACAAACTCTGATGGATTACTTTCACCTCACTGAGTAGCATAAACATTCAAAAATAATTGGTGACTCCGGATTAGACGTGTAAGAAGAGTATTGTAATGGGAGAGCAGTGAGCTATAGGAACTTAAAATGCAATACTAGCAGAAAGAAAGGAGAGGAAGGTAGAATTATCAGAACTTGATGATGGATGAATGGGAAGACAAGGGAGTGGAGGCTGTGGAAACCGATTTTTGGAGTTTTGATTGGGAAAATATTACTAACACAAAAAAAGGAAGCTAGGGGAGGGACTGACTTGCTGAAAGAGATACAAAGATTTGTTTGAAATATTTTGGTGTGAATAACTGAAATATCTAGGTAAAGACAGATGACTGACAATTTAAAACAGGAGCTGTGGAGTTCACTTTAAAATTGTTATGGCTGGGCACAGTGGCGCAGGCCTGTAATCCCAGCACTTTGGGTGGCCAAGGCGGGCAGATCACCTGAGGTCAGACGTTCGAAACCAGCCTAGGCAACATGGTGAAATCCCATCTCTACTAAAAATACAAAAATTAGCCGGATGTGGTGGCACACACCTGTAGTCCCAGCCTCCCGGGAGGCTGAGGCAC
>NW_012103710.1:1337982-1338907 GCF_000951045.1 Mandrillus leucophaeus
CTGCCTCAGCCTCCCAAGTAGCTGGGACTACAAGCGCCCGCCACTACTCCCGGCTAATTTTTGTATTTTTAGTAGAGATGGAGTTTCACCATATTGGTCAGGCTGGTCTCGAACTCCTGACCTTGTGATCCGCCTGCTTCGGCCTCCCAAAGTGCTGGGATTATAGGTGTGAGCCACTGTGCCTGGCCCAGTTGCTTATTTAATAAGCAATTATTAGCAAGCAGGCACTTAACCATTTTATACAACTTATTTTGAATTCTCTATGAAATCCTGACACTGTTCATTTTAGATAAGGAGAGGTAAGATGGTAGTCTCCATCTTACCTAAGGTACCATCTTGCCTAAAAAGTTCTTTTTTTCCCCCAAAGAGTTATTTTTTTAAAAATTCATATATCATAGTTGTACATATTTTGGAAGTACATTTGATATTTTGTTACATGTATACAAGGTGTAATGATCAAATCAGGGTAACTGGGATATCCATCACCTCAAATATTTATCTTTTTTTCTGTGTTGGGAACATCACAATTCTTCTCACTGTTTTGAAATATACCATAAATTTCTTTCTTTTTTTTATTTTTATAAACAGAGTCTCGCTCTCACTCTGTTGCCCAGGCTGGAGTGCAATGGCGTGATCTCAGCTCACTGCAACCTCCGTCTCTTGGCTGCAAGCAATTCTGCCTCAGCCTCCTGAGTAGCTGGGATTACAGGCATGCACCACCACACCCGGCTAATTTTTGTATTTTTAGTAGAGATGGGGTTTCCTCATATTGGTCAGGCTGGTCTCGAATTCCTGACCTCAGGATCCACCCGCCTCGGCCTCCCAAAGTGCTGGGATTACAGGCCTGAGTCACTTCACCAGGTCAACATACCATAAATTTCTATTAACTGTGATTTCCCTACTGTACTACCAAATAACTTATTCT
>NW_012103710.1:1344387-1350876 GCF_000951045.1 Mandrillus leucophaeus
TGACCTCAAATGATCTGCCCTTCTGGCCTCCCAAAGTGCTGTGATTACAGGTGTGAGTTACTGTGTCCAGACTTGGCCCATTGTTGAATTGAATTATTTGATTTGCTGAGTTGAGTTCCTTATATATTTTGGTTATGAATAGCTTGTTAGAAGGACAGTTTGCAAATATTTTCTCCCCTTATGCAGGTTGTCTCTTTACTGTATTTGTTGTTTCCTTTCCTGTGCAGAAGCTTTTTAGCTTGATGCAATCCAATTTGTCTATTTTGCATTTGTTGCCTGTGTTTTTTAGGTTTTACACATACAAAAATCTTTGCCCAGACCAATGTCCTGTATCACTCCCCAACTTTTTCTTCGCGTAGTTTCATAGTCTCAGGTTTTACTTAACTATTCAATCAATTTTGAGTTGATTTTTGTATATGGTGAAAGAGATGTAGTTTCTATCTTCTTCATAGAGATACCTTTTTCCCAGCACCATTTATTAAGGAGTCTGTCCTTCCCTAATGTATTGTTCTTGGCAACTTTGTTGAAAATGAAGTGGCTGTATGTGGATTTATTTCTGCAATCTCTATTCTGTTCCGTTGGTCTATGTGCCTGTTTTTATGCTAGAACCATAGTGTTTTTATTACTATAGCATTATAGTAAATTTGAAATCAGGTAGTGTGATGTCTCCAGCTCTGTTCTTTTTGCTCAGGATTTTCTTAGCTATTTGAGGTCTTTTGCAGCACCATAGAAATTTTAGGATTGCTTTTTCTATTTTTGTGAAGAGTGCAATGGGCTTTTTGATAGGGATTATGTTGAATTGGTAAATCACTTTGAGCAGTAGCATGAAAAATTCTTCGGAGGCATGAGTAACATTATTTCAGTAACAACACTCGTAACAGACAGCCTCAGCTACCAGATATCCTCTGAACCAATGGCTGAGTATAGGACCAGTTTAGAGTCTAAGTTGCTGGTTTCTTAAATACTGTTCATGCGAAAGTCACTATAGCCATTTTACAGATGTTGAATGCCACTATTTTACCAAGGAGAGTTTTCTTTTTAAAAACTTCATTATGGCTATTAACAAAACACTGAGTTCACCAGTGAAAATCTATATTTGACATTCAGGTAATAAGATGTCTGAGGTGTTTCAGAAACAGGGATACAGAAGCACTTGTAACCTTCTCTGAGGAGACCTTTCTGATAAATACTTGCTATTCACCCCTAGGTCATGAATTATTGATTAAAGTATTCAGCTACCCTACATGTAGCTTAAAGTAACCAACACACACATTTATAGTACTGTATCTTTGCAGAAGTATTTTAAAGTAAATTACAGGGATAAACACAGAGAAACTGGACACTGTTTATACAAGTGCAATTCAGTACACTAGAAAGTGGGTTATTAGCTCTTTGGTTCTTGATGATAAATGGTTAAAGTAAAAACTGTGAGCTGAAATGAGATACCAGAATTGGAAACATTGAATAACATGTAGGAATAACTTAATAATTTTACACTTGGATGACCCTCATCTCAAGAAGTTATGTATGTATGCCTAAAAAAGAATGACTGTTTTTTGAACTGGGTGTGGTGACTCATGCCTGTAATCCCAGCATTTTGGGAGGCTGTGGTGGGAGGATCATTTGAGGCCAGGAGTTAGAGACCAGCCTGGGGCAACATAGTGAAGCCCCACTTCTACTATTAAATATTAAAAACAAACAAACAAACAAAAAGGATGTTTAAATGCTTTTAAAGTTAATATGTATTCAATCTTAATACTTCAGAAATAACTTGACTCCAACATAGTATAGTGTTCAGATTTATTCATATTCAAAATGTTTTCCTTTATGTTTCACACTTGACACCCCACCCCTCCCCAAACCCTGCCATTTTCCTGGCCCTGAATGGTGAGATACTTGTAGGCAAGTTGTTCTCACTAAACTTTTTAATTTTTAATTTTTAATTTTTAATGAGACAGGGTCTCACTCTGTCACCCAAGCTGGAGTGCAGTGGTGCAACCTCAGCTCACTACAACCTCCGCCTCCCAGGATCAAGTGATCCTCCTGCCTCAGCCTCCTGAGTAGCTGGGACCATAGGCGCATGCCATCATGCCCAGCTACTTTTTTGTATTTTTAGTAGAGACAGGGTTTCACTGTGTTAGCCAGGATGGTGTCGAACTCCTGACCTCGTGATCCACCCGACTTGATCTCCCAAAGTGCTGGGATTACAGGAGTGGGCCACCATGCCCGGTCTGTTCTCACTAAACTTCTAACCCACCTTGCAAACAGCAGAGAAAATTGATATTCAATATTTCCCATTTTATAAAATTCCCAAAGCAGTAGGCTTGATATGTTTGGAAAGTTCAGGTGACTTTTTAATCTCTTACAGATTTGTGTGATATTGAGTGGGATTCATTCCAGGAATGGATTTCCCTGCAGTAATTTTAGTAGTTCTTCTATGTTCATTCTTGAAGTACTGGTGGATTTTATTTTATTTTATTTATTTATTTTTTTGAGACAGAGTCTCACTGTCGCCCAGGCTGGAGTGCAGTGGCCTGATCTCAGCTCACTGCAAGCTCCGCTTCTCAGGTTTATGCCATTCTCCTGCCTCAGCCTCCCGAGTAACTGGGACTACCAGCACCCATCACCTCACCTGGCTAGTTTTTTGTATTTTTTTTAGTAGAGACGGGGGTTCACCGTGTTAGCCAGGATGGTCTCGATCTCCTGACCTCGTGATGCGCCCGTCTCGGCCTCCCAAACTGCTGGGATTACGGGCTTGAGCCACCACGCCAGGCCACTGGTGGATTTTAAATATTGAAATTTAAAATATTAAAGAAAGTGAAAGAAAGCAAGTTATGATTACCACAGATGATAGAATATTTTAGAAATTTCTAATAGAGGTCACGAGAGCAGCTCTGAGATGTGATTCTTGGCTTTCAGTAACTTAGCCTTTGATGAACAGTTTACCCAGTGGGGAAAAGACTGTAGAGTTGTGAAGCAGAGCTTTTGATTGCACCCATCCATAGAAAGGCAGCACATTGTGTGTTTAGACTGATTCTAAAATGTAACCAGTTTTAACAGATGTTTTAATGAATTGACCACTAAACCAGATAGGACATAAAATCGATCTTCATTTTAGACCTTAATTAGGCAATGAAAACTGCAATTTTGGATTCAGATGTAAGAAATGGTTATGGAAAGCCTATTATTTATTTCAGTATTTCTGTGATTGTGTACACAGGCAATCCTGATAAACTTGGCCTCTCAGAGGTTAAGTCAGAGTCAGTTCTATTGAGCCAGGGCAGTGGGACCTGTGGGCAGGAGGTATTCCAGTATACTTAAAAATGAAGATATGCCAAAACCAGATTTAAAAATTTATAGAGTACTTTAGTACTTGTATTAACTAGTAAACAATTTTAATTTTAAAAACCCACTGATATGGTTAGGCTTTGTGTCCCCACCCAAATCTCATCTTGAATCGTGATCCCCATAATCCCCGTAATCCCCAGGTATCAAGGAGAGACCAGGTAGAGGTAATTGAATGATGTGGGTGGTTTCCCCCATGCTATTCTCGTAATAGTGAGTGAGTTCTCACACGATCTGATCTGATGGTTTTGTACGGGGCTCTTCCTCCTTCGCTTGGCGCTTCTCCTTCATGCTGCCTTATGATGAAGGTGCCTTGCTTCCCCTTCGCCTTCCGCCATGATTGTAAGTTTCCTGAGGCCTCCCCAGCTGTGAATTGTTGAACTGTGAATCAGTTAAACCTGTTTCCTTTATAAATTACCCAGTCTTGGGCAGTTCATTATAGCAGTATGAAAACAGACTAATACACCCATGCAGCTATATTATTTTACTACCTATGTGAAAATAGGATTTGTTTTAAAAATTACCTAATAGTTCATTGTCAGGTGCCTTATTTTAAAGTTTTTTGCTGAACATATTCTTCTTTTCAAATTGTCAGTTTACCTCTTAACTATATCTATAATTTTATTTAGAAATGATATCAAAACTGAATATTTGATACATTTCCTGAACAGGTGGCCCAGTCCAAATAGCCTTTCTGATAATGGCCTTTCCCTCCTGCCTCACTCTGTCCCCTGGTCTCTGGGAGGGAAAAAGCCAGATTCCAAGCTAGAAGCTGGAGTTCTTTGGCCACTGACTTGCTACTCACTTTTGCTTTGAAAAATTCCCTCTCCCTCTTTGATTCTAATTTTCTGAAGTGTAACATAACTACAGGAGAAGGAACATCTTCTAAGCATGAAGTCTGAAGGGATTTTGCAAATTGAATACACCTGTTTAACCAGCTCACCTATCAAGACATAGAACATGACATGAACATCCCTGTAGTCCTCTATGAGCCTTCTTCTTTCCATTACTTCCCCCACAAGGATAACTATATTACTATTTTAGTTTTCCCCCTTTAATTAAATTACATCTTAAAAAAAATACTTTTTTGTGTGTGTCTGACTTCTTTTTTTTTTCTTTTATTTTTCTTTTTTTGTTTTCACACACAGTCTCGCACTGTCACCTGGGCTGGAGTGCAGTAGTGCAATCTCGGCTCACTGCAACCTCTGCCTCCCAGGCTCAAGCGATTCTCCTGCCTCAGCCTCCCAAGTAGCTGGGATTACAGGCACCCACCACCACACCTGGCTAATTTTTTGTATTTTTAGTAGAGATGGGGTTTCACTATGTTGGCCAGGGTGGTCTTGAAGTCCTGACTTCGTGATTTAATGGCCTTGGTCTCCCAAAGTGCTAGGATTACAGGCGTGAGCCACCTCGCCCAGCCCAACTTCTTTTATTTTCATCCGTATTGTTGCAGACAGTCCTAGATGATTTATTATGTGAATAGACTATGACTTACTTACCTTTTCTACTGGTAATAGGCTTTTGGGTAATTTCTAGTTTGGGGGTATTACGAAAAATAATCCTCTGAACATTCTAGAGCAGGTCTTTTGAGTTGTCTATTTTTTAAAAAAAATAGTAATAATTTGTAAGAGTTCTTTTCTTGTTCTGTTGCCCAGGTTGGAGTATAATGGCGTGATCTCAGCTCACTGCAACCTCCGCCTCCCGGGTTCAAGCGATTCTCCTGCCTCAGCCTCCCGAGTAGCTGGTATTACAGGCACCTGCTATCACACCCAGCTAATTTTTGCATTTTTAGTAGAGATGGGGTTTCATCACGTTAGCCAGACTGGTCTCGAACTCCTGACCTTAGGCGATCCACCCACTTCAGCCTCCGAAAGTGCTGGGAGTACAGCTGTGAGTCACCGTGCCCAGCCAAAAGTTCTTTTTAATTCTGGCTATGAGTCCTTTGTCAGTTATGTGTGTAGGAAAAAACTTTTCTTCCTCTGGCTTGCTTTTCTATTGTCTTGTTTCTTGTGATAAATGGAAGTATGTACATTTAATGTAATCTAGATTATCAACTTTTTTCTTTATAGTTCTTTTTTTATGATCTTTTAAATAAATCTTTGCCTAATCAAAAATGAAGAAATTTTTTCCTATGTTTTCTTCTAAAAGTTTTTGTTTTCTCTTTTAGGTTTAGATCTGCAATTTTACTTATAAAATTGATTTTGTGTATGGTATAAAGTAGAGGTCAAGTTACCTGCTTCTCAATATGAAAATTCAGTTCATCCAGCATAATTTATTAAAAAGACCTTTCTGTTCCCATTGTACTGCAGTGTCACCTTTGTCAAAAATTAGGTGACAGTGTATGTGGCTCTATTTCTGAACCATCTACTCTGTTCCATTGGTCAGTTCATCTACCATTGCCAGTAACGTGCTTTTCTAATTACTATACCTTCATAATAAGTATTTTTTCCCTCATATCCCTTTTGACTGTATAAGAAGTCTTGAAATATGGTAGCATAAGTCTTCCAGTTTTGTTGTTGCTGTTCTTCTAGATTGTACTTTGTGTGACCACATATTTCATATGTTTCAAAAATCAATTTCTCAGTTTTCACTCTCTGTCACACACACACACATACACACACACACACACACAAAAGTACAGTGGTATGATCTCGGCTCACTGCAACCTCCACCTCCTGGGTACAAGTGATTCTCCTGCCTCAGCCTCCTGAATAGCTGAGACTACAGGTGTGTGCCACCACGCCTGGCTAATTTTTGTATTTTTAGTAGCGATGGAATTTCACCATGTTGGCCAGGCTGGTCTCGAACTCCTGACCTCATGATCCACCCATCTTGGCCTCCCAAAGTGCTAGACTTACAGGCATGAGCCACCACGCTTGGTCCCTTAAATTCTTAACAGAATTCACCAGTGAAGCCATTAGGGCCTGAAGATATTTTTGTGGGAAGGATTTTAATTATGAATTCAATTTCTGTAATGGGTATATGACTATGCAAGTTTTCTTCTTTTTCTTGACCAATTATGTTAATTTGCATCTTTTAAGTAATTTGTCCAACTATCTAGTTTTTCAGATTTTTGTCAAAAAATCGTTTATGATCTTTCTTTGTCATTTAATATCTGCATGATTTGTTCTGATGTTTCCTCTA
>NW_012103710.1:1355698-1358874 GCF_000951045.1 Mandrillus leucophaeus
CCCAGCTAATTTTTTATGTTTTGTTTAGTAGAGACGGGGTTTCACCGTGTTAGCCAGGATGGTCTTGATCTCCTGACCTTGTGATCCACCCACCTCGGCCTCCCAAAGTGCTGGGATTACAAGCGTGAGCCACCGCACCCGGCCCACAATTTTTAATATGCTATGTTTTTATTATAATATAGTGGAAAATTTTTAATTACTTTGTTATTTTTAAACCCACTGATTATTTAGAAGTGTAATTTTAAATATTCAAATATTTTGGGTTTCCTTAGGTATCTATTGCTATTGATTTCTAATTCAGTTCTATTTTGGTTAGGTGTAATCTGTATTATTGCGATCTTTTTAAATTTACTGAGGTTTATTTCATGGCCCAGAATATAGTTTACCTAGTAAGCGTACCATGTGAACTTAAAAAGCATGTTATACTACTCTTGGATATAGAATTCTATAAATAGTATTATCCAGGTGATTAATAGTAGTTTTCAAATCACCTATGTCTTTGATGAATTTTGTGTAGTGGTTTGATGGAATCAATTGTTGAGATACATGTTAAACCCTCATGTATAATTATGTAATTGTCTATTTCTTTAATTTTTTCAATTTTTCTTCATATATTTGAGGCTCTATTATTAAAGGTAAGCACATTTTTGTTTACTAAGTATTCCTAATAAATTAACCCTTTTAATTAGCTAGAAATGAGGTCTCTCTAAGTGCCTCGGGCTGGACACAAACTCCTGGGCTCAAGTGATCCTTCTGCCTCAGCCTCCCTAGTAGTTGGGACTACAGATGCATGCCAGTGTGCCTAGCTTACATTGACCTTTTGATCATTATGAAATATCCTTCTTAACATCTGTAATATTTCTTGTCTTGAGATCTATTTTATTTAATTTTTTTTTTTTTTGAGGCAGAGTCTGGCTCTGTCGCCCAGGCTGGAATGCAGTGGCGCGATCTCAGCTCACTGCAAGCTCCGCCTCCCGGGTTCATGCCATTCTCCTGCCTCAGCCTCCCGAGTAGCTGTGACTACAGGCGCCCGCCACCTCGCCCGGCTAGTTTTCTGTATTTTTTTAGTAGAGACGGGGTTTCACCGGGTTAGCCAGGATGGTCTTGATCTCCTGACCTCGTGATCCGCCCGTCTCGGCCTCCCAATGTGCTGGGATTACAGGCTTGAGCCACCGCGCCCGGCCTAGATCTATTTTATTTAATATTAATATAGCTGCTCCAATCTTCTTTTGTGTACTATTTACATGGTATGCCATTTTTTAAATTTATAGTATCTATTTACTTATTCTTAGCCAATCTGTCTATACCTTTGTGTTTATTTCTCTTATAGACAGATTACAATTAAGTTCTGCTGTATGCATTATTCTGAGAAACATTTTAATTGTCATCTTTTTTTTTTTTTTTTTTTGAGATGGAGTTTTACTCTGTTTTCCAGGCTGGAGTGCAATGGCATGATCTCAGCTCACTGCAACCTCCGCCTCCTGGGTTCAAGAGAGTCTCCTGCCTCAGCCTCCTGAGTAGCTGAGATTACAGGCACCCACTACCACACCTGGCTAATTTTTGTATTTTTAGTACATATAGGGTTTCACCATGTTAGGCAGACTGGTCTCAAACTCCTGACCTCGTGATCCGCCCACCTTGGCCTCCCAAAGTGCTGAGATTACTGGCATGAGCGGCTGAGCCCAGCCTTAATTGTCATCTTTAGTTCATTAGCATTTATTATAATCATTTATTTGAGTAGGTGCAGGTATACCACCTTGTGTTTTTGATTGTTACTTGTCTCTCTGTTTTCTCATGCTCTGCTCTTCCTTTTCTTTTTTCTTATTTGAATATTTTTAAAAATTACATTTTAATTTTCCCATTGACATTTTAGATATACTTCCTTATTATACATTTTTAGTGATTGCTGTAGGAATTATGTCTCAAATGTTTCATGGTCCACTTACGCTTAATATTATACCACTTCATGTAGAATAAAAAATCTTTCCAAGCATATAGTTTCATATTCCTCTTTGTCTTTTTTGCTATAAAAAAGCAAGACCCAAAATGCATTATATATGTCATAAGACAGTATCTTAATTGTGGTTTAAAACCATTATTTAAATTATAGTATAATTACAAGGGAAAAAGTGAAAGAAATCAATGAAATACTTTTCTGCATTTACACAGATATTTACTATTTTTAATGTTCCTAATTCTGAGGATCTCAGTTTTCATCTGACGACATTTTTCTTGGGCCTGAAGATCTTCCTTCAGCATTGCTTGTAGTGTAATTTTACTGGGGATGTATATTAGGCCATTCTTGCATTGCTTTAAGGAAATACCTGTAGACTGGGCACGGTGGCTCACACCTGTAATCCCAGCACTCTGGGAGACTAAGGTGACAGGATCACTTGGGCCCAAGAGTTTGAGACCAGCCTGGGCAACATGGTGAAACCCCATCTATACAAAAAATACAAAAATTAGCTGACTGTGCTGACGCATGCCTGTAGTCCCAGCTACTTGGGAGGTTGAGGTGGGAGGATTGCTTGAGCCTGGGAGGTTGAAGCTGCAGTAAGATGTGATCTCCGCAGTGAGCTGTAATCATGCTACTGTATACAACCCTGGGCAACAGAGCAAGACCCTGTATCAAGAAACAAAAACAAACAAAACTTGAGACTGGGTAATGTATCAAGAAAAGACATTATCTTGGCACATGGTTATGCTGACTTTCAGGAAGCATGGTGCTGGCATCTGCTCAGCTTCTGGGAGGCCTCAGGGAGCTGACAATTATGGCAGAAGGTGAAGTGGGGAGCTTGCAGGTCACCTGGCGCGAGCAGGAACAAGAGAGGAGGTGGTACCACATACTTTTAAACCACCAAATCTCGTGAGAGCTCACTTATCACCAAGGGATGGCTCAAGCCGTTCGTGAAGGATCCACCCCCAGGATCCAACACCTCCCGCCAGGCCCCACCTTCAACACTGGGGATTACAATTTAACAAGAGATTTGGGCAGGGACCAATAAAAGAACTATATATCAGGATGCAATCTCTCGTTTTCTTTTATCTGAGAAATATCTTTATTTTGCCTTCATTCTTGAAGAATGCTTTCACTGGATATGTAATTTTGGGTTGACAGATTTTTCTTAATTTCACACATAATGTTTCACTCTTTTCTGGCCTCAAAATTTCTGAGT
>NW_012103710.1:1363279-1364350 GCF_000951045.1 Mandrillus leucophaeus
TGAAGTCTGCATCTGATGCTCTGAACAGGGTGAGGGTTGACATTTCACATTTAGTTCGTTAACAACTTTTCACAAGCCGACTCTGACTTTCAGGACATGATCTAGAAAAGGTTTTCTTTCAGGTTCACAAACACAAAATCATATCACAATGCAACCTGTTTTAAAAGGCTACATTTTTACCCAGATAACACACAATGTGGTAGGCTATCATTTTGAAAACCCATGCCAATAGAGAGAAAATAGTTTTTTCGCTCTATGCCTGCTTTTCTCAAGTTACCTAACCTTCTATCTACTGAAATTTTCAAGTGTAATTGACCTTTTTAAAGGTGGTTGCTGACTTTACTGAGCTAATTTCCAAAGCTTTAAGATTGATAATAAACATTTCAGAAAGTTAGCAGTCATATATTTAAGAAGAAAAACATGTCCACAGTTAAGTGTGATTCTAATGTAACATGTACATAAATTTACTTTTTTTTTTTTTTTTTTTTTGAGATGAAGTCTTGCTCTGTTGCCCAGGCTGGAGTACAGTAGCATAGTCTTGGCTCACTGCAACTTCTGCCTCCTGGGTTCAAGTGATTCTTCTGCCTCACTTCTGCCTCAGCCTCCTGAGTAGCTGGGACTACAGGTGCCCACCACCACGCCTGGCTAATTTTCGTATTTTTGGTAGAGATGGGTTTCATCATATTGGCCAGGCTGATCTCGAACTCCTGACCTTGTGATCCGTCCCGCCTCAGCCTCCCGAAGTGTTGGGATTACAGGTGTGAGCCACTGTGCCCGGCCATAAATTTACTCTTTATGTTTCCAAGGTGTGAGGTCTTATTCTCAACCTTGATTTCCTCTAAAAACCAAATGGGATAAAAACTAAAGACTTCAGGCCTACAGTTTTACTTGTGTATAAATGCCAAGCCTTCCATGGGTTGGCACAGACCGTGATGATGGGACAGCAGCCCCTTGCTGCACAATGAAAAACATTGTTACCATTAAAATCTTGGTCTAAACATTTTTTTACAAAGCCTTTTACTTGCATTGGGTCATTGGAATCCCTCTCATTTTTTTTTTTTTTTTTTTTTT
>NW_012103710.1:1365130-1369338 GCF_000951045.1 Mandrillus leucophaeus
TGCTGACTTTCAGGAAGCATGGTGCTGGCATCTGCTCAGCTTCTGGGAGGCCTCAGGGAGCTGACAATTATGGCAGAAGGTGAAGTGGGGAGCTTGCAGGTCACCTGGCGGGAGCAGGAACAAGAGAGGAGGTGGTACCACATACTTTTAAACCACCAAATCTCGTGAGAGCTCACTTATCACCAAGGGATGGCTCAAGCCGTTCGTGAAGGATCCACCCCCAGGATCCAACACCTCCCGCCAGGCCCCACCTTCAACACTGGGGATTACAATTTAACAAGAGATTTGGGCAGGGACCAATAAACGAACTATATATCAGGATGCAATCTCTCGTTTTCTTTTATCTGAGAAATATCTTTATTTTGCCTTCATTCTTGAAGAATGCTTTCACTGGATATGTAATTTTGGGTTGACAGATTTTTCTTAATTTCACGCATAATGTTTCACTCTTTTCTGGCCTCAAAATTTCTGAGTGGTGAGCTGTTAATCAAATTATTATTACCTTCTATGTCATTTTTCTGTGTTATTTTTCTCTTGCTGCTCTCAAGACTTGCCCTTTATCTTTGGTTTGCAACAGTGTAACTATTGAACCGTAAATTTCTATCTTTCATAAAGTTTGCGACATTTTCACCATTGTATCTTCAATTTAAAAAAATTTTGTTTTCTGCTACATTCTCTTTTTCATGTCTATCTGGAACCATTTTGTATATAGAATCACTTTGATCTAGCAGAACACTAAGGTTCTGGTTTGTTTGTTTTTTTTCCTTTTTGTCATATTGGATATTTTATTTTAATCTATCTTCAAATTCATTTCCTTTGTTCTTCTGTTATCTTCATTCTGCTATTAAATCCATCTATTGTTTTTTTCACATATTTTATTTTTCAGCTCCAGAACTTCTATTTGTTTTCTTTTTTAAGTTATTTTTATTTCTCTGCTGAGATTTCTTATTTCTCTACTTCAATTGTGGACATATTTTGTTTCAATTTATTAAGATTAGTTAAAATAAGCACTTCAAAACCCTTGTTTTAACATTCGGCTCATCTCAACATTTCTCTTAGTTGATTTTCTTTTCTAGTGGTTGTGTGCTCCATTTATCTGACTTTTCATGTCAGGCAATTTTTAATAGTGTTCTAGGTTAAGTTAAGTTGTTAAGATTGTAGGTTTTGTTATCTTTCCCTGTTATTTTATTAGCAGACAATTGTTTTATTAGAGTTTGTGTAGGACAAAATTATTTTGCAGCTGGACTGAGACAATTCTATGTTTACCTCCAGGACGTCTGAAAGTCTGGCACTATATCTCGGCGGAAAAAAGAACAGTGGACTAACTAATGATTTGCAAATGTACTGTTTTTAGTTCAAAACTCCCCTGAAGGCACCTAAAACTGGTTTGTTTATGAATGAATGACACCTGACGTGACCAGTTAAACTTTCTGTCTTGGCTTTTAATTCAAGAGGGCACTAGGAAAAGCTGGCTGGAAACTTTTAGGCAGCTTTCCTGAAACCAAGATTTATTATACAGCTTCTGTAACTCAATCCTGAGATAAAGCACATATTCATTGAGAGTATGTCAGACCCAAGAAGCTGTGCCTGGAAGCCTCCCAGACTCTCAATGATGGCTCGTACTTTCTCCTGCTATACCAAGTTCTTTGCTTTTAATAAAACTTTTACGTGAATGTGCTCTTTGGAGATTTTTAAGTTCTTTCAGTGATCTCATCAGTTGTAATCATTGCAAAATTGAACTGTGAAATCGGGTTGTTGTGTGGCAGCTTCAGTCCCCTTTCAAATCAATTTTTTTTTTTTTTTTTAGACAAGGTCTCGCTCTGTCACCCAGGCTAAGGTGCACTGGCATGATCTCAGCTCACTGCAGCCTCAGTCTCCGGGGTTCAAGCAATCCTCCCGCCTCCCAAGTGGTGGGGACCACAGGCACAAGTCATCTTGCCCAACTAATTTTTGTACTTTTGGTAAAGATGGGGTTTCACTAAGTTTCCAGGCTTGTCTTGAACTCCTGGGCTAAGTGATCCACCCACCTTGGCCTCCCAAAGTGCTGGGATTACAGGTGTGAGCCACCATGCCCAGCCTCACTTTCAGATCTATTACTACTGGCAGAGATGCTTTGTATCTGCTCCACATATGTGTGATTGAGGAGCCAGTGAAAGATACAGGCAGGCAGAAATTAGACACTCCCTTTCTGACTCTTTCCTTCCGACATTTATCTACACTCTTCATTGGTAACCATCTCCTCAACTTCAGTTTTCTGGTTCCCCAGGCCATTTTCCACCACACTTTTCTGAGCCCCGCTGCTTCCGGCATCCTCTGTACTCGGTCTCAGGCTGAAAGTTTCAAAAAATGAGAACTCACTTTGTAGAACTCCCCTCTTCCAAACAAGTACGCTCCCATAGAGTCTCTTTTCTGCTTACTCTCCAATGATTTGGCTAGCTGTTGTTTGTTTTAGGTTCAGAGTTTATGGTTATTTTCTATGGAGAATTCAGTCTGGTTTGATCTTACTTCATCACTAATGGAAATGGACTTCTGATGAGATTTTTAAAATATTGCCCTTTTCCACGAAAGTTGTTTTAAATGGAAAAAAGCTAAATTTTAGTTTAGTTTTCAGCAGAGAAAATCTATTGCCAACCATGAGCTAACAGAGTGTCTTAGAAACACAGCATTTAAAGAAGAACCCTGTTTCATCTGAAAAATGATCATATATTTTTTTCAAGACAAGAATTGTTCAGAAAAATTATTTTTACCAAAAAAAGCATTGATCAGTTGTCTGCTCATTGTACCTAAGTGGTATAATGAAGTACTTGACACACTACGGTCCTGACATTATTAGATGATGACAAGCAGTTGCCAATAACAACTAGAAAGAAAGATTGCTATACATGCTAGATGAATATTTAATCTTTGTTTCTTTTTCACAATGTTAATGTACTGTCTTCTTTAATTCTCATAATAATCCAATAAGATAAGTATTACCTATCCATTTAGTAGATGAGCAAACAGACATTATAGGGACGGAAGACATATACTAAAAGATAACACCTGGCCTGTTTGATTCATCAGCCGGGCTCTGAATTACATGTACCACATGATTAATTACTATGAGTTAGTGGACATTTATAAGTATATATGTGGATATGGGTCTGTGTATGTGTGTGTAAGTATGCTTTTAGGATATTTTTAGTAAGTGATACTCCCAACACAGGAAAAAAGCATTATTAAAGAAAAAGGGACTGCCTGATGTTAACCCTGTAAAAGTTCTTTGTGTACATTGGTATTAAATGTATCAATAAATGAATATGTTTTGTATGACAAATATAAACATTTATTTTATACCAAAGTTATTTAATTTTCTTTGTAATATGTAAAATAATTATGTCCTATAGTTAGTACCTCTGGAAGCCCTAATAGTGTATTTCACAGTGTCATAGTTACAGTTTTAGGCCTGAAAAGCAACAGTTGGCAAAATACAATTTGCAGGCCAAATTCTGCCCGATACTTATTGCTGTAAATTCTGTTCTGTTCTATTCTATTCTATTCTATTCTATTCTATTCTATTCTATTCTATTCTATTCTATTCTATTCTATTCTATTCTATGATTGGAATGCAGTCATGGCCATTTTTTATGTATTTTCTATGGCTACTTTTGTGTGACAGCGGCAGAGTTGAGTTGTTGCAGCCAATACTGTATGGTCTCCAAGCCTACAGCATTCATTCTCTGACCCTTTCAGAGAAGGTTTGCTGACTCCTACCCTTATAGGAAACTGAATGTTCTCTAAATTTTTTCTCTTGCCCACCTTCCATTTTCCTGTTATATTAATAGGATACTTTAGATTCAGAGAGGCTTAATCACATAAATTAATTATATATCCAGGACTAGAACCCAGGTCTCTTATTTCTCACCTTAGTACTTTGAATTAAGTCATTGTTGTCTTTTTTTTTTTTTCGAAGGCGCATGTTGACAGAAAGAGAGGGCCTCTTAGTGGATTTCTTTTCCTATGTTAAAATGATTTCCCACATGGTAAATTGGGTTCATGATCTAGAAAAGGTTTTCTTTCAGGTTCACAAACACAAAATCATATCACAATGCAACCTGTTTTAAAAGGCTACATTTTTACCCAGATAACACACAATGTGGTAGGCTATCATTTTGAAAACCCATGCCAATAGAGAGAAAATAGTTTTTTCGCTCTATGCCTGCTTTTCT
>NW_012103710.1:1370288-1383827 GCF_000951045.1 Mandrillus leucophaeus
CTACAGGCGCCCGCCACCACACCCGGCTAATTTTGTGTATTTTTAGTAGAGATGGGGTTTCACTGTTAGCCAGGATGGTCTGGATCTCCTGACCTCGTGATCTGCCCGCTGTGGCCTCCCAAAGTGCTAAGATTACAGGTGTGAGCCACCGCGCCCGGCCCCTCTCACTTTTTAATAGGCCATTTACTCTGGAATAGTGGTCGAAAAATTGGCAGAATATGATATTTAATTGGTGAATTTATTTTAAATGCAGATGACTGGAATCCACTAGAGATACACTGAATGTGAATTGTGGGATGGGAGCAGTCAGGGATCTGTATTTTTTAAAAGCTCTGCAGGTGATTTTGAAGCACACTAAAGTTTCTTTGGTATTGAGGAAAATTTTACTTTTATTTATTTCTTTTATTTTATTTTTTTCCAAGCCAAACCGTATCCAGCTTTATTAAAGATACTTTCCATAAACAATCGTGGTATTTCAGGCAGGACATGGACAGACAATCATTAACAGTATACAACAACTTTCAAATTCCCTTCTTCAATGGACTACCAAAAATCAGAAAGCCACTCTAAAACCCAGTGAAGTCTGCATCTGATGCTCTGAACAGGGTGAGGGTTGACATTTCACATTTAGTTCGTTAACAACTTTTCACAAGCCGACTCTGACTTTCAGGAAGTGAAATGACAATAGAATTTTTCTGAAGATCCACGATCTAGAAACAGAACCACTGTTCTTTTGACAGGTGCCATCTCAGTGGCATTACTGGAAAGTCTAGATTGCCTGACACGCTGGTAACCAATGACTAGGGGTCGGGTCCCAACGGATATCTGGGCTTAAGGGAGTTAAGTCGATGCTGAGAGATGGAAAAGGAGAAGAGGACCTAAAAATGAGTGTGTTTTGCCATATCACAAGGCTTTTGTGCCAAGGTGGCCAAGTGTGTCAAAGTCAGGGAATCCCTCCTCCTGGGAGCGAA
Organism: Mandrillus leucophaeus; assembly: GCF_000951045.1. Taxonomy (NCBI): domain Eukaryota; kingdom Metazoa; phylum Chordata; class Mammalia; order Primates; family Cercopithecidae; genus Mandrillus; species Mandrillus leucophaeus. Next base: position 1,371,260 of record NW_012103710.1, read on the forward strand.
GAGGAACTCTCTCAGAACTAGAAGGGAAAGGTGTTTTCCCCACATCAGTCCAGCTCCGGAGACATTCTATTAGTGACATAAGCCCCTTCCCCCAAAAACAACAATGAAGTGTTCTGTGTGCTAACGACATAGCTTAAAAAAAAAAAAAAAAGGGGAAAACAAAATTCTGCATTTTTATAAAGCTTGATAAAAAATAGTATTTCAAACCGTACAGTTACCAGAAGTACACAGTTATCAAAAATGCACGCGCTTCACTTGGCCTCTCCAGCACCTTCAGCTTTCTGTGCTTGGTCTGTTTTGGCATCTCCAGTTTCTGCAAGGTTATTCTCCTTCTTGCCAGAATCAGCTTTTCCCCTTTTCCCTCTCGATACCTTCTCTCCCTTCTTTGCAGGGGCCTTTTCAGGCTTGGACTTTGGACTTTGGACTTTGGTTCTGGAGGAGCAGGTTTAGCAGATAACCTTGCGCATCTTCTCTGTGGTTCGTCCTTCACCTTGGCTTTATCTCCTTTAGCATCCCCTTCAGACTTTCTCTTCGACATGGAGGCGGCGGCGGCGGCGGCGGCGAGGGCGGCGGGACGTAGGCGCCGGGTGCGGGATGCAGGGGCGCGCGGGCTTCGGTGGGTCAGCGGGTCGTTCTCGTCTCTTCTTCTTCACACTGCTCGGGCTCCGGGGAGTTTATAAAGTGAAACTTTTCACATGACAATCTGTAAAACTGGGTTCTAATCCTGGCTGTCTTGTTAAATTGCAATGTGGCCTTGAACAAGTCGCTTGGATAAGCAGCCAAAAAGGAGGAAGGGGTCTCCTATGGAAGGTTCCTGGTTTTTGTTTGTTTGTTTGTTTGTTTTTTTCATAGTTGTTCAATTTCTTTAGTTTTCTCAACTGTAAAAAGGAGGACATAACATTATTTACCTTGGGTTTGCTGTAAGGAAATTGCTTGTCACATAATAACAACTCAAAAGTTAACTTGTTAGATTGTATTATTATTATTATCATTATTAATATTGATGCCACAATGATACAGAACTATAATTCAGTGTAATAGACATACTATTTTTCCCCACACAACCAAGAAACAACTGGCCTCATTCATTCATTTAGATAAGTAATTGTTGCTACCCACAAGGGTCCAGGTACTGCACTAAACTTGGGACACAGGATTGGATACTACCGGGTCTCTGACCTTAAAAGACTGATATCCCAGTGGCTGGTGCGGTGACTCAAGCCTGTAATCCCAGCACATTGGGAGGCTGAGGCGGGAAGATACCTGAGGTTGGGAGTTTGAGATCAGCCTGGCTAACATGGTGAAACCCAGTCTCTACCAAAAATACAAAAATTAGCTGGGCATGGTGGCGGGTGCCTGTAATTCCAGCTACTTGGGAGGCTGAGGCCAGAGCATTGCTTGAACCAGGGAGGCGGAGGTTGCAGTGAGCCGAAATCGCACTATCCCACTCCAGCCTGGGTGACACAGTGAGACTCTGTCTCAAAAAAAAAGAAAGAAAGAGAGAGAGAGAGAGGGAGAGAGAAAGAAAGAAAGATTATATCCTCCTTGTCAAAAAATATATAGCTAAATATTGAAGCCGCTACTTTTTCTAAAGAAAGCCACAAGTGTTTGCTGAAAAGCCATTTCACCCACTTCCACAAAGATGATAATAGCTTCTATTAAATAGTTCATCTCTCTTCTTGAGTAGTGTGGCATACATATATTAGACAATATTGTATTTTTGGATAACTCATTGCTGTATAAGTAGCTTAGATAAAATGAGCTAAGAGGGTTCAATTAAGTTCTCATTCTGATGGCACTCACTATCTTTGACTTTTATAAAGGTTTATAATCCTTGTTGCTGTAATTTTAAAGACTTAATAAAAATAGTGTTAATAGCCTTTTCATCATTTAAACAGTCTTCCTTTGAGAATTCCGTTATTGCTTTTGATAAATTCCTTCTAGAAAGCATATGAGGAATGGGAAATGATTAGATTATCATGAACATGTATAATATCAATGTTTCTTTTGTTAAAAATAGCACTAAGAATATTCAAAGATGTCATGCTTATTGTTCTATAAACTAAAACTTAACATTTTCTACTAAGTTGAATAAGAATATAGACTGAACATACTTCCTTTTCTTATCAGCTCTCTCCTCCTCAAGTGTGAATTGAAGAAATTTCACTAGGGGAGAAAAAAATAGATCTTACCTACACAGAAGTCAAATAATAAGTTTAAAAAATATTTGTAAAACATACGAAAAATAAAATCTAAAAAATACCTAGTTGAAAACTAATTCAGATTTCATGAAACAACATTAATAACAATAACAGATAATGAACAAAATATATTAACAAAATCAAAATGGCTAGCACATTAAAAACATTACCACTAGTTATTTAAGAAATACAGATTAAAGTGAAATCAATTTTTCTATAAAATTAGTATAATTTTTTTTTATAATCCATAGGTTCACAGAGGTAAGTAGAGATTTAAAAATAGCAATATGTAACATTGATAAGGGTGTGATGATACCCTTATTCAATGCAGCCGTGTTTATAAATGATAATTTTTTGAAAGTTTTAGCAATAAAGCATCAGTCTTATTTATTTATCGATTTATTTATTTATTTATGTTTTTGAGTCAGGACCTTGCTGTGTTGCCCAGGCTGCTCTTGAACTCCTGGGGTCCAATGATCTTCCTGCTTCGGTCTCCCAAAGTGCTGGGATTACAGGCGTGAGCCACTGTGCCCAGCCAAGCATCAGTCTTAAACCCACATACACTCTTTATCAATCTAGTCTCTGAGGGATGCACATGATAGAAACCTCAACTCCAAACCAGCTTAGGCAAAACAGGGAATTATTTCTTGTGCATTATATCAGGATAGATTCTGTTACTGAAATTATATTGTTAGGAATCTGCCCCTTTTCTTTTCTTTTTTTTTTTTTTTTTTTTTTTTTTTTTTTTTTTTTTTTTTTTTTTTTTTTTTTGAGACAGTCTTTCTCTGTAGCTCACACTGGAGTGCTGTGGCACGATCTCGGCTCACTGCAAGCTCCGCGTTCTGGGTTCACGCCGTTCTCCTGCCTCAGCTTCCCGAGTAGATGGGACTACAGGTGCCCGCCACTGCACCCGGCTAATTTTGTGTATTTTTAGTAGAGACGGAGTTTCACCTTGTTAGCCAGGATGGTCTGGATCTCCTGACCTCGTGATCCGCCCACCTCGGCCTCCTAAAGTGCTGGGATTGCAGGCATGAGCCAACGCGCCCATCGAATCTGCCCCTTTTCATCTCTAGTTTCCACCTCTCCTCTGTGTTAGCTTCATACCAAGGCAAGCTCTCTCAGTGATTGCTAGAAAGTTGGACTGGTGAACCCAAAATATCGGAGACAGCTCTCAACCAATGTAGAAAGTTTATTTTGCCGAGGTTAAGGAGGTCCTGAGGGTCATGTTCCCAAGGTGGTGGTGGGGGAGACTGCCAGGTCATAGGTAGATAAGAGACAAAAGGTTGCATTCTTTTGAGTCTTTGATGAGCCGTTTACTGAATACACAATTTATTCTGGCTCAGTGAGTCTGTATTTTTACATAAACAGTAGGGCAGAGGAGGCAATCAGATATGCATTTGTCTCAGGTGAGCAGAGGGAGGATTTTCTGTCCTGCACCTGTGAAGATATGTGGTGGGGGATGCAGGGGTTGGGATGGAGTGAAATTCAACACAACTGATTCAGGGTAAATATTTTGAGGTCACTAGAAATTTCCTTGTGGGCAAATTGTGAGGGAGGTATGTAGCTCTTTTATCTTTGTACTTATCTTATTTAGGAATTAAAATGGGAAGCAGATTTGCCTGATTGTGGTTCCCAGCTTGACTTTTCCCTTGGTTTAGTGATTTCAGGGTCCCAAGATTTATTTTCCTTTCACAGGCTGATATCAGATAGCCAACCCTAATGAAAGGGAATGGCTTTTCCACAGTAGTTCCTAGAAAAGCCCAAGAGTGAGCCTCGTTGCCTGAGTTAGGTCTCATATTCAGTCCCAAACCAGTCACTGCAGGGAGGAGGGTAGAATGCCCTGACTGCCCACGCTGGGGTCCTGCACCAGCCTTGAAGGCAGGGACGGAGTCAGCTTTATCCAAGCTCCTCGAGATACAGTGTGATTCTCCAAAGTAAGATGTTACCACCAAAAGAAGGGGAAATGGAAGTGAGTCAGGAAAAATCAACAGATGCTCACTGCACAGTTTCATCCTTAAATAACACTCCTGTAAATCAATATTAAGAAATAATAAATGCAAAGATTAACATCCAAATGTTTAATATAGCTTTGGTTATAATACTTAAAAAAAAAGGAACAAAACCCCAAAACCTTGAATAATACTGTTGTTTGACAATAGGCAAATTGTAAATTAAGAAGTACAAAATGTATTAGGGAGCCATAAAATTATGTTTCAAATACCCTTTAGTGCTTATGAGGAAAGTATACTTTATGATATAAAGTCATAAAGGCAGAATGTCATATATACAGTAAGAGCTCACCTATGTAAAAAAAAGTGCAGAAAACAAACCTAGGAAAATCTATTAAAATAATAATTAGTTCTAAGAACTGTTGGACTTATTCATAAAACATGGTTTTTTATGGAGTGTTATTTAATGGCAAGAATTTTTATTCTGAATATTATTTCTTTATAATTTCCATACGTTTACATATTTTACAATAAGAAACCGAGAGGTGCATTTAACTAGAAATTCTAATAACTTCACTTAAATTATTATGATATTCCAAACATCATTTTAAGGTGCTTTCGGGTACGCTGTCTCATTTAATGTCTCCCATAGTCAGTTGTCAGTTTGATTTGCTCCATGAGGGGTATTGCTCTTCTATCGGAGCCATAAATAAAAGCTGTTGATTGACACAGTGATTCATTTGTTCATTCATCCAACTACCTAGGAATTGTTGGAGGGATTAAAAAATAACCCCTAAAGGAATTTGCTAAAATTAGGAAGGTAAGAAAGCTTTTAAATTATCTTGGGTCAGTGAACAGGTTTTTGCAGTGATTAGAATATGTTAATTATTCTTTGTTTTAAGTAAATGAAGAGCTAAATGAATGTCAGCAATTCTGTCAATGTCACTGTGTGTGAAGAGGTTATGCTTGTGATAGCATTCTATTGCAATCATAAAAATCATTTAGGAGTGTTTTTTCTGCAAGATTTCAGAAATGTATCCTATGATTAATTTTTAAATATATTATGAATGTCAAATATAATACTTACATACTAAATATATTCGGAGTTAATTAATTTTCTACACATTCACTTATGAATAATTTGTATTCTATCTGCTGGTTGAGGTGGAATTTCTGGTCAAAGGGTATTTGTGACTGCTGCTCCCTGAAACTTCAGCTTCATGAGAGGAAGTAGTGCCTCCAAGCCTCAGAGACAACTGTGGCCAACTCCCACAAAAAAAGAGGGATAGCAGAGATTTTCTGGTCAAGAGTCTATTAGGAGAGAATGTAGAATGACCCTCAAGGCAAGCTGGAGGCAGTGATCTTGGCTATATAAGGCTAACTGGATCGGTTAGCCTTAAGGCCAGCTGGAGGCAGTGATCTTGGCTATATAAGGCTAACTGGATCAGTATTAGGGTGACGGTCAAGGGAGCCAACACCAACATACATAAGAAACTTTCTTTCCTTTTTATTATGACCTAGAATTTTTATTACATATTTACTGAAATTTGGCCAAACATAGTAGCTCATGCCCCTCTGTAACCCCACCACTTGGGAGGCCGAGGTGGGAGGATCACTTGAGGCCAGGAGTTCAAGACCAGTCTGGGCAAAATAGCAGGATCAAAAAACAAAAAACCAAAAATTAGCTGGACACGGTGGCACACTCCTATAATCTCAGCTACTCGGGATGCTGAGGCTGGAGGATCACTTGAGCCCAGGAATCTGAGGCTGCAGTGACTTATGATCATGCCAATGCACTCCAACCTGGTCAATGGAGCAAGTCTCTGTCACTAAAAAGAAAAAATAAGTAAATAAATGAAATAATTTGTATGGATTTAAATACTAATTTTTATTATTTATCAGTCCTGGGCATGTACAAAAAGAAAAATACAAGCAGAATACATAGATTAAAATATTACTTAAAACTTTCTCACATTTGAAGTCTAATTCTTTTGAGAGACTCTGAGTTATTGATACCCTAGTTTTTCCTTATAATAATATAATCCTTTGTGTAATGAAGAGTATTAGTGATGTGGTATATTTTCAGCTCAATTGTGAAATATATACATAAAAAAAGAGTATGTAACATATCAGTACAGTTGAACAAATAGTTAAATATAAACCCATATATCAAGAGAATATTATGAGCACCTCAGAGCCCATGATTTCCTTCCTTCCTTCCTTCCTTCCTTCCTTCCTTCCTTCCTTCCTTCCTTCCTTTCTTTCCTTCCTTCCTTCGAGATGAAGTCTCACTCTGTCACCCAGGCTGGAGTACAGTGGCACGATCTTGGCTCACTGCAACCTCTGCCTCCCAGGTTCAAGCAATTCTCCTGCCTCAGCCTCCTGAGTAGCTGGGATTACAGGCATGCACCACCATGCCTGGCTCATTTTTTTATTTTTCGTAGACACGGGATTTCACTATGTTGTCCAGGCTGGTCTCGAACTCCTGACTTCAAGTGATCCACCCGCTTTGGCCTCCCAAAGTGCTGGGACTACAGGCATGAGCCACCACTCCTGGCCCCGTAATACCCTATCTTTTCCCTTTATAATAACTACAGTCTGTTTTTATAATTATTTCTTTGCTTTTTTTCTATAGTTTTATCAAATATATTTGCATCTAAAAACAAAGATTTGTCTCTGTTCCCTACCTTTCCCTTTCTGTGTCACAGTGGGCTCTGAATTAGAAAAGTACCTGTGCCTCATCCCATGACAGGTAGATAATGTTGAATGCAGTCATAAAGTCAAGCCCATCCAGAGTTGGTGGGGGATTCCTACCAGGAATGACTCCTACCATCAATGACTCCTACTAGGTCATTGATGTATGTAATGGGTTCTTCCCAGACTTGAAACCAGGAGCTAGTCAATCCATTCAATCTCCTGGTTAGCAGTCAGAGCTATAAAGTCATGTAGGCCACTAATGTGACCTCTGATGGGGTTGTCAATAGTAACCACTGAAGCCTTTTTTTTTTTTTTTTTTTCGGTACAGAGATACAGCCAGTTTTGTGCTGCAGTGGCTTAGGGTAGTTTTTGAGCAGGTCAGAGGAGAGGCAATGCTGGCTTCTTCTTTTCCCTACATAATGCAAAGCAAGAAGGTGATAGATGCTACCTGTCTCTAGGACCAGAGCTTATTGTGTCCAGATAACTTAATACTCATTATATCTGCCATTCATTGAATTCCAAATACTGTTCTTAATGATTCATGCACAATAATTTACCTAGCACCTCACTAAACCATACAGGGTAGTTACTGTTATACAGATGAAAATACATATATTTTTTAACAAATGAAGGAACTAATGCCTTCATAATTACTTGCCCAGGATTCCACAGCTAATAAATGTACTTGAATTTATGCTTTGAACCCCAATGTGGCTTCTAGAATTCTGAAGGTACGCAGACAAGTTATACTTGGTAGTAGCAGGTTTTCATTTCTGTCTTTACAAAAAATGCATGATTTTATACTGTACCTGAAAAAATTTCTTTAAAAGCTGACCTCATGTATTTTCTTAAAAGTTTTATTGTGTAGGCGGGGCGCGGTGGCTCACACCTGTAATTCTAGGACTTTGGGAGGCCAAGGAGGGGGGATCGCCTGAGGGCAGGAGTTCAAGACAAGCCTGGCCAACAAGGCAAAACCCTGTTTCCACTAAAAATACAAAAATTAGCTGGGCGTGGTGGCACACATCTGTAATCATCTGTAATCCCAGCTACTCGTAAGGCTGAGGCAGGAGAATTGCTTGAACCTGGGAGGCAGAGGTTGCAGTGAGCTGAGATCGTGCCACTGCACTCCAGCCTGGGCAACAATACTGAGATTTCGTCTCAAAAAAAAAAAAAAAAAAAAGTTCTATTGTGTCTCCAACAGATTTTTGTTCTTGGAAGCTGAGGAGATAGAAGATAGCCTATTGAATACAGTACTCCAATCCCCATGCCACCCTCTACATATTTATAGTAGGGATTGGGGAATTCTGTCCTTTAAGCTGCATTTGCAATGCTTACCAATAGAGGGAGGGATCAGACTGTGGAGAAGAGCAGTAAAAACCAGGCTAAGGAACTCCTTGGTTACTTCATGATCTTCTTTGGCAACTGGAAGTAGATTGAGCATGAACCCCGTGAACTCTTTGTTAATGAAAGCAGACATCTTCTTGTTATCTGGAAGAGAGGAGTTTGCAACCCCAGTGAGGGGAAGTGTCAGTTTGTAGGGACTTGAAGTGAAAAAGCCTAACTTGCTTAGTGTTCTATAGCCAAGTTTCTCTTTTTCTGTTTTTGTTTTTTGAGACAGGGTCTCACTCTGTTGCCCAAGCTGAAATGTAGTGGCATGATGACAGCTTACTGCAGCCTCAACATCCTGGGATCAAATGATCCTCCTACCTTAGCCTCCTAAGTAGCTAGGACCAGAGGCCTGTGCCACCTCACCCAGCTACTTTAAAAATGTTTCATAGACAGGGTTTCTCTATGTTGTCCATGCTGGTCTTGAACTCCTAGGCTTAAGCAATACTTCCACCTTGGCCTCCCAAAGTTGTGAGATTGTAGGTATGAACTGCAGTGCCTGGCTGAGCCAGGTTACTGAACTTCAGCACTATTGGCTTTTTAGACCAAATAATCCCTTGTTCTTAGGGGCCGTCTTGTGCATTTTAATGTGTTTAGCAACATCCCTGGCCTTTCCCAACTAAACATCAGTAGCACCCTCCTTCCTGCCCCAGCTGTGACCATCAAAAACATTTCCGGGCTTTGCTAAATGTCCTCAGGGGAGCAAAATTACCACTGATTGAAAACCACTATCCTAGAGATCTGAGATCTCCTGAAGACCTAGAAGATAAGCAAAGATATTCTCTTCCTGGTGACTGGGGAATCTAGGGCTCTTATTGTTCTGGGATTCCACAATTCAAAGGTATGCATGCAATGAATGGAGTTAGGCACAGTCCATAAACGTATGAACAAAGGTCATAAAAGTATGAACAAAGGGCAACCATTATCTTAACACCAGGAGGAGTGATAAAAGCAGCAGCAGCTTGAAACTTTACGAGTGGGGAGAGAAGAATGGAAACTGGATCAAAAGGGAGGAAGCAGAGATGATCTCTGACAAGATGGGGTGATCAGGCTCAAGAAGCAAAGCCCCCCACAAGGGAAGAACTCTTATATCTGTATGGATGGGAAGAAGCTGTGAAATTACTTTAGCTGATTCAAACACTTCTCTCTCAACTTTCATCTTCCAGTGTTTACTGTCTCACTTACTAGTTTTGTTGCCCCTTAGCCACTCATTTTAGAAACCCTGGAGTCATTTTTTTTTATAGTGACTCTCTTCAGAAAGGAAGGGATTTTTTTTAAGACGGAATTTCGCTCCTATGGCCTAGGCTCTGGAGTGCAATGGCTGGATAGCTCACCACAACCTCCAGCTTTCAGGTTCAAGCGATTCTCCTGCCTCAGCCTCCCGAGTAGCTGAGATTACAGGCATGCGCCACCATGCCTGGCTAATTTTTGTATTTCTATTTATTTTTATTTTTATTTTATTTTGTTATTTTTTTTGAGACAGAGTTTCACTCTTGTTGCCTAGGCTGTAGTGCAATGGCACGATCTGGGCTCACTGCAATCTATGCCTCCCAGGTTCAAGCAATTCTCCTGCCTCAGCCTCCCCAGTAGCTGGGATTATAGGCATGTGCCACCATGCCTGACCAATTTTGTATTTTTAGTAAAGACAGGGTTTCTGCATGTTGGTCAGGCTGGACTCGGACTCCCGCCCTCAGGTGATCTGCCTGCCTTGGCCTCACAAAGTGCTGGGATTACAGGTGGGAGCCCCCGTGCCCGGTCATTTTTGTATTTTTAGTAGAGACTGGGTTTCACCATGTTGACCGGGCTGGTCTCAAACTCCCAACCTCAGGTGATCCACTCGCCTTGCCCTCCCAAAGTGCTAGGATTACAGGCATGAGCCACCACGCCCAGCCTAAAGGAAGGGATTTAAATATGAATTTTCTTGTCTAATAGGAACTTCCATGCCCATAATGGAACCTAGGTTACTTTGAGGATTGTAAGGAACATTTTTCGTTGCATGTTCCAGCAGACTGGCAACAACTTCTTTCCTTGCAAGCATGCTGGCTACCACAACCTAAAATATGTTTAATCAAGAGAGAAGACTCAAACTAATCCTAGATATGAGGAAAACAAACAAACAAACAAACTAATAATATACAACTTGTAAAGCACATGGATTCACAGACCCATATATTTTGTAATGCTATGCAGAGTCTCTGATACTGCCAGGAACTCTGTATTTGGTAAAGGTAATAGTCGTGAGTCCAGGGTCTTAACACCAACAGGTAGGTCACTGGTTAGTGTTCCTGATAGGCTCAGATCCACCCTTTAATGCAGCTGGGACTCAGTCTAAGTTATCCCTTCACATCTCCAGAGGCCGTTTGCAGAAAGGATAGTATATGGATCCATCTCACCTGTGATGGTTAATAGTGAATTTCAACTTGTTTGGATTAAAGGATGCAAAGTATTGTTCCTAGGCGTGTCTGTGAGGGTGCTTCTCTGTAGGCTGAGAAAGGCAGACCCACCTTCAATTTGGGTGGGCACAATCTAATCAGCTGCCAACACAGCCAGAATAAAAGCAGGCAGAAGAACGTGGAAAGATTAGATTGGTTTAGTCTTCCGGCTTACATCTTTCTCCCATGTTGGATGCTTCCTACCCTCCAATATTAGACTCCAAGTTCTTCACTTTGGGATTTGGACTGCCTTCCTTGCTCCTCGGCTTGCAGATGGCCTATTGTGGGACCTCACCTTGTTATTGTGTGAGTCAATACTCCTTAATAAACTCCCCTTTATATATACATCTATTCTATTAGTTCCTCCCCTCTAGAGAATCCTGATACACCACCCAGTGATCAGCTCTTTTGTTAAAATATGGCTTCTAATACTAAATCACTAAAAACCATTAGATTATCACATTCAAGGGCATCTGGCTTAAACATTGTTGCACTGTTTACTGGAGTGGGCCATAATAAGCAGGACTCAATAAATGTTAATTAACTGAGTGCATGGATAATTAAATGAGTAAATGCATGGCTACACTCAGAGCTTAGAATAGTCTAATATTAACATTTGTCCTCAAACGTGGAAACACTTCTACTTTTTCTAAGCATTTGCTCTAGAATCCAAGGACATTTTAATTAGAGGATGGCATGGTCTTCTGCTGAGATTCTTTTTATCAACTGAAGCACCCATTCTGCAAAGACTCTTGCATGTTAGCTAGTAACAACTCAAAGTTTTCCCTCTCTCTTTACAGAGAATTTCCCTAGGTCACATAGCAGCCAGGAGCTACCTCCTCTACCTTGAAAGCTACACTGCCTTAACCTTGGCCAATGGCTGACTGGTGTGGGAATCCAAAAGTCCTCCTCCTTGCCTCAAGGCGACTCAAATCTGTGTTGTAATTCACGTTCCAGATCTTCTCCAGTGAAACAAACTAAAGCTGCTGTTCAGCTGACACCACACTCTTTCTAAGCTTTATTTTCTCCTGCTTTATTCCTCTTCCTTCACTCCTCTTCTTCTGAAAAGACCCTCCAATGAAACATTTGAACAAGGCTGTGGACACATGAGGGAATCTTCTAAGTTGAGTGCTATGCAGGCAAGTAAAAAAAAAATGCCTTAAGCTTTCAACATCCATGAAATATCATTTTACATACATTTTAAGAACAATGTGATTGTTAAAGATAATTATTACTGAGATCTCTGTATTTTACAAAATCAACTCTCTATAAATGTACTAAACTAACTACTGAGTACTATGCTCAGTACCTTGGTGACAGGATCATTCATACTCCAAACCTCAGCATCACACAATATACCCAGGTATAATCTTAGAGGGTACACAAATCTGCACGTGTATCCTCTAAGTCTAAATAAAATAAAAGTTGAAAAAAATGTACTGGGTTTTCTCGCTGGGGTTAAGTGAGTTAGTAAGACAAGCTCCCTTCTTGTCTGGGCACGGTGACTCACGCCTATAATCCCAGCACTTTGGGAGGCCGAGACGAGTAGATCATCTCAGGTCAGGAGTTCAAGACCAGCCTGGTCAACATGGTGAAACCTTATCTTTACTGAAAATACAAAAATTACCTGGGCATGGTGTCACATGCCTGTAATCCCAGCTACTAGCAAGACTGAGGCAGGAGAATCACTTGAACCTGGAAGGCAGAGGTTGCACTGAGCCACGATCCTGCCACTGCACTCTAGGCTGGGTGACACAGTGAGACTCTGCCTCAAAAAAAAAAAAAAAAAAAAAAAAAAAAAAAAAAAAAAAAAGAAAAAAAGACCCCTTCTTCAAAGAGGTTAGGAGGGGATTCAGGCAAGTAAACAATGGGGCTGTGCTAGTGTGGTAACCGAGCTGTGGAG
>NW_012103710.1:1383877-1384591 GCF_000951045.1 Mandrillus leucophaeus
AAAAAGAAAAAGAAAAAAAGACCCCTTCTTCAAAGAGGTTAGGAGGGGATTCAGGCAAGTAAACAATGGGGCTGTGCTAGTGTGGTAACCGAGCTGTGGAGCCGGAGAGAAGCAGTTATTAATCTCATCTGCCGGAATGGGGGAAGCTTCTCAGGGATGGTAACATTTCAGATGGTTCTTGAAGGGCGACTAGAATTCCGACGGTAGAAAAGGGGGAAAGGAAAGTTTGGGGCGTAGAAACCCTCTCATGTGGCTAAAGTAGTTGCTTCTCAGGAATAGAGGCCAGAAGCATGAGCATTTGGATAGGATTACTGTGAAGGGCCTGGGATGCCATACACAACTTTGTTTGTGTTTTGTTTTGTTTTTTTGAGATGCGGTCTCACTCTGTTGCCCAGGCTGGAGTACAGTGGCATGATCACAGCTCATTGCAGCCTCGACCTCCCGGGCTCAAGAAATCCTCTAATCTCAGCCTCCCGAGTAGCTGGGACTACAGACATGTGCCACCAAGCCTGTCAATTTTTTTGGATTTTTATATAGAGTGAGACCTCACTATGTTGCCCAGGCTAGTCTTGAACTCCTGGGCTCAAGCGAACTCCTTCCTCAGCTTCCCAAAGTGCTAGGATTACATGTGTGAACCATCATTCCTGGCCCATACACAATTTTTTGTCTTGTAATTATAATGCCTCTCTGTCCCTCCCCCTGATTTTCACTTCC
>NW_012103710.1:1388641-1389897 GCF_000951045.1 Mandrillus leucophaeus
AATATATGGAATTATTTTGAAATGTTTTCCTCCATATGTATAATAATTATAATTTATTTCGTAAAACACAGTGTTATTTTCCCTGTGGATTAGTACTGCTAGGTTAGACTTGGCTCTAGAATGCAAAAGGAAATATTAGATTTCAGACAATCGGGGAATTTTCTGCCCATGCACGGTAGATAAACACATATTATACTATTAAGATATATTGCATTTCTTCTCTCTTCCACTTGGGAAAACAAAGCCTATAAATCCTATTTATACTGTTAGCAATGGGGTCTTTGTTTAGTGAACCTTATAGAGCATCAGGTGTTTTTTCTCCTTGGGTCCTTAAACTGAAACTTAATTGTCCCATGTCACATCTGTTCACATCAATCAAGTTACATTATTTTCTCTACAATGTGTTCTTTGAGTTAATATGATTGATGTGACTAAATGTGATGGATCAAAAAGGTCTGTTAGGCACTACAGAAAATTTCAGAATCTCAGGTCTGCAGGCCAACGAATCTCTTTCTATGCATAATTTGGTGTAGAGTTAAATTTAGAAGAGCAATACAGTTCACCGGATTAAGAATTTTTGACACTGATTCTTGACAGGCTCCTTTTTGATGATAAAGAGAAAGTATGAGTAATTTCCTAGGGCAGAGTTAAAGTTTGGGAGTCATTACCCTGCCGTAAATCAGATAAATTCAGGAAGGAATTAGAGTGGAAAGGGATTTGCCGTTAGAAGACTGGGTTTGGAATCCCAGCTCCTCATGTTCCAGTAATGGGGCCTTGCAGAAATTGCTTGAATTCTTGGAGCCACGGTTTCTCATCTGTATCATCTATCACATGAAGTACTGTGAGAATACCAGGAAAGAATATAACTAAAGGAAAATTATAAATTACAAAGTATTATGACAAGACTCCACAGTTTTCTTGAGAGCTTAGACTGAATAGGAAACAAATTAATTATTTAAAAACCCACAGAAATAATAGTGCTTAAAATAATTAGGTCTTTGATACCCAGGAGCACCACAAATTGTGAAAGGTCAAGTGATGGGTGGAGTAGAATGCCTCCTGTTCAGCATCCTTGCACATCTTGAATAGTTACCCTTCTCTTTTAACCATCATAGATTCTAACGTCAAAAGTCTGAGTGGTCATTCTTGTTGAAAATATTCTCGGCCGGGCGCGGTGGCTCAAGCCTGTAATCCTAGCACTTTGGGAGGCCGAGACGGGCGGATCACGAGGTCAGGAGATCGAGACCATCCTGGCT
>NW_012103710.1:1391652-1392223 GCF_000951045.1 Mandrillus leucophaeus
GGATTACATGTGTGAACCATCATTCCTGGCCCATACACAATTTTTTGTCTTGTAATTATAATGCCTCTCTGTCCCTCCCCCTGATTTTCACTTCCCTATAAATTGCTTTATTCAGCTTCATTCTCATAAACTAATTTCAGTTCATGTTATAAAGCATTCAGCATGATGCTATACCCTACCATACTGAAATGCTTTGTAATATGAACAAAATTAGACAGGGGAAAGAGGAGAAGAAACCTGCAATTTTCATCTTCATCTCCATTCTTGGGCATTAATGGAGAGAAGAAGAAACAAAATTGGTAGAAAAACTGTAACTTCTATAAAAAGATGAAACTCAATCCCTCAACAAAGGAGAAAATAAACTAACATACTGAGCATCTACTACTACTACTAAATATATAACGCACTTTAGAATCAATTCATTTAATTCTCACTAATTACTCCATGGGGTGTGTAACTGTGATTATCTCAAGTATAAGATAAGAAACCTTAAGCCAGGAATCCAGTCCATGGCCAAGGCCACACAGCTGCTGTGAGGTGGCACGCTCTCTCTCCAGACTTTGCTCTGTGC
>NW_012103710.1:1392273-1393455 GCF_000951045.1 Mandrillus leucophaeus
GGGCACGGTGGCTCACGCCTGTAATTCCAGCACTTTGGGAGGCCGAGGCAGGCAGATCACAAGGTCAGGAGATCGAGACCATCCTGGCTAACAAGGTGAAAGCCCGTCTCTATTAAAAACAACAACAACAACAAAAAATTAGCTAGGCGTGGTGGTGCGTGCCTGTAGTCCCAGCTACTTGGAGGCTGAGATAGTAGAATGGTGTGAACCCAGGACGCGGAGCTTGCAATGAGCAAGATCATACCACTGCACTCCAGCCTGGGCGACACAGCAAGACTCCATCTCAAAAAAAAAAAAAAAAAACCAAAAAACTAAAAACAAAAAAACAAAAAGCACATTAGATTGATTATAAATTATTATTTCCTCTAATAAGATATATAAGATACAAGTTTTACTTTTCTCAATATCTAATGGGAAAAAAACAGGAAAACTTTGGTAGTTTTAAGTATATATCTATGCATATATATATGTATACACACATTCAAGTAGACATATACACACAAGTATATATATACATACATATGTATACATATACTATATGTCTTCTTTTTGTTGTTTTCATATGTAGGTATATATCCCTAATATAAGCATGTGTGTGTATATATATGTGTGTATGTGTGTGTGTATATATGCATACTTAAAACTACCAAATGTTTCCCTGTTTCTTCCATTAAAAAATGTGTGTACGTGAGTATTTTCTTAAGCTGGTAAGGCAGACTTTATTCAAGGAGGCCATGGTGCTAGGAATGGGCACCACTACAACTCAGTCTTGCAGTGGGAGATAGAGAATGGACTCAACTCCCAGTATATTTTGATCTTTGTTTTACTTAGGCTTAAATTATGAAGTGGAACTCAAGAAAAAGAAGACTTTGAAAGGAATGGTTATAATCTTTTGTACCAGTGTAAATGCCTTTAAATATTCATCATCTAAAATGCTTTAAAAATATTCCCAATAAAGTATGATTCACATTTCAAGTCTATTAAAATTACTTATTTTTCTTAAAGTAATATATGGAATTATTTTGAAATGTTTTCCTCCATATGTATAATAATTATAATTTATTTCGTAAAACACAGTGTTATTTTCCCTGTGGATTAGTACTGCTAGGTTAGACTTGGCTCTAGAATGCAAAAGGAAATATTAGATTTCAGACAATCGGGGAATTTTCTGCCCATGCACGG
>NW_012103710.1:1394817-1400498 GCF_000951045.1 Mandrillus leucophaeus
AAAAGAAAAGAAAATATTCTATTATCAGCTGATACATTCTCAACTTGTATTTTCACCAGAGTTTTACTGTAATTATAAATTTAAAAATGGGGAAGCTGTATCAGTGTTCTCAGAACTGTCCAAGTGGCATCATGGTTTGGAATTTTCTTCTTTCTAAGTTCTATTCTTGCCAAAGACATCTGTTCAGAATCTACAAGTGACTGTGAGTTCCTCTTTGATTTGTTTTTATAGATGGCCTGATATAAAGTAACTTGTAAGTTTTTTTATCTGTAACTTTAAATAAACTTTAAGCTAATTGTATCATCAGACACATGGTCTTAAGCAGAATGAAGAGCTGTATCATTACGTAGAAGTTGGAGTAGGAAAAGAAAGGCAGTGGCTGGAGAGTGAAGGTGCAGGAAAAAGAGCCTTTGCTGAGGGATCAAGATACTCGTATTTGGCAAAGAGGACCTGCTTTCTACTAAGGTCAACTGTAGTTGAAATCATCATTCTATTTTCAGCTTTAACCTTGGCAAAGACATTTAAGCCCTCTGTGCTTCAGTCTTCTCATGAATAAAATTGTCGCTTCTGTAGCTAAACTTCTGCATTGTGAAGTTGCCAATGGACTACAACAACTCAAATGTGCTTCTTTATGTCTCTAGGTAGTCAGAAAAACTATGTAAACCAGTTATAGCCCAAGTCAGCATGAAGCAGTAGGATCCAAACATTTAATTTTTCTCTTTAGGTAACTTCGTTTATCTTGTATTTCTCACGTTCTTTTGGGATTCTGCTTCCCTTCGGGGTTCCTCCCCAAGTAGCATCTTCTGGAAGAATAGTGGAGTTCCTGGACCGCTAGAAGCATCTTTTGCAGTGTGCTGAAGTTATTAGTTGGGGTTATTGAGAGAATTAAGGGAGATGTGTCTCCTTGGCCCTAGCCTGGTCCTTGTGGTTGGGGGGTGCACTGACTGGTTTATTTCATTCATGAACTGTTTCCGTTGATGGTATTTATTACTGACAATTATGGCAATGAGCTTGTGTTCTCTTTGTCCTCAGCTCACTGAGGTCTTTGTACTCTCTTTCCATTGATTTGGCTCCACCTTGTTACCCCTTAGGAGTGTCTGAACTCCTTAACTCCAATTAGAGTGTTCTGCCCTTCAAACCCCAGTTCTAAGAACTCTCATCCTAATTACAGCAGCTACCTCTGACAAGCTCTCAGGTAGAACTCAGAGTTGCTATTAAATTTACTTGACATGCTTCTCTCTCCAGTTCTGACAGGTAGTCTCTTTCCAAAGTCCCAAAGATAGAGAAGGGGCCAGATCTCCTCATTTGGAGTTTACCCAATATACCTGTGTTCTTTGGAAAGAAGACTGGAGAAGGTCTATCGGATCCATGTGTCATACTTCCCATACTTCCTTTCTCCCTTTTCTTTCTTCTCTCTACCTTCCTTCCTCTACCCCCTCACTCAAAAGGAAGAGCTTTTATTTCCTGTACATCGTATTCTTCTTTTCTCAATAGAGCTATAAGACTTTTCTACCTCTTACAAATAGGAGTATCTTTTTGCTCTATAGGAGAAATTCGATGATCTGATCTATCATGTTGTATGGTTTGGGTTATGAAAAGTGAGTCTAATCTTTGCTGGAGCAAATAATTATTTATTTTACTTTGATCATTTAAATTAAAATAAGGGCTAAACCATATAGTAAAATATGAGAACCTTCTCTCTTTTTTTTTAAAATGCCAAGATAACAATTTATTATAGAGAGAAGAAAAATTTCTCATCCGAAATATAGAAATCTGTACAACTTTGCCACAATCAATGTACATGAACTGTATAAATTTACACCAGTTCATAATTTACCAAATAAAAGATGACTAACAAAGTTCATAAAAAAGATGGTGGTTTGTGGAAAAGACTTTTACCCAATTAAGTACAAGGAAAGTTACAAACCAGACCTCCACTTTCTAAAAATAAAGAGGTTTACTCAGTCTTAGAAAACTACAAGCTAGCAAATGTACAGAGAGCTGGCTGGTGCTAACACCACAGTTGAGACAGTGTCTTTTTAAGGGTCTTTTAAAAGCCTGTTGCCATGGCAGATTCTGGTCACTTGCTACTTTCAAGGACAAAAACACAATACAAGGTCTGACCATTTCCCCAGGTCATGCTTACTAGTTTGTTTTTAATGTACATTTATACATATTTAAGTGCTAGGTAAAAGTCTTGACGTAAAATTTCCAGTACTACCATGTTTAAAACGTTCAGCTTTCCTATTGAGCTGCCAAAAAGGTTAACAGTAACAATTTAAGTGTAATAGTGCAAATTCCTCTGCGAGATTTACTGCAGAGAAAGGTTCTTTGAAATACAGATTTTCTTTAAAGGGACTGATGTAAAAATTCAGGTATGTCTGGAAGAAACTGAAACCACCCTAGGACTTCCCTCCCTAGCAAATAAAGTGATCATTTACTTGGACTCACAGGCTATTAAAATTAATCATTGAAAGGTACTGTCCAAACTATGGCACTGTCACTTAAAAAAAATTTTTTTTACCACTCTATCTTGTGCCAGATCTTCATAGCTGTGACATGGTTTAAATTCCATAATCCATCCCCAAGAGGAGCCCACCCAAAGCAAAAATCAAATTTATCCATCATTGTAAGATGATCCATCCACAGACTATATCTTAACATGATACAGTCATCACATTGTAGTTTTTGGTAGGGCTCCTTCTGCCCAAGAGAAGTTCCTCCTTACAGCTGATTCGGCTGTCTACCATTTGCACGTTGGTGCTGTTTTGAGTGCTACCTCCTGCTGGTGAGGCTTCATACAGCACACTGATGGAGCCATCCTCTCCAATTCTGTAGGACACTTCGCAGGGGTCAACCCAGAGTGTGAGTTCACTTGGGAGAAGCCTGAACAGCTCCTGACTGCTCGGTCCAATCCGCTGTGCTGCTTGTCCAATCAGAGGATCCATTTTATGGTTGATGCGAATACTACGGTAACCTGATCCCTTGCATGGCTTTTCTGGGAACCAGTGATGTTTATAATGTTCTGCCAGCAGCTCCTGCAGGCTCTGGCTGAAGGTCTGCAGCTGTCGCTCGTTCGTGAGCCCTTTGGTGCGGAGGAACTTGGAGATGAAGGACACGGCGGCGGCGATCTCACGTATCATGGTGGCGGCCCGGGTGTAGAAAGGATGCATGGGGACGGCGTGCGGGGGCGGCCGGGGCTCCGCAGCGCGGCCCAGACGGCGGAGCGGACACCCCGGGCTTCCTCTCCCGGCAGAAGGCTGAGAGGAAGAGAGGGCGTGAGGGGCGGACGGCTACTTTTTTTTTTCTTTCTTTAGACTAAAAAAGTTATTTTCGAGACAGGAGGCGGCAGGAGAGGAAGAGACGAGCGATGGCGGCCTGGTCACATCGCTTGGACCTCCCCAGCCGCCTCCGCCTCCGCCTCCAGCTCCCCAGCATCCGAATATCCCAACAGTTGCATTTCCAGCTCCAAGGGGAGACCATTTCCAGCTCCGAGGGGCTACTCTTTCTATTCTTTTTATTTTTTTCAAGATGGAGTCTTGCTCTGTCACTCAGGCTGGAGTGCAATGGCGCGATCTCAGCTCACTGCAACCTCCACCTCCTGGGTTCAAGTGATTCTCCTGCCTCAGCCTCCCAAGTAGCTGGGATTACAGGCATGCACCACCACGCCCGACCGAGAACCTTCTCTTTCTTATTTTATTTTCATTAGAGATAGGGTTTCACCATGTTGGCCAGGCTGGTTGCGAACTCCTGACCTTGTGATCCACTCACCTCAGCCTCCCAAAGTCCTGGGATTACAGGCGTGAGCCACCGTGCCTGGCTGAGAACCTTCTCTTTCTTACACAAATTTTGTTCCTTGCTATTAATTATTTTGCTTTATTGTTTTGCTTAGATTTCTAGGTATTTCTTTGTAATTCAACCATATATCTCACCAGGAAAAAAATAAACCGTTTTAAGAATTTACAACAAAGCTCTTCCTCCTCCTCTAGCTGTGTGAAGTGCTGGCTCCCCCTTCACCTTCTGCCATGATTTTAAGTTTACTGAGGCCTCCCCAGAAGCCAAGCAAAAGCAGAAGCGACTATGCTTCTTGTACAGCCTGCAGACCCAACAATAAAACCCTTGCTCCAAAAAGCATCCAGAAGGAACCATCCTTCATTTTATAGTCCGGTGAGTCCTGTTTCATCCTTCTGACCTGCGGAACGGTAAGGAAGTATGTGGTGGTGTTTCAAACCACTAACTAATGTTGGGGTAATATGTTACAGAAGCAATGGGAAAAACAGTACAGCTCTCTGAATTAGTGTGAAGTAGCATCTCCTTCACAGTTTTGATCTGCATTTGTCAAATGACTAATGATGTTGAGCATCGTCTCATGTGCTCTTTGGCCATTTGTTTGTTTGTTTGTTTGTTTATTTGAGACAGAGTCTCGCTTTATCGCGGGCTGGAGTGCAGTGGCCAGATCTGAGCTCACTGCTAGCTCCGCCTCCCCGGTTTACGCCATTCTCCTGCCTCAGCCTCCGGAGTAGCTGGGACTACAGGCGCCCGCCACCTCTCTTTGGCCATTTGTGTACCATCTGGGAGCAAAGTCTAGCAGGTGACAGACCATGCTGTGGTGTTTGCACCTCATTCTACAGCAATGGAAAGGAAACACGGCCATTCAGACTGTGGAGGAACTGGACATAGAGGCATCTAGAAGCACTGTGTGGGGGCCTGTGGTGGGGAGAGAGAGAGGCAGGAGGTCAGGAGGGTTCAGTGTCCAGAAAAAAGGTGAGGCTCCAGGAATGAACAGGGTTAGGATGGAGAAAAGGGCTCCAAGGTGAGCTCTGCTTAGGAGAAGGAGGGACAAGAATTAGTGATCTATGGGATCTGGAGAAGGGAGGAGGAAGCTCACGATAGAGAACCACACCCTTGTTATGACTTTAAAGAGGGGGTCACTGTGTCATCAGTGGGATGGGGATCCCAGAGGGAAAGTTGTTTGTGGGTGGGTAGATGGTTGGTTCAACTTTGGCCATGTTGAGTGGAGCAATCCTAGGAGCCATCTAGGGAGAGGTGTCTAGTGGGATGTTGGAGGGTGAGACTTCCATGACACTCATCTGGAAGATGGCCCATGACAGTGTTTACAGCTTCCACACCTGCTGCTGCCCTTGCTGCATTCCTACTGCAGGACCTCATAATAGGCGAAGGGCCCACAGCCTGTCACTGTGGCCAGATCAGGGTATAGAGAGCAGCAAACTCACCTTCCTGTGCCCTGCTAAGGGGCTGGAGGGGACTGAGGTGGAGAGAGCAGGCCTAACCTCCAAGACCTCCATGATGAGAGCTGGACTCTCGCCCAGAGTTGGGGACGGACAACAACTGGCCCATGCAGAATTCTCATCACAACTCAACTGCTGGCCTCAGGCCCTCGTAACTGGTTCAGGTCCCTCCAGCACTAGGAATCGAATTCAGCATCATGTCCCTGCCTGCCCCACACCTGCTGCTTTGGTCCTGGGGCAGCACTCACCTGAGGAAGATGAGGCAAAGACAGAGAAACAAGATCTTCACAGCTGCCTCCCTGATGGCCAAAATAAACACCTCCACCATGAGCCCTGGTTTTACTGGGAAAAATGGGACAAGGAAGATTCACCTGCTAAACCACAATTCCTTGTTTTTCCTGTTCCTGTCAGACTTGGACGTTTGTTCTTCAG
>NW_012103710.1:1400828-1403756 GCF_000951045.1 Mandrillus leucophaeus
GCCTCCCAAAGTGCTGGGATTACAGGCTTGAGCCACCGCGCCCGGCACAAAGCTGACTTTGAATCTGGGCTGAGCGCACTCCTATTGCCTTGGGTGACCCCAGGGGGCCACTTGCTTAGCTACCTGGGAGCTGCAGGTTGTGAGAGGCTGCGGTCTGCCGTTCAGCCGCTTGACACTCACTCTGCAGGGAGAGCGTCAAGGAGCTCTGCTGTTCCCAGAGGGTTCTGAGCTTGGCAGGTAAATTCTCCTTCATCTCTGAGGTGCACTTGCAGCTCTAGCACTCCAGTGTTGGACTGGGAGGGGCTCAGGGTCAGGCTCTCCTGGGCCCAGCTCAGCCTGGCTGGAGGTTTGCTGTTGAAAACACAGACCAGGTGCAGACACTGTCCTTCCAGGACCTGAAGTGAAGTGATAAACCATTTTTCAGAGTTATGGATTCTGGAGAGAAAGAGACAGAGGGTCTGAGTGACAGACATTGAGAAGGAAGGAGAACTCTGAAGAAGAGCAAATAGAGGGACAGATTCAGACACACAGACACACAGACATAGACTGAGAGAAACAGAGACTATGAAATGGATCTGAAGAGAGGAGTGAGCAGCAGCCCAGAGCCTGGCTCAGGCCCCAGTTTCTCTGTGAAGGGTGATATAGTTTGGTCTCTGCACTGATGGGCCCTGTTCAGCTTGCTCGAGGCCCCAGAAAGCACAGAGGTCTCAGGCTTCACAGGACACCCAGATAAGATGTCAGATTAGACCCATATTCCACACCCTCTTCAATGCGGTTACTGACACTTTAGCATCCAGGTTGACCCTGAATGTTCTTGTTCTCTATCCATATCCTCACCTGACACTAGTTTACTGACTTATCAGCATACATCTGACAGAGACTCACTCCAGGAAATTCAGAGTCTGGTGAGGAGTGAGGACTTAGGAACAGGTGTTCACAAGGCCACATGACACATGATGGAGGTGACTCAGGATGCACAAGCCCTGAGGATGATGATGTAAATCAGTAAACGTAAATGAGGCAGTACATGTTGTGGTCCAGGAGGGCTTCCTGGAGGCACAGCTACTTCACATCTGAAGTAAGATGTGAAGGATGATCCTGGGAGGCTAGGTGACAAGGAGGGTTTTCCAGGAAGGAGTAACAGAGAGTGCAAAGATGACCGAGGCCTGTGCACATCCAGGGAAAAGAGAGAATAGGCCTGCAGGGCTGGAAGGAGAGGGGGTATTCAGCATGGAGGTTAAGTCCAGAGAAGGGACCCAGAAGGAAAAGCAGGGAGATTTGTTTCAATAAACTCAATGGGGCAAGTCAGAATCCATAAAAGAGATTGATAAATGCAACTGCGGAAATAAATACATCCCTGCACATTGTAAATCAAGGACATCTAAGAAAAAGTCACATGAAATGTTGGAAATGTGTTTGAAACTGATATCACTGACACACATTAATTTCTCAAACTGGAAAAAAAAAAGAATTTACAACAAAGGTACTGAATTTAAGGAACTGGAACGCAGGGAGGAGGCGAGAAGTGAAAGGGGGCAGTGAAGTAACTGAACACTTTGGTATCAGCAGAATGCTATCAGTAGCTTTTCTTCCTAGGTTTTAGAGAAAAAGGAGAAAAGTGGTGTCTGAAGCCTTAGCATTGATATCCAGGGATAGATGGAATCAAAATGGTAACCTAGGCTGGGTCTGGTGGCTCATGCCTATAATCCCAGCGCTCTGGATGAGAGAGGAGGATTGCTTGAGCCCAGAAGTTTGAGACCAGCCTGGGGAACATAGGGAAACCTCATCTCTACAAATAATTAAAAAGTTAGCCTGATGTGGTGGTGCACACCTGTAGTCCCAGCTATTTGGGAGGCTGAGGTGGAAGGATTACCTGAGCCTGGGAGGTTGAGGCTGCAGTAAGCCATGATCAAGCCACTGCACTTCAGCCTGGGCAGCAGAGTAAGAGTTTGCCTCAAGAAAAACAAACAAACAAACAAAACAAAAAAACCAAGAAACTTATAATAGTAAGGGAGTTGCCCAAGAAAGAGATGTAGAAAATGACCCCTTCCTTTCCTCTTCTCCAAACTGTTACCAATGGTCTCAATCAGAAATGCACTAACGTAGAAGCCTAAGAAAGCCAACCTGCAGGGACCATCCCTCCCTGAAACACAGAGCGGAGCAGAGGATTGGCAGAAATGGATCTGAGAGCAAACAGGACCAGGAATGACACATCCTAAGATATCTCTGGATTTCAGGTCCATCAGGTGCCCTACTAACTTCAACTTTTGGAAGCAATCTCTCTGAGATTTCTGACCTGTTGTAATCTAGGTTGAATATCTGCTAGACTTGGCTTACAGTGTTTATCTGGGGATCACCCTTCACCCTAGGATTCCCTTTGTCTTTCCCGTGGATTATATTTCCATTTCCCATATACTATATCTTTGTTTTTCTAGGTTTATTTGCTCAATTGTTAAAACATATTTTCTAGTAGTTTTCTGAGAAATTGTACGAGGAAGTGTATTTTGAGGCTATTTTGCCTAAAAATATCTAATTATCTTTATTCTATCTAATGCCTAATTGTATAACTATATATGGAATTCTAGATTGTAATAATTTGTCTTTAGAATTTTAAAGTCATTATTCCATGGCCTTCTATCTTCCACTGGCCACTGAGAAGTCTAAAGTTATTCTGCTGGGCGCAGTGGCTCATGCATGTAATCCCGGCACTTTGGGAGGCCGAGGCGGGCGGATCAGCTGAGGTCAGGAGTTCGAGACCAGCGTGACCAACATGGCAAAACCCTGTCTCTACTAAAAATACAAAAAGTTAGCTGGGTGTGGTAGCAGGTACCTGTAATCCCAGCTACTTGGGAGGCTGAGGCAGGAGAATCACTTGAACCCGGGAAGCGGAGATTACAGTGAGCCGAGACCTTGTCATTGCACTCCAGC
>NW_012103710.1:1405241-1408454 GCF_000951045.1 Mandrillus leucophaeus
TCTCCTTGCCTAGTACATGTTCTCCCTTTAGCATCACCTAGATTCTTATCACCTCTCCTTTTCGTTCTGTGCCATGAATTCTCCCTCTTGGTTTAATTTCTTTCTTAGGTTGACCATTTTCTCTAGTAGCTCCCTAAAAAGATGAATGGGAGTAAAATTCTTACTTGACCAGGTGTAAAAGTCTACTTTCCTTTGTAAAAAGTATAGAATTTGTATACAGGAAAGATTTTTCCTTCAAAATTTAAAGACATTGCTCTGGTATTGAAATGTAGAAGCCTAAACCCATTTTTACTTCTAATTCTTTGCATGTAACCAGTGTTTATTCTCCAGAAGCTGCTAGGATTGTCTTTCTCCTGTGTTGTCAAATTTCAAATGGTGTATCTTGATGTGGGTCTGTTTTCATCAATTTTTTTGACAGTATATGAGTCATCTTAATCTAGAAACTCTTCAGTTCTGAGGACTTGGATTGAGTTATTTCATTGTTGATATCTTCCTCTCTCTTTCCTCTTCTCTTTGTCAAACTGTGTTTTCAGATATTGAGTTCTCTGGACTAGTCTTCTATTTTGTGAAATATTTTTCGTCTTCTTCATCTCTTTATTTATTTGTTTTTCTATTTTCTGGAGATAGATTCAATATTATATTCCAGTTCTTCTGATGAGTATTTCATTTTTACCATTAGATTTTTAATTCCTAAGAGCTTTATCTCTTGGCTGAATATTTGTTTATAATAAAATCCAGTATTTTTGTGTGTGTCTGTGATATTGTCTCTTTTCTCTCAAAGGAGGTTTATGGTAGTAGCTTTGTCAAGGCAATTAAAAAGCATGGGGGCATTTTAAAAGGTGACTGAAAACTAAGCACCTGAATATGGCTTGTGGATACTATTAGTCAGTGTCCAATAGGGAAGCAGAACCTCTATAAATGTTAAGGGATTTGTCATAGGAATTAGCCCTAAATATTTGGAGGGGGGGGAACTAGAGAAGCGAAGGACTAGCAGATCAGATAAAACGTCACTAGCAAGTCCTCTTCAGGCACTGAAGTGGGTGGAAAAATCAGTCTATAGGGAAATCCAAGAAACCTAGCATGTCCAGTCACCACAGCGGGACTACAAACAAGTGGTCAAGGAGAAGACTGTGGGAAACTGTTACCTCTGTACTAGCACTGTAGGTTTGCCACCAGATATCTAGTGAGGAACCTGGGAATGCTGTTTGTTACCAAGGCCTATAGATGGGAAGAAGAACATGACATGGAGTTGAGGATATGGAAAGATAAGCTGGAATCTGTGAGGCAACTCTGCACTTTTCCAGCATTACATTTAACTGTGGAATTCTTAAGAGAGTAATGACCATTGCTTAATCTCCACTCCCAAATTTCATGTAAGTTTTTTTTTTTTCCTAATGACTAGTTCTCATTCAGAACCAAAAAGAGAAAGAAAAATGTTAACTCCCAACCTACCCAAGTCAGCAGTAGAACAATCTAGCATATGGACTGTGAATGTAATTGTAGGGTGATCTGTTTGGGATGCTTAATTTTTCTTTTTGGACCAATCAGGTTCTCAGAGAAGCCTCTATCTGTTTGCTGCACAGAGAGTAAAGACCTGGGGAACTGTGGTTGGCTACCAAGGAGAGAGGAAGATAGAGGGGTGGCCTCACCTGTCCTTACATATATACTTGTGTAATATCTTTGTTTTGAGTGCACTTTTCCTGCCCCAACTCTAGTTCTCAAGTCTAAAGTTCTCTGTTTATTTCTTCAAAGACTATATCCTCAGCTTTTCTTTTTTTCTCAAGATATAGCTGGGATTATCCCTATCTCTACAAGTATCTGGGATAGACAGTTTCTGAGCATTTGGGCAATTCTGTGACTTAAACCACTTTAGCTACTGGCTTCTTCCTCTGCTATTTTACCAGTGGTTTTTCTCAGTTTTGCTGAGTCAATTTTTCTTATGTATTTGATTGCTAGATTACGAAATGTTATTACTAAAATCTCTGTATCTATTCCACTTCCTTTGTGAATTTAAAACTTCTATTGTCACTTTAGAATGGTTTAAAGAGCAAATAAGAATAGGTACCTGTGTTCAATATGCCATCTTTGGCTGGGAGTGCACAAGAACTTATTTTATCCCCTTGGAAATAAATAAAGATTGGATTTTTAAAAAATGTTCACATGGCCCATGATGGGAACATTCAGACATAAAGTAGCTTGAGCACATATCGTGGCTTTTCTCTTATTCCTTACTCTGTTTACATATGGAATAATAAAACAGCCAGATTTCCAAATCAAGACGATGCGTGTGAGTCCACAATTTGTACAAGAATCTCATTTATTTCTTCATTCAACAGTTACATTCTGAGCATCGATAACATTTCTGGCACTGTTTTAGGTGATGGAGATCAGTAGCAAACACAAAATCCCCTGTTCTTTATATTCTAATAAAAGGACACAGACAATGAGAAAAATAAGGGGTTGGCTACAAAGAAAAATAAAGCAGGTTAAGAGGACAGAAGGATGTGGTTGTGCTGTTTTATATAGAATGAATAGGGAAGGTCTCTCTGAAGGTCACTTTTAATCAGAGACTGAAGAAAGTGAGAAAAGGAAGAGGCGGGGAAAGACGTCCAGGCAGATGAATCAGGGCTATAGGGCATGAGATTAGATTAGTCCAAATAATCTCTGAGGTAAATTACATTAGTGAGGCTGTGACTGTTGGTAGATTTGATACAGTTCTTAACAGGACCACTGGCTGCCCGTTGTCCTTTCTTTAGTCACACCAATACTGTTGGAGGAGTAAATTTGTCCAGTACGTTAGAGCTCAGGTGAAAGAATTCATTCTCCCTAGTGTCAGACAGTAGCTGAGGGAACAGCAGGAGACGAGGCAGCCTGTGTCTTCACAAGCTTTGGCACAAAGCCCAGTTTTCCATGAGGCAGCTCAACCGTGAGGAGGGCTATGTTTTTTTGAATTCCCATGAGGAGGGCTATGTTTTTCAATGACCTATGGACTTAGAAGGAGACACACCTAACCCAGCAATGTTGGAAATAAACCACTGGGCTCATTTGTGTGTGGTCCCTATGGTTGGAAAATGGCTATTGTTTGCATCCGGTGTGACCAGAGAGAAAAGATGCCCTTTTCTTTTGCATCAGCAGAGATGTAATATAAGAAAAGACTGGCACATCGTAAAACGAACAAACAAATCAGCTGTTGTACTTTTTTTTTTTTTTTTT
>NW_012103710.1:1410464-1411959 GCF_000951045.1 Mandrillus leucophaeus
TGAGCCACTGTGCCCGGCTGTTCTTTGCTTTCAGGGTGTCATTGCTTCTAAGCCATCTCAACGGGTAGAACAAGGATATATTTGTGTATACTAACCCATGTATATATAAATATCTATAAATATTTATAATTAATGATCTGTATCCATATTAAACTAAACATGAGTTCGTACAGATGTCTCCAACTCTATTCCGTTACCACATGGATCATTCTGGTCTCTCCTCCTGGCTTATTTGTAAACTCCCACTCTAATAGTGAGACATCTGGCTTCTACCATCTGCCATCCTTTTACTTAATTTTTCAATTCCAGCTTACATGGATATTAATATTAGAACTCTTAATTTCTAATATTAATATTAGAACTGTTACTGTGGGGAAGATGTTTTATCAACTAGAATACTGTGCTTATTTATACTTTCTTTTGCTTTTAGTCCTATAGACACCACATACTTCCAAAGTTACTTAAGTCAGCATATTTTCCCCTACTCTAAACATTTGTTTTATAATTTGTTAATTTTTTGGAAAAATCACGATGTTAATTGAGATGTGCATTTACCTGGGGTAAATATTTGGAGAATTTTAGTCAAATGTTGGGTGGGGTCTGTATTGTTGTAGGTCTTGTAAAAATTAGTGACATTTTCCCATTTTAAGTTAGCTTGCTCATTTAAACTGTCACATCACAAAGAGAAAAATAAATCCTCAAGATGTAGAAAACAGCCAAAATGTTTTATTGTCTCTTTATTCTACTTCAAACACAGTGACGAGCAATATCCAGATATTACCTGTACTTTCCTGCCCTCTGCTTGAAGGTGAGATTCTTTAATTTTCCAAATGGTCTGGCATTCCAGAGGTTCAGGTGAATGACAAAGGGTTTGCTCAACACTTACAGCACAGCCTGTACCAGCAGGACTGGGTTAATGTCAGAAGGGGTAAAAATGTTCCAATTCTTTTTATTACTTTTTTCAGTCAAGAAATTGTGGGTTCATGGTAAGACTCACTCATAATCCTATGATCTCATTTGGAGCACTGAGGGCAAGTTTCTTCTTATCCTTCATAGAAACAGAATAAACAAGGCTGATGTCTAGAAAAACAACACAGGCACTTTGAGCTAAGGATTTACACACTGTTGACTTAGACACGGTGGTGGCAGATTATTTCAGGTTCCCCAAATGAGATTTTTCTCAAGATCTATTATAAGACATTCATCTCTCTATACTGAAAAAACTGCACGAAAACCAAACACAAATATGTTTGGAGTCAAATAAATGGTTTTGTGGATGAATGCATCCACATATTGAAAAGGTCTTGGATATTAAATTCCACATCCAGGGAGTCTCGTTGAACTGCACAATGGAATGGTTTGAAAATCAGCCTCATTTAGGTGATTCTGAGAACACCCTTTTAGGATGTTACCAATGCTCTTATCATTCTTTTTTTTTTTTTTTGAGACGGAGTCTCGCTCTGTCACCCAGGCTGGAGTGCAGTGGCGCGATCTC
>NW_012103710.1:1414509-1415519 GCF_000951045.1 Mandrillus leucophaeus
GTGAGCCACCGTGCCCAGCCAACTTTTGTACTTTCTATCACTTGCTAACTTGTCTCTGAAGGAGCCTAACAGACTGTCTAAATAGCTGAGTCAGATTAGATGTAAGCCAGCAAAAGAAAAGTGCTAAAGACTTAAACAGGTTTGGTAACCAGAAAGATGGAGAACAACTAAAACCTGATGGATGTCATTGAACTAAAATTTTGGGGTGAGGCAGAATAAATATTTTTTTCTCATGAGGAATTTTCTGTGTCAATATGGATTACACCTCTAGAAAAAGATTCCCAGGATCTTCCCTCCTGTGTGTTTTCATCCTGATTTTTTGTGGTCCATGATGCCGGCTGAGGCTGTCAGTACAATATCTTTCCTACCCACTTCAGTGCCTCTTTCAGTGAAATGAAGTTAAAACCAGGTACTGCGATCACTCACCTGATTTTTTGTTTTTATGAAAGGGTACGTGTGTGTGTGCGTGTGTATGTGTGTATAGCTGTTAAATTTGGTGTTCCTACAAAAGAACAATCAGTGGAGGCTTCTATTGTTGTTCTGCCTCCTCCACATTACATTTAGTTGTCACATCTCCTTATGTTCTTCTTGGCTATAACAGTTTCTCAGACTTGCTTTTGATGACTGACAATTTTGAAGAATACTGGGTAGGTATTCTGTAGAACTGCTTCATCAATTATGATTTTTCTGATATTTTTCTCATGATTAGAATGGCATCTTGGGTTTGGGGAGAAAGATCACAGAGGTAGAAGTGATATTTTTATCATGTTGTATCAAGAGTACTATCAACATAATGTAAACAGTTCATGTTGACATTGATCACCTGGCTAGGTAGCCTTCATCAAGTTTTTTTTACTGTAAGGTTACTTTTTTCTTTCTCTTTTTTCATATTATAATTTTTTTGAATAAAGTCAGTATGCAAAGCCCACATTTAAGGTATAGGAGTCATATTCTGCTTCCCTGGGAAGAGAGTATATACATACATTATTTGAAATTATTCTGAATGAGAA
>NW_012103710.1:1417964-1448883 GCF_000951045.1 Mandrillus leucophaeus
GTCTCGATCTCCTGACCTCGTGATCCACCCGCCTCGGCCTCCCAAAGTGCTGGGATTACAGGCTTGAGCCACCGCGCCCGGCCTCTTATCATTCTTAAAACAATCCTTAAGGACTGTATTTTGAAGTAAGCTCTTAGGTTATTGTTCCATGACAAAGTTATTTTCTAGGCAATTCCCTATGGAAGTGGCAATTTAATTTCAACAACTACAGAGATGATCCTGGTAAAACCTCAGTACAGATCACCCGGAGCGTAATTCTCTTTTGAGATAAAGGAAAGGTTACTCCATGGCTATTTCATCAGGATTGCTTGCCATGACGATCATTGGCTATATTTGTTTACAGACTGGTCCTTTTAGTGCCCTGCTGGGATCATTTCCATATTTCTGTTACCTGCATTACTCCCCATGAATTTTAACTGATATTGTGTCCCTAAAATTCATACTCATTGGCCCTATTATGCCCCAGGAGCAATAGCAAAGAAATCCAATGTAACTTTCTCACAAAACAACCCAGGTTCAACGGGATAATTTGTATCTATTAGTTTTTCCAAATATATGCAATATATATTAAATTATGTGTAATACATCATTTTTTTCCTCTCTCTCACTCTGTCTTTCTCCACTCCCTGCTGATAGCTTATGTCCATCTGTACTATACATGGCCAGAAGCCAGGTGTTTCTAGAAGCTCTTGGTCAAATTTTACTTTATAAGTGTGAAACACCCTGACATACTACTTATTTTTTCTCAGACAAGTTGTTACACCATTGATAACAATGGCAATGGCAACTCTAGCCAGAAAGCAAGGTGAGCACATGAATTGGGGTAGCACATAAACAAAATCCCGTTGAGGCCACATTATTTGTATCACTGAGAATAGGATTGTTTTAAAATTTATATTGTGAACATTGATTTCTTTTGTTATTAATAATGAAATATCTTTAGATTGTAATTCTTTTTCTATATGATTTAAACATACTGTTTTAAAGAAACGGTATAACATAAAGGTTGAGAAGGTAGGCTCTGGAACCAGACTGCCTGGTTTTCAATCCAACTGCACTACTTACCAACTGGTATTATGTGACCTTAAGCATGTTATTTATCTTTTTGGTACTTCATTTCCACTTTTAAAAAATAGGGCAAAAACTAGTTCTGTATTATACAATTATGGTGGGCATAGCAAAAGAATTAATATATATCAGCTGTTTAGAAAAAAATCGTGATACAGAGTAAATATTTAATAAATATCAGTTACTCATTATTGTGCACCTATCATACTGCAGTCTATTTTAATTTGTGTGGTAATATGCTTTGGTTTTAAATAGTTATTCATAAACTATTTGGTGCTTGTAACCAAATAGAAGTTGCAGAATATGTCAAATTCCTAATAGTCTGGTTTATTATGTTATAGCCCACAGCAAAACTTGGAAGAAATTGAAAAATTGGACTACTTTTCTTTGAAATTACGGTTTAAATATCTACTACCTATTGGAGTAATAATCCATAATCTATATTTTAATCTATATAAAGCTGGACCTCCTGCTCTCACTCTGAAGTCAACCTGAGCATAATAAATAACTAGAGAACAAACATACAAACAAAAACATAACACACCTAAAAATTGAGAAAGCAATTTCATTTGCTAATATCTCTGAAAAAACATCAAAAAGAATTTTCGGTCATAATACACAACAAAATGTATTTAAATCCTTTTTCACCTATCTTCTTAAAGTCCTGTACCACATGGTAGAGCAGCTCACTCTGTATTCATCCTAGGAATTTTTTTTTTTTTTTTTTTTTTTGAGACAGAGTTTTGCTCTTGTTGCCCAGGCTGGAGTGCAATGGTGCGCTCTCAGCTCACTGCAACCTCCGCCTCCCAGGTTCAAGCAATTCTTCTGCCTCAGCCTCCTGAGTAGCTGGGATTACAGGCATGCGCCACCATGCCCGGTTAATTTTGTGTATTTAATAGAGATGAGATTTCTCCATGTTGGTCAGGCTGGTCTCGAACCCCCGACCTCAGGTGATCCACCCACCTCAGCTTCCCAAAGTGCTGAGACTACAGATGTGAGCCACCACACCCGGTTCAGAATTTCTTAAAATGTGCCCTAAAGACAGCCTGGATTAGTCCTTACCTTTCTTACCCTCCTTTTCTTTAGCATCCATATTTTTCTTCTGCAAGCAACTCTTTGTCATTTTCAATATAAAGCAATCTAGCTCAAACTCCTTTCCATTATTTCTTTATTTGGTACTCTGATCTGCACAACAAAACCTAGGCATTTAAGACTCAAGAAAATTATTCATAGTGGTCAGGCAAAGAAAGAGGATATGAAGGTTTATATGTTGGCTTACACTTGTAAACCCAGCACTTTGGGATGCCGAGGCAGGAGGATCACTTGAGTCTAGGAGTTTGAGATCAGCCTCAAACTGATCTCAAACCGCATAGTGAGACCGCATCTCTACAAAAAATAAAAAATATAGCTGGGCATGGTGTCACGTACCTGTAGTTGCGGCTACTTGGGAGGCTAAAGTGAGAGAAATGCTTGAGCCCAGGAGCTCGAGACTGTAGTGAACTGCGATTGTGCCACTATACTCCAGCATGGACAGCAGAGCAAGACCCTGACTCAATAAATAAATAAATATTTTTTAATAAATAAAATTTAATATTTTTCTACAACAATTGGAGTTAATAACCTAGAAAAAAGACTATATGATTAATAAAGACACATACTTGTATACATACCTAGTATTTATTTTTCAGTCCACGCTTATGCTTACTAGTTAACTGACAAAACAAAGATCTAAAAACAGCTGTAATGACAAATTGTGGTGTCTTTCATTAGACATATGAGAAGTCTAATTTTAGAAAGAACTTGATGATCAACTGATTCTGGTCAAAAAGTACTAATTTGTTACATCTTGAAGTGTTTACATAACAATAGTGGTACAATTAAGCATGTGTTTTGGATAGTGTCCTTGTTTCTAAACATTGCAAAAGATAGTATTAAAATCCTGCTTTAACAGAATATTTAGTTGAACTGTCCTTTTAGAATCTGAATCCTTGTTTGGAATCACTGCTCATTTTATTACTTATTTTGTTTTTTTGAAAAATGAGAGAATGGGGGAATTTACAGTCAAGTGATTTTCAAAATTTAGTAATTCCTGTGAAATTAAAACATTCTATTGGAACATAAAAGAGAAGAGAGTGAGACCAGCAATACTTCCTAGTACCTAGTTTATTGTTAATGCATCCTTTCATAATGAGATAGTAGAATCAGATGTGGATAATTTGATATGACATTTAGCTGTTACCAAGTGATAAAATGTTGATTGCTTTATACTATTGCCTAGCCACACCCCCAAATGAGTTTTCAGGTTAGGAATAATTTTTGAAATAGGTTACAGATGGTATAATCATGTGATAAATGTTTGGAGTTAAAGTGAAGATAAATCAATAGCTGAAAATATTCTTGGTGTAAAAAATAAAAAGTATTCTAGGGATGAAACTGATACTTTTTTGGCTCATGAGCATTTATTTGGATCTTTAGAAGAAAATTATGAGATATATTTTTATTCTTTACCACAGAGAAGCATTTTTTTCTGAAATACAGAGATCCTTTGAATAAAAATATGCACAATCAATAGCCACAGTTTTTGTACCCCAGGTTATTTATCTGACTTTGTGAAGCAGATATATTTTTCTGGTATGCAAAGCCTTAACAGCTAGGTATCAAAAGAATTATTTATCTTGATTTTTTTTGCCTTAGAAAATGTTTTGAAGTAGACCTAATGATTAAACCTTTTGGAAAAAATGAATCATTCATATCTTCCCTGTGTGACTTACTGCTTTCATCACAGCTGTATATTAACAATATTTCATAGTCACTGTAGGCAGTACCTTATGTTTAACTATGAGAGAAGTTTGTCTAGAAAGGAAAGTACTGTTGTTTTATTGGTTCATCAGGAGGATAAGCTCTCTTTTAAGCACTGTTATATAATGTCAGCGATTTAGAGAAAGTCCTCTTACCCTTTTACCCATAGACTAGTTGTCAGGTAATGTTAAGACTTATTCCATAGAGTCATCCTTAATTCCTGTTAGTAACATTTAGTAAGTTCTGAAGATATATGCAAAATGTAAAATTGTGTCATAAATTATGGTCATTACAAGAGTACACAGAATACAAGTTAATGCAATCATGTTTAGCTTCTCTTCTATTGGATTCTTTTTTTACTCATATGAAATTATTGTCTTATGATATTTAAAGCAAAGGAAAGCAAAAAGTTCAATACAAAGTAGAGAGGGGACAATAGTAAGCTCTCAACTGCCAAGATTAATAATGTGCTTTGGGTATGCAGAAAATCAAACAGCAAGATACTGACTTAATAGGGGGCAGAATACTGTTTGTCATTCACTGTTTACCCACAGGTCTCTGAAATTGTCTGCTCTGTTATGAAATGTGTAGTGAAGCAGCTGATAGCAGCATATTTTCTCCAATAGGATTCTGATCCTTACCTTAGGTCTATCTAGTGCTGTTGAAAAATAAATTACTACTCTTGAAAATTTGCCCTAGGAAAGCTCCGTCTTGATATAAAAAAGTAGGACTAGACGTCTGGTAGACATAAGCTACCTAGCAAGTGACAGAAGAATGTATATAATATGCTTATTTCATTGGTTTACTCAGTTGGAAAGTCATATATTTCTATATCACCAGCTATTGGACAAGATAGAGAGTTTTAAAGGCATTATCAAAGATATTATGAATTATTAATGTCCTTCCCCAACCTATCAAGCTAAAAAAATGAAGTATTGATAGAAGAAATTATTTGACATTAGGTAGAACAGTGTAAGATTAAATTTGAGGGAACAAATTTCCTTGTGTTTTGTGCTTTTTCTTGTCTCAACATTTTGAATCCAGCAAGCCCAGCTATATCTTTTTCTTTTTGAAATTTTAAAGTATTTTTAATTGACAAATTAAAATTGTATATACCCAAGATATACAATATGATGATTTGATATACATATACATTGTATACTAATTATCATGTGAAATTATGAACTATTTTTTAAAAATTGCTTTTCTGGGAGTATTCATTAGTGAGGAAGTAATCTTGTATTTTTGTGTCTTAAAAGCACTTTTTTCCATCTACATGTTGTGTATCTACTTTAATGCAAGCACTTACACTGCCATACTATCATTCTTTGCTTATGTCTGCTGTAGGCAATCAAAGTTGTAATGAGCATCAATGATCATTATTGTTGTATTGCATGTCTTCACATTCGAAGTAAAACCTAGTCATGCTTCAGAGAAAACTACACAGGAAGCCAGTGTGACATCTATGACACTTATTAGAAGGCTTTGAATTCTATCACTATCTTTGTAAACTGTAAAATCCAAAATTGCTAAGTTTTTGATAATTAGTGAGTACTTTTATTCATACCACTCCCATGCCCTTCCCTCCTCACTATTACTTCTTGAACTTCTTTGACTTCTCCATTTGTGTCTCCTCACAAACCACTGGGGAAAAAAAAAAAAAAAAGGTTGAGAAAGCAAAAGTTAGTGACAACATTTCATATTTTACTGTTAATTAAAATCTTCAATCTTTATATAGTTTTATTTGTACAAGAATAATGCTGTAGACTTTTTACTAGTGATATTTTGTTTGAATATGCGAACCCGTAATTATTAGATCAAGGAAGGTTAGCTAAAATTAAGAGACCTCATAGACTAAATGCTACCCTGAGGAATTTACCACAGTCTAACAGTAGGGCATAACAGTTAGTGTTTTGGGCTTTAAACACTTTTTAAATTATATATAGTAAAGTAATACATGTACCTAGTTTAAAAGTCAGGGTTGATAATGAAAAGCAGCAGGTCATACACTGCTTCACCTATGGCTTACTCCCGGATAACTTCTCTCCTGAACCAACCATTTTCAACTCTTAAGTTGTTTTATTTTTTTTTAATTTATAATTTACCTGTTATTTGAAAATTTCTTAAATTTCTATTCTTCTTATGTCAGTTTGATCATTATAACTTATTTCCTACTGTGAAAGCCACTTTTTACCGATTGTCCTCCATCCATTCTTCCAGTAGAATTACATCATAAGTTTTGGTGAAGTCAACATTTAGTTTTGCGTTATTACGATTACGGCTATGTGCTTTACCCTATATTGTTCATTGCTGTGACATAAATTGTACAGTTGTTATATTTCCTTTTGGAATTAATGACTGCCTCATTTTGGGAAGGTTTAGGTTTTTCTTTTTATAACTGTGATTAATTTATCCACAAACACTACAACAAAAATCTTTTTAAAAAGCTGAAATAAACTCTTAATCATGTTTTAAAAATCAGGAAATTCAGTAGTTTCCTTTGGATCTTAGAGAAATCACACGAGGTGTCCTTCATCTTCCTGCTTCTGAGTGGTTAATTTCAGTACCTGCCCCAGAGCTGTCATTCTGGGCCATCCACTCACAATCGTTTAAGAAATCCCTTACCTGTTTGCTATGTTGAAGTTTATATTTTCTGGATTTCGTGTCTTTCACTTTGTGGTTGACTACCTCATTTTAGCAAAACTCATCTTCTAGATGTTTTCTAAGAAAAGGTTTATGGACTTGCGTATATAAAAATGTCATTTTTTCCCCCTTTTTTTTTTTTTTTTGGTGAGTCAGGATCTTGCTTCCAGCACACTTGGTATGATTTTTTTTGTTTTCTTTTTTCTTTTTTTTTTTTTGAGACGGAGTCTAGTTCTGTGGCCCAGGCTGGAGTGCAGTGGTCGGCCTCCCAAAGTGCTGGGATTACAGGCGTGAGCTACCGCGCCCGGCGATTTTTTTTGTTTTCAGCCATTGTTCTGGGCATTTGGCGGCCTTTTTCCCGTGGAAATGTATATTTTCTCGTCCTGATATTTTTATTTAAATTGTATCTTTAGTAATTGTATCTCATGCATTTTCTTTTTTTTTGTTTCTGAAAATTCTGTTGGTCAAACAGAGATCTCTTGGTTTTGGTCATTTAACTTTATTTGTTTTCTTCAGTGGTGAAATTTTTCATAATTTTGTTATAATTAATAAGAAATAGTCTCAATATTAACATTTAGAAGTTCTACTTAGCATATTTTTTTAATTTGACAACTGTGTTTCTAATTTCTAAGAATACTTTCTTGTTCTCTGAATGCTCCTTTATTTTTCAGCCCTAGTCAACACAGTGTTTATAGCTTTGTGAGTGACCTTCAAGCAGAGATACCTAGCTTAGTCATGTCTGGATCTTGACCCACAAAAACTATGAGATGATAAATGTTGTTTTAAATGCTAGGTTTTGGAATAATGTTTTATGCAGCAATAGATAACAAGCAAATACAACAAGGCTTTTTGGTTTTCTTAAAAAATATACATATTTTCATGAGAAAAGACAAGCAAGACAGCTGAATATAGCAGTATTCTCTCAACACAGGGCAAAAAGAATCTTTTATATCCATGTGTTATTAGTGCTTTTGGCATTTTACGTAGATCAAAGTATAAAGAGTAAATACAAATATATTTTTTCCTTTCTACCATTCATGAATTGCTATCTTATGGTGTTATTAATGGCTATTAATGAATGTCCTACATTCTCAATTTGTTAAATTTCAAATTACTTTCCATGTTATTAGTCCGTATATTTTTATATTGTTCTGAATTAGTAAAGATAAACCTTTAAATCACAAAATTTCAAATGAAATTTCAGTGTATTAAACGCCCCCCACTGGCCAGGTGCGGTGGCTCATGCCTGTAATCCTAGCACTTAGGGAAGCCAGGCAGGAGGATCACTTGAGCTCAGGAGTTCAAGGCCAGTCTGGGTAGCATAGTGAGATCCCATCTCTACCAAAAATAAAAAATTAGCTGGGTCGGTGGTGGATGCCCATGGTCCTAGCTATTTGGGAGCCTAAGGTGGGAGGATCACTTGAGCCTGGGAGTCAAGGCTGCAGTGAGCTGTGGTCATATCATTGTACTGTAACCTGGGCAACAGAGTGAGACCCTGTCTCAAAAAAGGCCCCACACCCCAATACTATCATTATCAATGACCATTAAGGTGATAAAGAATGTAATTATGACCAGAATCAGGATGAATTCCATTTATCTTCAAATGCATGTTCACTGAAGATGCCATGATCAGTGACAAAATTAGTGAATAAAATGGGAGTCCTGTATACCGTTCTCCTTTTTATTTATTTTTATTACTTTTTTATTTAAATAAAATGGAATACTTCACAAACTTGCATGACTTCCTTGTGCAAGAGCCATGCTACTCTTCTCTGTATCATTCCAATTTTAGTATATATGCTGCCAAAGTGAGCACTTTTAATAAAAATATTTTACCACTTGGCTAGAACTAAAGAAGATTTGATGGACTATAAAAGGAGTGCTGTCATAAAGAAGAAAAGGCACCATAATGGAAATCAGATATAGGCAACATATTCAATGTCAGTAGTAAAAGAAGTCATTTTAAAATCATGTTTGAAAAAGTGGATGGGGAGTGGAGCAAAATAGCTGTTACTGAAGAACCATTCTTTGCCAGACACTATGCTAAGTACTTATGTACCATCTCATTTAATACCCACAACAACCCTGTGAGTTAGGCATTTGACTCTCCTTTTGCAGATTAGGAATCTGATGCTCACTTGTTAGTGCCAGGGAGTTAATAAGCAATGGTGCTGAAATGTAACCCCAGATATATAGGACCCCAAAGCCTCTCTTCTCTCTATAATTCCCTTCCTGATACAAATGAAGAATTCTATTTCATATCTGATATGGTTTGACCGTGTCTCCACCCAAATCTCATCTTGAATTGTAATCCCCATAATCCCCACATGTCAAGGTAGGGACCCAGTGCTAGGTGATTCTATTGGAGAGTGGTTTCCTGCATGCTGTTCTTGTGATAGTGAGTGAATTCTCACAAGATCTGATGTTTTTATAGGCATCTGGCATTTCCCCTGCTTGCTCTTCTCTCCTTTCCGTCATGTGAAAAGGTCCAAGCTTGCTTCCCCTTCACCTTCCATCATGATTGTAAGTTTCCTGAGGCCTCTCTAGCCATGTGGAACTGTGAGTCAATTCAACTTCTTTCCTTTTTAAATTACCCTTTATAAAGACAGTTCTTTAGCGTGTGAAAACTTACTAATGTAATATCCCTCAATACCATTACTTACTTCATGAGTATTTAGCTTCTCCCATATGCCACAGTTAAATCTAGGTACTATGGATAAAAAAAGGAGTCTTGCTTCTGAAAGCTGACAGATATTGTTGATTTTCAAAAAATAAATTATTTTTTAGCAATTTATTTTACAGTTAAAAATATCATTGATACTACTTATTTTAGTGACTGATTTTCTTCTTTGAATATGAGTCGAATCTGATAACTTTAGTTGTAATCCAGGCAATAAAATGGGACTCAAAATTCCTGTCATTTTGTTCAGCAAATGTTGAATTAAATAGCAACACAAATAAATAATGAAGGACCACACCCACAGAGTAAGCAAATTAAATCAGACATAAAATTTTATGAACGCCATTTCTTTGTTCTTAAAAAAATAGCAAAAATGTTTAAGATTAACATTATTTATTTGAGTAATCTTAACTCTGTTCATTTGGCACTAATTCTGAAGACACTGGTTTCTGATGTGGCCTGCTGGAGAAGTAACTCAAATGGACTATGAAAGAATAATGTGATCTTTGAGGAATGCTGAAACATTACTGTATTAATTTTAAGAAGTGTCAACCAATTGTGAAGAACTTTGTGTAGGGTTTTTGTTCAAAACTTGATGTGCAACTCACTGGTTTAACATGTGTTGGCCTGGAGATGTTTTTTCTGGAATAATGTGTTTTCACTTAAAAAAAAAAAAATGATGCAATCAATGTACTGTTTCCTTTCCTCCCTTCTGTTGTCGAATACATAGTATATGGCTTTTGTTGGAAAAGGCAAACAACAAAACAAAACAAAACAACAACAAAAACAAACCAACGAAAGAACCTTAGCATTGTCATTGAAAAAGGATTTCAAAATGGCTTAGAAAACTGGCCTTACTTCAAAGAGCACATGTAAACTACTTATTGCACCTTGTCTGAAGAATCGGAAACTTAGTCTGTTTTTTGTTTTTCTTAGTTCTAAAATTCATTTGCCTGTTTCTGACCACTCAGCGGGCTAGGTGCCTACATTAACTCTTTGATAAAAACAAGAGAACATTTCTGGTAAAATATATTTAATAATATTTTCTTAAATTTATCAATGAACTGACAGTAAACTAATAAAATCTTAGGTCTGTTATCTAAGTGAAGTCAGGAACTCAGAAAGGTAAGTGGGGAAATGGAACTGGCTTCCTTCCTAACCACATTTCTCAATGGCCTCACAGGGTATTGAAATAAGAAACAAATTCAAGGCATATATTAGGATTAGGATAAGGAGTCTAATAGGAGGACATCCCTCCCCCATAAAAGTGGGATGTCGAATGGCTAAGTAAGGGTGAACCAAAATCAAAATTTCCCTCCTCACTTTACTCCCCAAGGAAACAAGGATAATCAACATTCTTGGACATAATTGCTGTCCTGGGAAGGGTGAAAACACATAGCTAACATAGCTGCGAATATGAATTACAATCCAACCCTCAGGCTCAATGTGTACTAGAGGTCCAGCACAGTAAGACAGGAAAATAAAGGACTAGGGAAAAAAAATTGTCATTATTTGCAGAAAATATGAATAGACATATAATAGTAAAAAGCTTATAAATTAATAGAATTGAGAAAAAATGTACTGGATTTAAAATGAATATACAATAAGCAATTCCAATCCTATATGATCTAGTAGTTTTGTTTGTAATGGCAAGAATATGTAAACAACTCATGTCAACCAAAAGTGAATTGAACAAAAATTTTGATATAGGCAAATATTTGAATAGTGTACAGTGGCAAAACAGAAGTAATGGCAGCTACACATTGTCTTTGATGAATCTCACAAATGTATCAATATATATGAGCAAGTCATGGAAGACCTTCATTTGTATAAATAGGGATTCATTTACACAAAGTCAAAAACAGGCAACACTAAACAACTTGTTGGTTAGGAATACAATTTTTGAAGGTACAAAGACACTAATTACAGCTTTGACAAAAGAAATTCTGAACTCTACTTGGCATTGAATTTCATTGAAAGTGCTTAAAGGGTTTCCGTTTTGATAAACATGTTGTAGATTCTGGTCCTACAGAGGATCTGAATTTTACATTTTATTTTTTTTAAATCATCACTTGTTGTCATTTCATAATACAAACAAGTATATTAAGTATAATTTTTTATTTTAAAAGTGATATATGCATATAGTTTTAAAGAGCAAATAGTACAAGGTTTCTAATCAACAAGCCCTAATCCTCGGCCTTACCTCTCCCCACCCACAGGATGTGATTTTAATTAGAGGTAAGCAATTACAATACTTAATTTTTTTCTTCTTTCATTTGCCTCTATATTTTTATTTTATTTTATATATATATGTATATGTATATATAACATGTAAAAATATATATTGGTAGAGACTTGGGTCTCAATATGTTGCCCAGGCTGACTCCTGGACTCAAGCTACCTTCCACCTCAGTCTCCCAAAGTGTTGGGATTACAGACATGAGCCACCATGCCTGGCCACCTCTGTATTTTTAAATACTACATATATATTTGTATTTCTTGAGTTTTTCAATTTCAAGCATATATTGACTTTCTAATATAGAAGATAAAGATGTAGTACTATAACACATATGTTCCCTCTTCATTCTGCTTATATAGTTATATCATGATTTTTAATAAG
Organism: Mandrillus leucophaeus; assembly: GCF_000951045.1. NCBI lineage: Eukaryota > Metazoa > Chordata > Mammalia > Primates > Cercopithecidae > Mandrillus > Mandrillus leucophaeus. Next base: position 1,429,775 of record NW_012103710.1, read on the forward strand.
TCATATTCATTACTTCTATTTTTGTGATGTGGAAATACTGTTCAATGGTGAGCTACATGGTATGCTATAATTATAGTTACTTTTCTGTACAATGTTTTGTTTTTCTAGGAGCAACACTTGCCTTGTTGTATTGTTATTGGCTTTGTTTTTCTATAATCCTATCACTACTTCTCTCCAAACTCTCCAAGATAATTGCAAGCAAATCATCACAATATGGTCAAATGTTTCAGTTGATCAATCATTTCCATTTTTATTTTGTAGAAAAAATTCCAGAACTATTTTGCCCTCTATTCCATTATGACTGCTTTCTAGGTCTGGTATTCACATCTTTCGTTTTACTGTCATCCAGATAATTCCTTCACCTCTCTTCTGTTTATTTTCATTCAACAAATACCCTAGAAGGGTATATACCAGGCAGTATTATGGATGCTGGCAATAAACTGATGAAAACTGATTAGCTACTTCAATGGAGCTAATATCTAATGAGAAAAGCATAACGTTAAAAAATGTGATAAGATGTTAAACTTTAAGTTTCCAGTAAGGCATGGAGGTACCAAAGTGAGGTAAAAAGTCAGTATTAAAATTTTTCAAAAGAGAGAGTTGAAAAGTTCTTGCTTGATTCTTTAAGTGCTCAGAGATTAATCAGATTACAAAAAACTTTGTGATGAAGGATCAGGAAAAGATGTTTTGCTATTTATTTTTTAATATTGGGTGATCAGTAAAGATCTCTCTTTGTGTTACTGATATTTGGGCAGAAATCTAAAGGAAGTGAGCGAATAAGCCATATGAATGCCTAAAGGGAAGAGCATTCCAGTCAGAGGAAATCAAAACATCAAAGGCTTTGAGGTAAGAAAATGCTTAATGTGTTTAGGAATAGCAAGGAAGTCTCTATGGATCAGAAGGGCTTGGAGGAGGCGGGGAGGATGATTAGATGGAGATGAAATCAGAGAGTGAGACGGTGGCTTGACTGGAATGTGGAACACTGGATGTGATAAGAAATGGACAGATTCTGGATATGCTTGACAGTGGAACTGGCAGGATTTCCTGATAGCTTGGGTATGATACATGACCGAAAGACAGGAGTCAAGAATGATTTCAGTGTGTTAGCCTGAGCAACTGGAAATGGAGGTAGGGCATTTACTGAGATGGGGAAGACTCCAGAAGGAAGAAGAGATAGCACATATTCCAAAGCCCAATTTGGAAATGTCAAATGACAAAAGTCCTATTATCTGTGCAGATGGAAATATCCAGTTGGCAGTTGCATATAGGAGTGGACAGTGCAGGTGCAACGTTAGGGGCTGGAGATAAAAGTATGGGAGTCATTGTGGTAGCCTGGTATTTAAAGTCATGAGTTACTAAGTTCCTGTAGGGTATAAGCTGCCTACGTTTGGTGAACTATGTCTTCCAATTTATTTCTCTCTTCCCATACAAATAACATTTCTCTTTCAGGTTAGTTTGCCCTGACATTCCATTAAACCTATGCCTATATTCCTTACCAAATGTTTTCCACTGAGTATATCCACCTATGTCTGATAAGAACTGACTTTAGGATATATTTTTACCCATACTCAGAGGATGTATAATCTCCTTTGGTTGTTTCTTGTTGTAAAAAAGAAGTCTGCCTAAGCTCAGAATACACATAAGGCCTCCACCCAACTCTGTCTTCTTGTATGTTATGGCTTAAGTCAAATCCTCATGTACATGAACTGTAAGTATTCTTTCTAAAATATACTTTCTTGAATAGGATGAGGTGAGATGTCAAGCTAAATCCTTGTCACAACTTTCAAAAATTCTTCCCAGATTCATCAGTTTATGACTGAGTAGGTAAACCCTAACCTGCAGTCTCCACACTTGAACAAACCAAATTCTCTGATTTCTAACACTCTCTTTGTCCTTGTGAGTTTATGTCTTCTGTATTTATCATTTTAGTGGTGTTTTTGGATGGAACAGAAATAAATGCATTTGTTCAAGCTGTCACATTTAACAGGCCAAATCATTTTTATATCATAAGAATCCAGTAAAATGTTTCTTATAGGGTGTCTCTGGTTATAACAAATGTATATTATATGGGTGACCTTGCTTAATAGCAAATAACCTTCTTGAAATGATAAAAGAAGGTTTTAAAAATTACTCAGTGCTTATTGATGGTAGTCTAACAATACTTTTGACATTTTACTATAATTTTGTGATCTACCAGAATGTTGTGAGCATTATTGGGTTATAGTAATATTGTTTTTACACCTGTATTGGAAAAAAGATTACTTAGCTTTTACAGATAGAAAAACTCAAGTCGCCAAATTATATTACATAGATTACTTCTTCCAATTCAAATTTTTTTTAGTGCTCTACTGTCTTTAAAATGGGTTATTCTAATATTCATGGTTAGTATCTACAGGAAAAGTACCTGGGAAATGAAAGAATACAATCAATTTTATTGTCTAGAAAAATATATGAATAAATTTGAAAACTGCCACTAAAATATTACAAAACACAAAGGCTATTTTAAATCCATGTATGGAAAAACTGGCCTGGAAAACATTTTGAAAGTAGTAAAGGGCTGAATATGCCGCAGCTGAATAATTTAAATTAGACTATTACAACTTCACTCAGATGATGTTACATATTATATACCAAGGTTAAGGGAAATCAACAAAACTCCTATCTTTATATGAAAAAATAATTGATGAACTGAAAGATCTCCCAAAATAAAGATTCTTAGAACTTAAAATTATATGCAGAATGTTGTTGAATTATTTATGTACATGTCTCCTTTATATGTTAACATATCTCCCTTACCAGACTGTGAGTTCGTACAGACAGCAGTCTTATCTATTTTATTGTTCATTGGGTTTACCATAGCACATAGCAAAGTACCTAATACACAACAAATGTCTTTTACTGCATGTGTTTGAGTAACAGATGGTTAATGACTTTATAGAGACAATCAGTGACCCTGGAAGAAGAAACAGTATGTTTGTTTCAACTTTGTTTTCCTTTTGATTTTTAAATCTAGCCTATGTACAGAAAGCATGGATTCTGTTCTGCCCTCTGCCTGTCTCTGTAGAGGCGGCCTGCTATTTTACAGCTATACAAGTGACTAGGTGGGTAAAGGCTAAGTAGTGGTGAAATATTAGCAAGATTGTCATGCCACATACCTAAGTCAATTCCTTCAATTAAACTTTTATTAAAGTTGATACTTTATCTCCAGCTATCTGATTCCTGTATCTGTCTCTCAGTTAGTTTTCGACCTTGAGTGGGAAAGAGGTATGTTTTTTATGGGCTTCTTTTACCAACTTCTAAAAGCATTCTCTTTATAAAATGAAAGTACAAATATACATTAATAAAATAAAATAGTGTGTTGGGCTTACAGCAAAAGCAAGTGCCTCTGCTTCATTGCCTCACTTGCTGTGGTTGCCTGGGAGTTTCAACTTCTCATAGGCAACCATAGTCAAATTTTTCATTTTAATTGTCTTGGTAGTTTTCTTATTAATTCATTATAATGCAACTATGCCATTATTTACCAGCCTGTCTACTTTAGATATAATCTGTTGGCTTTCTTCATAATGCATGAGGATTTAATGCACTTAAATGATCCCTGTACTAAGATTTTGTTGGATCCAGCATTATCTATACTATTATCACAATTGTGGGCAAACAAATTTCCACTCATAATTATGATATGCACACACATCATGTATATATACACACATGTGTGTATTGTTTGGTATGCAATGCATTATACATAATTATATAATTTATAAAATTGCACAGTATGACATTCAATAAATATATATTGAATGAAGGTATATAATTTTAGGTTCAAGCTTTTTCACTTACAATGTTGTGAATATTTTCGCTGTTGTTAAACATTCATAGGAAACATTTATTTTAAGTGGCTGACATTAACAGCATATGGCTGAACCATAATTTATTTAACTTTCAACCCATTATGAAATATGTAGAAGGTTTCCAATTTTTTAGTGTTACAAATAACCTGTCTGTAAACATCTCTATAATTAACCATCAACTGCATATCTGATCCTTGAAGCAGATTCCTAGAAATAGAATTACTGAATCAAAAATTCTTGATATATATTGCCAGTTTCAATTCCAGGAAGATTTTGCTTATTTGTATTTCTAACAGCACTGTAAAAGAGTAATCATTTTATTCCATATTATTTAACCCAAAATTCATATATGCTCTAAAACTGCTAATTTTGTAGATCTAGCTTGAGATTTTTGATTACCAGTATCACTGAAGATTTTTTCATATGTCCATTATTATTACATAACATTTAATTTTTTTTCAGTTGAATATTTGGCTCCATAACTAATTTGAATTTTTAATATTTCAGAGAAGTTTTGTGAGTTAATTTATTTCTCTATTTTATCATTATTGGCAATTCTTTACAATTAAAAATATCCTAAAGAAAAGTAATTTTAAGGGTTAGCAATCTTATTAGAAATTCACAGTGAATTAAAAATTAGTTGCATGGCTACTTGTATTTATTTTGCCTTTTAATATATTATGTGGGCAATAAAATTTTAATAAAAACTTTTATATATCAATAAGAATTCTCCCCAGAAATAGTGCTATAAAACTAGTTTAGGAAAACAAAAAGTTGTGGGTACTGAAATTTGTATAGTCTTCTTTTTTTTTTTTTTCTGAGGCGGAGTCTTTCTCTGTCATCCAGGCTGGAGTGCAGTGGTGCAATCTCAGTTCACTGCAACCTCTACCTCCTGGGTTCAAGCAATTCACCTGCCTCAGTCTCCTGAGTAGCCGGTACTACAGGTGCGTGCCACCACACCGGGATAATTTTTGTATTTTTAGTAGAGACAAGGTTTCACCATTTTGGCCAGGCTGATCTTGAACTCCTGACCTCATGATCCACTGCTTCAGCCTCTCAAAATGCTGGGATTACAGGCGTGAGCCACCAAACCTGGCTGAAATTTGTATAATCTTAAGGAGAGATGGTTTTTATAAATTAGAAGGGTAGTGGCAATGTTTATCATACTTATGTGTTAAATGATTGATAATCATTGTGTTAATCTTATACTTGCTTTCCCATTGTCTATTCCATTTACTTTTTGCCATTTCACTGGGGTGATATGCGTGCTTCGTGTGGTTAAAAAAAAAAATGCCTCTAGTAACATATGATCAGGAGCAGTAAGAAGGGAAGATAGCAAGCTTTTTCCATTACTGTAGCGAGATAATAAGCCCTTGGATTATGAACAAAGTTCCATGTGGTAGCAGCTGATTGACTCGGGCAATATTACTTGCCTGTATCTGCTGGCCTGGGATTGGCAGAAGGAGAATCTTCCTAATGTGGCTTCAGAAATGAAAGGCGTAATTGGATATTCTCCCAAAATTTGTGATGGTGTAGAATTCTGAACAGTAGAAAAGATTATCAACTACATTGTCTTTGCTAAAAAATTTTCAGTGGTGCTATAATCTGCAGGATAAAGTCTTATTCTTCTGATATAATGTATAATCTTGGTCTCTAGTAATCTAGATAGCCATTTGTTTTTGAGCATTAACTACACAAAGCTTCCTTAAACCCATTTCTCAACTCAACACTAATACTTGTGCTAGTCAGGGAAGGTATGAATCTTGAAATTTATTACTAGTGTCAAGTTGGGCATGAATTGATACTGCTTTATAACTATTCTGGTTTGAACTTTCAGTTATACTCTATAAACACACTGATTAAATGTTGTTTAAATTAATTCAGTAGTATTTAGTATACCAAAAATTGTCTCAGAAAAATATAGTAGTTTTAATAGCCAAATGTGTAAACAATGCAAATGTCCATTAAAAGTCAATGGATGAACAGTTTGTGGCATATCAATACAATGGAATACTACTAAACCATACATACGAAAGAACTATTAATATACACACAACATGAACCAATCTCAAAATAATTATGCTGAATGAAAGAAGAAAGACAAATATTACTTATTATATGTTCCACTTACATATAATACTAGAAAATGCAAACTAATCTATAGTGACATAAAGCAGATGAGTGGTTGACAAGGGACAGTGAAGGAAGAGTGGGGAGACATGAGAAGTACAGATTACAATACCATTCCAGGAAACTTGGGGTGATGGGTATATTCATTATCTTCATTGGGCGTTAGTTTCACATGTGTATACGTATGTCAAAACTTATCAAATGAAACACTTTAAAGATGCAAAAAAAGCAAAGAAATATGTAATAGCTTTTTATTATTACTGGCAATATAAAGCTATAAGTAGTGCTGTGTACTAATTTATGTATGCATTTTTTTTGGTTTTGAATTTCATTATTTTTTCTCATAGGATCCTATGTTTATTGAAATAAATGTTTTTATTGAAGGAATCGTATCTTTACAGAAGAACTGGCTGGCCTTATTATTTATTTCATGAGTTTACCATTTCTTGGTTATAAACACGTCTATCAATATGATGTCACCACTATACAATTCATCTATGTAACCAAAAACCAGTTGTACCCCAAAAGCTATTAAAAAAATTAACATGGCCGGGCGCGGTGGCTCATGCCTGTAATCCCAGCACTTTGGGAAGCCGAGGTGGGTGGATCACAAGGTCAGGAGTTCAAGACCAGCCTGGCCAAGATGGTGAAATCTTGTCTCTACTAAAAATACAAAAAATTAACAGAGAGCAGTGGGAGGTGCCTGTAATCCCAGCTACTCAGGAGGCTGAGGCAGGAGAATCACTTGAACATGGAAGGTGGACATTGCAGTGAGCTGAGATCATGCCACTGCACTCCAGCCTGGGTGACAGAGTGAGACTCCGTCTCAAAAAAAAATAAAAAAATCAAAAAAATAAAAATTATCATGCCTATCAATGTGAAATTATACACTGGCCACCAGAATGAAATAAAAACAAATAAATATTATAAAGAATCCACAAATGATATAATTTACTATTTGTTTAGTATATCCTAATATATATGTAACATAGTATGATATATATGTAAATATAAACAGCGGCAGTAGGATTAGAAGACAGATGCAGATTGGAGACAGATTCGGGAAGCAGAATCAGTAACACTTGGTGATAGATTGGATTTGGGAGTTGAAGTAGAAGAAACAATGAAGAATGACTTCAGAGCTGCTTTTACTTAGGGAACTGGTAGACAGAGTGTGGCTAGTGGAAAGAGGCTTAGGCATAGTGGAGATAACACTGATTTTAGAAATGATCACCAGTAGCTGGCAGTGGTGAGTTTGGCATGTGGATATAAAATATATTTTTTTAAAAATGGGTAGTTATAGGTATGTGAGATGATAGGAGATCAATGTCAAAGTTGAAAACTTAGGACTCATAAGCAGAATCTGGCTAGTTGAATGAGTAAAATAAAATTCAGCCAGTCATTCATCTGTGAGAGTTTTAATTGAGATCTGACTTAGTTGTGTCCATAGACGATCAATTATTTTCTAGAATATATGTTGCTATCTACCATGGGAATGGTAGATTGGCCATCTCATCTTCAAATCCACCCTCCATCTACTGTGCTTTCTTGTTCTGTAAAGGCTGTGGCACTATCAATGACATTTTCAGACATCCTTGCAGCTAGTGTTCTGTGTGTGAATTTGGTTCTGCAAATTAAGCACACTTACACAATTGAGAAGGCGTAAGTTTTATGCCTTTTCTTGGTTGTATATATGCTGGCAAACACGGTCATGGAAATGTGACATTTTCTGTAGCATCCTTCCATACACTTATCTCCAGCTTCCTATGCACTGGGAAGCAATTTCAGTGGAGATGATGGCCGTATTTCAGTACCCAATAAGAAGCTCTATGGGATTTGATGGGGATTTGTGCTGATCACAGAAACTTCCAGACCCAAGTCTCCTATCCCTGAATTTGGCTATTGTTATTTATTTATAAATTTCGTGGTTCTATAGTAGCACAGAAGTAGTGTTGCTACTAGAGGGTCAGTTCTGTAGTGCTCTGGGAATAATTTCTTGAGGCTCAGTTTAGAGCCTTCTTCTTTGGTCCTTCCAGCAATTTTATAAACTCCTAAATTCCTGTACTTCTTTTTTTTTTTTTTTTTCTTTTTTCTTTTTTTTTTGAGACAGAGTCTCGCTCTGTCGCCCAGGCTGGAGTGCAGTGACGGGATCTCGGCTCACTGCAAGCTCCACCTCCCAGGTTCACGCCATTCTCCTGCTTCAGTCTCCCAGGTAGCAGGGAGTACAGGCACCCACCATCACAGTGGCTAACTTTTTGTATGTGTGTGTGTGTGTGTGTGTTTTTAGTAGAGACGGGGTTTCGCTGTGTTAGCCAGGATGGTCTCGATCTCCTGACCTCGTGATCCACCCTCCTTGGACTCCCAAAGTGCTGGGATTACAGGTGTGAGCCACCGCGTCTGGCCCCTGTACTTCTTAAAATATCTAGACTGGTTTCTGTTTCCTGAACTGAATAATATCTGATCTAGCCAGTAAATAATAATGTGTACAATTTGGGGAAAGCCAGAATATCACCATAGGTATATATGGCAGAGACTGTCAGCTATCTACCAATATCCATTCTGCCTTACTCTTCTGAGTCACTGAAGATCCTAGTTTTATTATTTAAGCAAAGACCCCACTTTTTAGCCTCTGCAGCTGCATGTGTTCATGTAAGTATGCCCTGGCCAATGAGATTAAACAGGAGTAGCGTATGTCACTTTTTGGCGGTGCCTTTGCCTGCTTATCTTTCCTACTGACTAAGAAGCAGATGTAGTCGTGAGAATTGGAAAAGCCATCCTGGATCCAAAGATGAAAAATCCTTGTTGATGATGGCAAAGCCACTCTACCAGATTGGGACCGACTAGATCTGGATCCATACATAAGGGGTAAACTGCTATCTTTCTGAGGCTACTATATTTTTGGGTCCCCCCACTCTCTGCCAGTTTTTTCTAGCAGCTTAGACTGTAACCTAAGCTAAGATATAATTGAGCTATGAAATTTGAGCCCAAGTCTGAAAATGTATGTTACTCTATTAACAACAATTAATTAATGAGGTAGCATATATAATATGTTTATAGGAATAAGACTTGGAATAGCTCAAGCTATTATAAAACAAGAATCTTGCCTTCATTCTCCTTCTTTATCACCACCATCACTAACCTAGTCCACATCTCATCCTCCCTCTCCAGGATGCCTGGGAGGCCCCTATCTCCATTCACTCACTTATTCCCAGGCACTTACAAGTCTTCTCCATGCACAGATCGTGCTGCACACAGGAAGCACAATGGAGAACTGAGCAGGCTGACTGGTCTGTGTTCCTGGTCTGCTGGGACCCAGAGACAAAGAAACGGACAGTGACCACAAGCATGTGAGTGAGGAGGGGAGCCTGGGCTCTGTGCAGGTGCATGCAGGGATTTACCCCACACTCACAAATTCTGGAGCCAGGGCCGGCAACTTCATTTGTGAAGGGTCGTGGGGAGGTATTGAAAAATGAAAACATGGAGTCCCTTGTTCACAAAACAGGAAAAACCACTCTAAATGGTACTAAAATACAAAACATTTTCTTTCTCTTTGTTCTAATAATTTACCATTGTTATTTGCTATTTAAGGTCATTCTGAGTAAAGAAAATTTTAATTCTAAATTTTTAGCTGAATTTTACTGTTCCTCTTCATGGTGTGCAATGTTAATTTTAAATACAAATATAAGAGTATTATATTCCTATGCAGAAACAATGAAATTACACAATTCGCGTTTTGCAGCTCATACATTTATATACACTTTGTTCTTATCAGAACAGTAGAAATGCTGCACAAAACTGTATCAAAGATTTTTATTTCACTTCTTGATAGTGGCAACGATGCTGCCTTCTTGACACTGCCTTCAGCTTACTGGTGAACAAGGAAGAACTGAAAGAAAGGAACTATGGCTTTTCCTGTCTTTCCCTATCTTTCCATGCCATTATTTTTGGCATAAGTACCTGATTAATACAGGAAAATAAAAGGAGTAGGAAAAGGTATGACTGGGGTCGCTAGCCTGTGGTGTTATTCACAAGGTCATTGCCACCTTTCTGTGTTTGAAACAAGACCTCACATGGGAAGTGTGGCCTCCCTGCAGACTCAGCTATAGACATACACGATGACCTGTTACTGGTCTGGAGCTCCGCTGACCTGCGCATCGTAGGGGCACTGGAATACTGTGCTCACAGCGTCATCAACTCCTCTCCTCTGCTTTGTGCTCCTGCTGTGCAGTCCTTCCAAAACACAAGTTCAAAGATAAATACTACTAAGATTCAAGGCAGACCTGGCAAAGCATTAAGCCTAGCACAGAGCCCTTTTGAGTTCAGGGACCCCCATGACTGCGCAGATTGTACCTCAGTGAAGTCAGCAGTCCTCTAGTCTTAACTGCAATCCACAGGAAATTCAAGGTTAGAGGAGCATATTAAATGACACCACAAGGACACAGTCTGCAAATTCAGGGCATGGGGTGATGCAGAGTCAATGACCTGACTGCTTCAACGAGTCAGTGGGGGAACAAGGGGGAGAAAACGCGGAAACAGAGTCAATGAAATGAAACGCGAATTTGTTTGGCTGCTGATTGAAATAAACCAACTGTGAAAACACATTTCTGGACAATTAGGGAAATTTGGATGTTAACTTGTATTTGATGCTATAAAGGAAGTCTTTTGAATGTAGTTAGTAGTGAAGGAAAATCATATATATATAAAGTGGTTATGTGGGGAATAGACCTGATCTATGAATGATGCAGGCCAAGGTGTTTAGAGATCAAATGACGAGATGTTTGAGGTTTAATGCATTTTAGAACAAATGGGGTGGGGGGTAATAGCTGACATAAGATTGGCAAGATATTGAAAATTTTTGAATCTGAGAGGTTCGCTTTATTCTCTATACTTTTGTAAAGTTTTTAAAATGTTTTGTAATGGAAAGAAGGAAAACGTGTGTGTGTGTATATATATATAATTGTTAATATGTATTCCTTAAACAGTTATTTTCTTTGTTTTTAGTAAATTCTGTTTTCAACACCGAATTATTACCGTTTTTTTGCAACAAATTACTGAACAGTTAATGAAAACATTTGAATTCCATGATTTATGCATAGGAATGTTGGCATGAAAGTCATTTTCTCCAACTTGTGTTCTTTTCTTTTCTTAGAGCAATATGGAAAATTTCCCAGCACATAAGACATTTTAATGTTCTTTCCTAAAGATGTAACTATATACATGTAAGTGGCTAATTATTCAAGTTTTTATTTAGTAACGAATTCAAGAGAAATCCTATTTTTATTGAAAATTCTATTACTAAAATTGTTTGTGATAAATTAATTCATCCTATAACTCTTTTAAGGAACAAATATGTTTTTTATATTATATTTTTTCTTAAAGTGAAAGAAGAAATTCACATGTACACACAATGCACATGTAGTTTAGAGACTTGTTTAGACATGAGAGTAGATTGAATTAGACTGAATATGGTCTCAAATTAATAAAACCAAAGGAGGGGGGAAATTGTATTAAAATCAAGTCTTAAGAAGCAAGGTTCAGTTATACCTGATGTACAGAACTTTCTAGACCACATAACAAATATCTTCAAAGTTGGATTCAATGCTGGAAACATGAGAGTGAATATATTTTAGCCTTGCTTTCAGAGCAGTGAGATTCTTGTCTTGCTGGCATCATACTAAAAGCAGGATTAGGATAAGGCATTAGCTCAAGAGGCTTATTTGGAAAATTGCTTAGGCCAACAATTTAGGAGGGATCAGTAAGTGATCCCCGTAAATAATGAATGTCATGTTTCTTGTAAATAAGGAAACATAGTTATTTATACCAATTCAAATTCTTTTTCCAGACATGCAAGAAAACTTTCAGAGCCAAGAACTATATTTTGGGTAATGGCCAAACTCTATGTTAGACTTTTGAAGAAATTTTTCATGATTGTTTGGTTTTCCAATCAAATATCTCCCTGGGAAAAAGCAAAAGCCATTTTAAAATGAGAGATCCTCCAAATTAAAAAAAGTCTTTAAGTAGAGATGTTAGAGATTTATAGCTCCCTAATTTCATTCTGATTTGTTACTAGAGAAGAAAAAGCCAATTTCAACACCTGGAAGATTTGAAATAGTTTACTCTCTTATTAGTTTATAAAAGTTGCATCTGGCTAAGTTCTATAAAAATATCCAATTCAAAGTTGTAGAAATGGGCAACGATGATAATAACATTCAATAGTTATTCAACACTTTTCCAAAATTCGAGGCCTTTGCTAGTACTTTACATGTGTTACCTCACTGCAAATCCATGAGTACAAAGTACTTACTATGCTCACAGCCTTTTAAAAAAAGTAAAGAAAACACATTAAAAAAAATTTAGATCATTGACACGGTTACTGTGGCCATATCTCTTTGGGACAAAAATTAGTTCTTTGACAAGAATCCCCTGTGTACAGAACAGACATAAGGAAGACCTGGCAGTCTATGACATGACCAGAAACTCATGTTATTATTATAAGAACACCATGTGTTGGAAAATGGGATAAGAGGATAATATCTGATTCACTGAATCAGATTCCATAGCCATGTAGCATTTCCTCGGAAATAGACTAAAACTCAGAGAGTCATATGCAGTAGGCTTACTGGGGTGTACTCTTGGGAACAAGGTCTGGGAAGAGTCTGGGAGGAAGAATTAGGTATAAGGAGAAGTTCAGCTGTAATGCTCTTGCACAAAAGTCTCCAGCCAGTCATGTGAGGAATTCTGAAGCTGAGATGGTGCTTCAGAGTTGTCCCACAGATATCTTAGGAATTCAACTTCCTAGGTTGAGTGCGTCTTATTTAAGGATATATAAGAACATGTGCAGAAATATTCTCTGGAAAATATTGAAAACTTTTGGAGAGACTAAGAACTTGGTTTACTTATTAAAAATTCTCAAAATATTACAAGTTCAACATTTTTGTGTCTTCCTGTTGAATTAAACTAGTTTTAAAAATTATGATGTGACACGCTGTATCTCTGACATCTTTAAGTTTATTTTTGCTGATACGAGTATACCTTCAACAGCTTTATTTTGGATAATATTCACCTATTTTATCTTTTCCCATCTTTTAAATTCTTACTTTTCTAGGTTTCTTTTAAACTCTTACTTTTCTAGATTCTAATAAATAGCATAGAGTTGGTCATTTTAAAATACAATCTGGCAGTTCTGGCTTTTAAGTGGAGTGTTGAGTTCATTTAAATTTATCAGTGTTTAGGGCTTTTTCTATAATGTTTCTTTGTATATTTTTATTTTTCCTACTTTTCTAATGTTTTCTTTTTCTTTTTAAAAAATGTATTCATTGTTTTCTCTCCTTATTTAATGTTTCTCCCCATTTTTTAAAATGAAAATTCTCTATTCTTTTCTTTTCTTTTTTTTTGAGATGGCGGCTCACTGCAAGCTCCGCCTCCCGGGTTCACGCCATTCTCCCGCCTCAGCCTCCTGAGTAGCTGGGACTACAGGCGACCGCCACTATGCCTGGCTAATTTTTTGTATTTTTTAGTAGAGACGGGGTTTCACCGTGTTAGCCAGGATGGTCTCCATCTCCTGACCTGGTGATCCGCCCGCCTCGGCCTCCCAAAGTGCTGGGATTACAGGCGTGAGCCACCGCGCCTAGCCTCTATTTCTAATTTTTAAGCGGTTAGGTTTGAAATTTTGCCATGCTCACTCAGTCAAATTTAACATCTTAAACTCCCTTTAGAAAAATACAAGATGCTGGGTGCAGTGGTACATATCTGCAGTTCTAGCTACTTGGGAGTCTAAAGTTGGGGGATCATTTGAGCTCAGGAATTTGAATCCAGACTGGGCAACATAGACCCCATCTCTAAAAAAAAGAAAAAAAACACAAAAAATATAAAGATTGCAGAACATTTCAACTTATTCTATTTCCTACTTTCTAATGATTGTTTCTAGTATTTTAGTACTATATTTTTAATCTTCACAAATTACAATAATTTATAATCATTACTTTATGTAGACAATATTTATAGAATTTTACTTTAAAGCATCCCTCCTCTGTTTTTTGCCCTCTTTCCTTCTTGTATCTCAGGTATTCTAAGTTTGTTTTCCTTCTTCGTAAGGTATAATATTTAGAACAGTAGCTCTTAATCTGTCAAGTTCTATTCTCCCTTAGAAGGTTTTTTGAAATATGTGGGGACATTTTGTCATCACGGTGGTTTCAGGGCACTTACTGGCATCTGTAGTGTGAGACAGGGACACTTAAACACCTTGAAATACACCCAGGACAGTCACGTACACAAAGGATTGTTCTGGTTCTTACATGACTCTCAGTGGTTTCAATGGTTCTTCTGGGTATTTCATGCAGAAAAATGCTCTTGATAAGTATCTGAGTCTAGGATCTAATTCCATGTATATAAATAGATAGAATATTTATAAATAGGATCTAATTCCATGTATATAAATAGATATAATACTTATAAACATGGACTTAGAAATATAAATATTATAAATATGAATATTATATAAACATAAATGGAATATTTGGCACAGTTTTAACACGCTGAATTTTTCAGGAATGCAAAAGCCATGTAAACCAAGGAATTTTGTTCTGAATTTTACCAATAATAGCAATATTTCAGAAAATCACATCACTAATGGCTACCTCAGTCTTCTTGTCTGAGTTGTCAATACAACCACCTGTTAATTTGAATACGCAGCTGTCACATTGCTGGTAACTCTATGTGTGTGCACACAGATACATGCACATATATATTGGGTTTTAAGCATCCCCCACAAATGAAGTTGCAAATACGCCTACTCTGCTAATATATTTTTTCCCCTAATGCAGTAGGCAATCAAGACAATTAGCATACATTTCATGAAGTTACATGCCGCTAGAGCTGGCAAAGATGTATCATACTTTTGCTTCCGAAAGTAATACCGTAAACATCAAAGAGTACATTAATCCTGGCTAATATGTGATGTGTACCTGATACTAGGGGAGTAAACTATAAGGCTGGATAAAGGAGAATTCATTGACATTGAACCACTCATCAGTGGGACAGCTCCTTATAGCCTGGACATAACCATGGTCTGGGAATTGATCTAGACTGGAAACTGGATGAGGTACCATGAATATCCACTGCAGCTTCCTGCAGAACGATCTTTATATATGATACCATCACATGATGTCTCTCTGGAATCCCATTACATCCTACTACTTGCATGAAAATCTCGAATCCCTTAACGTGCCAACAGATTAGACCCTTCCAGATGTGACCAATTTACTTCTTTAGCTTCCTCGCCTCCTCTTTCTAACCCTATTACCTCAAGTGCCAGTATATCCTACACTCTGAGGTCCCTATTCTTTGCATGTCCAGTTTGCTCTTTGCTTCTTTCCTTAACTCCTCTATCAGGTTGAAACTAATTCTGGGTCTCCACAGCACCGACTTGGCACATTTTTTTATTTTCTAGCATGACATTTAATTGCACTGTATTGTAATCGTTATTTTTCTCTGTTACTCAATGAGGGAATCTGCTTCATAGCTCCTAGCAAGGTGCTTGGTAAGGAAAGTGTTTGGTGAGGCGTAGGAGCTCAGTAGGTGTTAGCCGTTAGAGGAAAATACCACTGCAACTTTTCAATACCATTTACTCTTCAATTGAGCCTTGCCAGGCTACTTTCAGTTTCACTTCTACTATCTTTCTTTTATCGATCACTTTCTCTTCGTACTCTCTTCTCTCCCACCTACAACGCGGCGGCGAGGGAGAGCGGCTCACTCGAACATTTTCTGGGCGCCCCCAGGTCACCTGGTGCCACACCCTCTCACCAAGGAAGCCACATCAGCGAGCTGACGTCACGCGCACCGCTGACGTTCCGTCGTCGGTTCCTCCCATCAGATCATTCCTGATGTCTCTTTTGTTAGCCGGGAAAGTCTGAGGTCTGCTGGTACTGAAGGCTAGCAACTACGAGTACCAGAGACGAGACGTCGCGGATCCCTGCTTCCCCAAAGTAAGGTGACTTGTTTTCCGAAATGACGCGCTGGCAGCTGAGGGCCCACCCCCAGGCGCTAGCCGCGGTCTCCCTGGGAACGACGCCGCACGTAGCCAGGGCTGGGTAGGGGTGCGCGTGCGCAGTGCGCGGCTTTTGCTCGGACCTGGAGTAATGAGAGTGGGCGTTTGATTCCAACAGGATGGCCAGTTTCTCCAGCGAGGACCAGGCAATGTTGCAGGCGATGCTGAGGCAGTTGTTCCAGAGCGTGAAGGAGAAAATCACGGGTGCCCCTTCCCTGGAGTGTGCCGAAGAGATTCTTTTACATCTGGAGGAAACTGATGAAAATTTTCACAAGTAAAATTGCTTTTGGTATCTTAAGCCTACAAACCATTGATCCAGAGAAGGTCCAGAGAAAGGTCAACAATGTTAATTTTTATTTACTGTTTTTAAAATCGTGCCCAACTTGGAGGGTTACTTTTTCGGTTATTTGCCAAAACGTCGAATTTATTTAACATTTATTCTTATTTCCTAAAGCTTCTTCCGCCTCTCTCTGTCTATATTTTTTGAGGGGGAATCTCTCTCTGTCGCCCAGGCTGGAGTGCCTCCCGAGTAGCTGGGACTGCAGGTGCCCGCCACCGCGCCTGGCTAGTTTTCGTATTTTTGGTAGAGACAGGGTTTCACCATGTGGGCCAGGCTGGTCTCGAACTCCCGACCTCAAGTGATCCGCCTGTCTCGGCCTCCCAAAGTGCTGGGATTACAGGCCTGAGCCAGCGCGCGCGGCCGCCGCCTCTGCCACAACCGCTATATCCTAATAATCCATTACCCCGTGCCTCACCCGCGCAGCGCAGTAATATTAATATAAATTATTCATCCTCTTTGAAAGAATACTTCCACGATTTCAGGGGATTCCTGTCACTCTACAGTACTTAAAAGCAATGAGTTCCAACAATCTTTGTTCCTTTGCTGATATTTTCAGTGGCCACACGAATTATTCACTCTGAGCACTGCAAAGGGAATACCGAAGTGAGATCATTAGTTTCCTCTGGAATAGTTTAAGTTTCTCTAGAGGGGTAAGCCACATAACTAAATGTCTGTGATACATGTCAGAAATATAAGAGACAGAGAAGCGGGGACAGAGTGCTCTGCGTGTGGGAGCAGTAAGGAAAAGAGGTTTAATGAGAGAGGTGCCATTTGAGGTAGATCTTGAAGATCTTTAGAGACTTATGTTTTTCTTTTGGTTCATATAATTTCAGTTAAGCCTCTGAATTTACAAGTCTGCCTCCAGGTGCCTCCATTCATTATTATTACTAGTGTTTTTAACTCAGTGTTTGCATTTCATTTGGATCTGACAGAGATGACATTGGAAATTTTTCTAGTTATACTACCGTTACTGACTCTTGGTTACCCTTGGGTACCCTGAAGTTCTACTCATCTGGAACTCCTATCAATATCATATATGTGCATCAGGGCATTTTTGAGTTCTTTAAAATTCTATGTACAAGTTTGTGTTTACTTGCAGTTTTATAGGGGGAGTATTTACAGTTTTCACTACTTTCTCAATTTGAGTTTTAAAAAATGTGAAAGGAATCTTCATTAATATGGAGTTTCTAATTTCTTTAGTATTTCTGATTATACGTACGGTTTCTTTTTCTTTTGTATTTCTATGATTTTCTTGTTTATTTTCTCATTCAATTCACTACTAATACCTGTTATTAGATGATAACGTTATTTATTTTGGAGCTACCAGAGACTAGCTTTTTTTGGTTAGCTACAGATTTGTTAAACAGTGGAGTACAGAAAAATTAGAACTTTTTCAAATATAGGTTGGGTGATTAATGTTTTGTAAGCTCATATAATGATAATTTACCTCACACACATCCACATAAAGCATTATGTTTGGGATTTCATTTCTGGTTTTTATTTTACATGGAGTTGTTTAAATTATCTGTAAATTACTGAGTAGGTTTTTGCTAGGATCATATTCTGGGAATTTGGCCATTTCATCTAGATTTTCAAACTTATTTATAAAAAGGTTTTCATGAATATCCTGTTATCTTTTTAGTATTTCCAGTATCTGTAGTCATGTTCCCTTTTGTTTTTATTTGTGTCTTCCCACTTTTGCTCTTCATCTGTTATGCTAGAAGTTTATTTTCTTAGCCTTTTCAATGGACCAACTTTTGACTTTTTCTCCTCCTTTCTGTTATATAGACACATATTTTTTGTTTTATTAATTTCTGCTCTTTATTTTTTCTATGTGGGAAACCTTTAACCTTCTGGTACTGAATACTAGCTCATTAATATGCAGCTCTTTTTTCTTTTTTAATAGAAGCATTTAAAGCTACACTTTTGCCTATAATTATTGCTTTATCTGTATCAATTTAAAAATTTTTTCAAGTTAAAATTGGGTCATTGTAGTTACTCTCAGAAGTCTAATGACTCTAGTAATACTGTATTACTCTTCAACAGCTCATTAGGTAGGTTAAATAAATGCTTTTTAAATGACATGCACAGTTAATAGTTACTATTTACTAAAGAGATTTACTTGTGGCCTCCTAAAAAACAGTCCAGAGTGGCTCGAATTATAGCTAGTTTATAGTCTTAAAGGTAAGACTTAACTTAGAATCCTAAAAGTCATTTTTAATCTTAATAATAGGGTAAAATGTATAATGTCTTAGTTGCACTAGCCTGAGATCTGTGTCTTAGGAGGAGGGAATTCTTTTATGTGAGAAAGGAAAAGAGGAGCTGCTTAACTTTGGTGTCTCCATAGAATTTTCCAATCTCAGAGTTGGAAGGGATCTTAAAGGTCAGTTATTTCAGGTGCTCATATTTCCATTTCTCTTTCTTTCAGTGACGTAACTCTCCTTCAGCACTAATGTTCTAGAGTCACTTAGTTGTGTCTTCCTTTCCAAAGTGTTTATTTCAGAATTTTTCATTTTTCCACATCCACTATTAGAACATTGATTCCCTAAATCCAAGTGATGTTGGCCTGTAATTAGCAAGAAAAATAATCTAATTAAAAGACTTATAGGGGAGGCTGGACATGGTGGCTCACGCCTGTAATCCCAGCACTTTGAGAGGCCAAGGCAGGTGAATCACTTGAGGTCAGGAGTTCAAGACCAGCCTGGCCAACATGGTGAAACCCTTTCTCTACTGAAAATACTAAAAA
>NW_012103710.1:1450263-1487778 GCF_000951045.1 Mandrillus leucophaeus
CCCGGCTCACCAGTGACTTTTTAATTAGGGAACTCTAGTATGTTTAAGTGGTAACTTCAAGAACATATTTCCTCTGGGCTGTGCTCAGTGGCTTACGCCTGTAATCCCTGCACTTTGAGAAGTCGAGGTGGGCAGATCACTTAACACTAGGAGTTCAAGACCGGCTTGGACAACATGGCAAAACCCTGTCTCTACAAAAAATATGAAAATTAGTTGGGTGCAGTGGCATGTGCCTGCAGTCCCAGCCACTCAGAAGACTGAGGTGGGAGGATCCCTTGTGCCCAGAATGTCAAGGCTGCTGTGAGCCTAGGTAACAGAGCGAGACCCTGTCACAAAATAAAACAAAATAAATAAAATAAAGTAAGAAAGTATTCATTCTGTAAGGAGATTTACCTGTATGGAGAAAATTACCAAGAATTATGTGTGCTTCTATAATTAATGAATGCATTCCTTGTAACTGTTTATTATGAGCCAAAAGCTTATTTTTGACCTAAAAAGTTGTAGGAGATGTAAAATACTCGTTCTTTCTGTTATATGGTCTTATATACACTAGTGTGATTAAGTATGATTATATATGCTAATGTGATATAAGATTGTTTGTCATATAATAAATTCTATGATTCTGAAATACAGCCTATTTTAAGAATTCCTCATGTCAACATTACAATTCATAACCACTAATAAAATACTTTTAAAAAATTAATGATAATTTTTTCCATATATGATTGAATATTTCTTGCCTTTTTATTTATTTATTTTATTTATTTTTTTGAGATGAAGTCTCACTCTTGACCCCAGACTGGAGTGCAATGGCAAGATCTCAGCTCACTGCAACCTCCGCCTCCTGGGTTCAAGTGATTCTCTTGCCTCAGCCTCCCGAGTAGCTGGGATTACAGGCATTTGCCACCACGCCCGGCTACTTTTTGTATTTTTAGTAGAGACGGGGTTTCACCATGTTGGCCAGGCTGGTCTTGAACTCCTGGCCTCAGGTGATCCGCCCACCTCGGCCTCCCAAAGTGCTGGGATTACAGGCATGAACCACTGCTCCCGGCCTCTTGCTTTTTTAAATAGCTAAAAGGATGACTTTTTTGAACCAAATTTGTACCAATTAGATTTCTGAATGTCCTTATGTTGTAAGAGTAACCTCTGTACCTCTCCATATTTTTATATAAACATTATGAACATGTCAGAAGTTTATCACAGAAAAAAATTATTGCATTTTCTTGGGAAATATAGGTAAGAAATCTGGCAAAAAGAGAATGGAAAAAGTGAATGTTCTTTTACTCAACTTGGTGAAGTTTTTCAATGTAAATGTGAAGAATTTCAAATCATTGGTTACTACTGATGAATGATCAGACACATTGCTGTGTATTTTAACTGAACTGCTTCTGAAATGTGGTGAGCTCCACTCCACATGTCTTTCCTTATTAACAAACAGTTGTCTTCTTAGGTTTTAATGTCCCTCTTTGAAAAATATTTTGTAAAAGGTATTTTGCATTCATTTGGTAATAGTGTCATTGGTACCAAGTTTTTATTTTTTTCTCATTAAATTACTTCAAAGTAACAAGGTTAGTCAAATGTATGCATAGTATATTTGGTGAGAAAAATGTCAGAGTATATGAAAACACTATTATACAAAAAACATTTTAATATTCAGATTATCATCACCATTAAGTAGTGGGCAATTGAAACTTAGGTCAAGTGTTTTGCGTAAGGTTGCAAAATTGGTCAGTGTAAACTTCAGAATTTAAACCTGAAGCTAACCTGCTTCATAGATTATTAAAAGATATATAAGAATTATAAACTTGTTTATTCATTGTACAGACTATATCTTTTAAAAAACTAGAAAAACCAGTTATTAGAAAAATTTTAAATGAATAATGAATACTAATAGACTTTAATTAAAATAGAAATAAGTGGAAGTTGTATATATTGTAACCCATGTCAGTCAAAGCTATATTATTCCTATTATTACCTTGATATTTTAAGCACAATTGGAACATGTGAAATCTGAAAATGTTAACAGCTTGCTTAAAGATCTGAAAGGATAGGACCTAAATTGTAGCAGAACTGATTTAAATTAGACCTAGTAAGAATATTTTAAAATAAGTTGTTAAGCATGATACAGATTTTTCAGAGAGCTTTTGTATTTCTTGAATAGAAATTTTAAACATATAGGACATTCACTAGCGGTTAGAATTTTGTAATTCTTGGGGAGAGAGGGTATTGAAAGACCAGATTAGCATCCTGCAGGCCATATTTGGTCTGTGGGCATGTTTGCTTTGACTACTTTAAAAAAAAAAAGAAAAACACCATTTAAAAATTGAGAGATAATGCTTAAAAGTCAGTTTTCTGGCTTTTCTTAAAACATTAAAAGGTTAACACCAGGCTCATATTTCTTAAAGACAAGTTGCTGGAACTATGTAGAAGCTTTGCCTTTAGTTGGGGCATGTCTTCATTTCACCACAACCTCTATCCATTCTCTCTCACACATGGCTTGCTTTCCTTTACCAGACTACCGTCTGTAGCATCTGAGTTTGCACTCCCTGGGATAAGTATAAGGGTCTTTTAAAAGTCTTCTTGAGGCATCTAGGGCTTTTATACAAAATAACTAGAATATATTATATCTCCAAATTATTTTTTAAAAATGATGCAATGGGAACATTTGATTAAAAAATCAGTAGTACTATCAATCTTTGAGATTAGATATAGATTTCATAAGAGCTGGTACACAGCACCAATACTATCAGGATTACAATGTGGGAAACACAGTACTTAATTTTGTAGACCCGTATTTTTCCCTGCTCCATTGCAATAATAATTTTCTTTTTTTAGATTCAGGGGATTCATGCCTAGGTTTGTTACATGGGTATATTGCGTGATGCTGAGGTTTGGGCTTCTATTGATCGTGTCGCCTGAATAGTGGACGTAGTATTTTGATAGGTAGTTTTTTTTAACTCTTGCTCCCTCCCTGTCTCCCATCTTTTGGAGTCCTGGTGTGTGTTTTTCCCATCGTTGCAACTATGTTTTCTATCTTGGGGCACCATTATAGAACAGTAACTTCATTTAGTATTTTATGGGGTACTGCTATGAATTCCGATGGTAAAAGAAATAACATAAAATTAATTGTCGGATTAGAATTTAAAGTCTTGAAGTACTCTTACCTAAAGAGTAGAAGGCCCACTTGAAGAAATGACTCTGTTCATTAATTTGGGATTGGAGGCTCTCAAAGTTTCTCAATGGTCCCAGAGTCAGTAGAATACCCTTAGCTATGGGCAGCCTGGCAGTCCTTTCGTGATAAAGGGCATTGCCAACCCTGGAGATTTTTTTTTTTCTCCCTAGAAGTTTCTTTTGAAAAGAGCAGTAACCTCTTAAGACAAGATTTAACCTTGGGGTCCTTGGGTTCATTTAATTTAGAACTTGGATGAAAACCTGGAAGCATTTTGAATGAGTCTTCTGGAGATATTACTGTGGTCATAGGTAAAAATTATGTCACTAGAAAAAAGCATGAGGTTATTCAAATTTCCACAGAGTAGATTTAAACATTTTCCAGGATATTTGCTATTTAAAGCTGTTGCTAAATGGTGGAGATTTTTAAAAAAGTGAATTTCATTTTTAAAATGACAAATAATAATTGAATGTATTTATGGAGTACACAGTGATGTTTCCATACAGATCAAGGTAATTAGCATATTCATCATCTCAGACATTTATCATTTCTTTCAATTCAGTATCTTCCTTCTAGGTGTTTGAAACTGTATAATGTTTTATTGTTACTATGGTCATCCTACTGAAGAATAGAACACCAGAACTTTTTCCTCCTATCTAGTTGTATCCCTTCCTTCTCTACAGGGATTTTTTTCATGTGCCTTTTCTTTTAGAATTGTGTTTTTTTAGCTTTATTGGCTACATTTTGTTAATGCGCTTGTGTTAACTTTCCTTACGGCCTCAATTACAGATATATCCTTTGTGTTGCTTACAGATTGGGCTTTATAACAAATCATACCCAAGAGTTATACTTCTCATTGTGATTTTGATTTACATTTCTCTAATGACCAGTGATGATGAGCTTTTTTTCATATGTTTCTTGGCTGCGTAAATGTCTTCTTTTGAGAAGTGTCTGTTCATATGCTTCATCCACTTTTTGATGGGGTTGTTTGTTTTTTTCTTGTAAATTTGTTTAAGTTCTTTGTAGATTCTGGATATTAGCCCTTAGTCAGATGAGTAGATTGCAAAAATTTTCTTCCATTCTGTAGGTTGCCTGTTCACTCTGGTGATAGTTTCTTTTGCTGTGCAGAAGCTCTTTAATTTAATTAGATCCTGTCTGTCAATTTTGACTTTTGTTGCCATTGCTTTTGGTGTTTTAGTCATGGAGTCTTTGCCCATGCCTATGTCCTGAATGGTATTGCCTAGGTTTTCTTCTAGGGTTTTTATGGTTTTAGGTCTTATGTTTAAGTCTTTATTTCTTCTTGAGTTAATTTTTGTATAAGGCGTAAGGAAGGGATCCAGTTTCAGCTTTCTGCATGTGGCTAGCCAGTTTTCCCAACACCATTTATTAAATAGGGAATCCTTTCCCCATTGCTTGTTTTTGTCAGGTTTGTCAAAGATCAGATGGTTGTACATGTGTGGCATTATTTCTGAGGCCTCTGTTCTGTTCCATTGGTCTGTATATCTGTTTTGGTACCAGCACTATGCTGTTTTGGTTAGCCTTGTAGTATAGTTTGAAGTCAGGTAGCATGATGCCTCCAGCTTTGTTCTTTTTGGAAAGCAGTGATACTTTTATGCAACTGAAATATCAGATGTTCTGATTCTTGATTCATTGGGTTCCTGGTTGTGGACGCATGGTTGTGGTGGAGAACAAAGAGCTTTTTTTTTTTGAAACAGAGTCTTGCTCTGTCACCCAGGCTGGAGTGCAATGGCATAATCTTGGCTCACTGCGACCTCCACCTCCTGGGCTCAAGCGATTCTCCTGCTTCAGCCTCCCAAGTAGCTGGGATTATAGGCACATGCCACCATGCCCAGCTAATTTTTTTGTATTTTTAGTAGAGACGGGATTTCACCATATTGCCCAGGCTGGTCTTGAACACCTGACCTCAGGTGATCCACCTGCCTTGGCCTCCCAAAGTACTGGGATTGCAGGTGTGAGCCACTGCACCTGACCCAAAGAGCTTTTTTTTGACTTACCTCATCATGCACATCTGCCAGCTCTGTCTCAGAGCCAGCTGTGTGTAGAAGCAGTATGGACATTGTCAGATATTACAAAATTGAGGACATGTTTAAAGGATTCTCTTGAAAGCTTAATTTTTGAAATTTTTTTATTACCAGTGTGATTTCACTGTTTTGTATGGAATGTGCAAAGATTTGGTTTGTAATTAGACATACACAAATTAAATAATGAGTAAATATTTAGTATAGATGGGAAGTTTCCATGTATATGGGAAGATCTTCAGATAATGTAAGTCAATGATGAATTACCAAAAGAAGCGCAGACTATTTAGATGATGATTAGAGGCTGTTTTCTATGATATATGATTCAGTAAGCTTTGGGTTTTGTTTTTCTTGGATTGCATTTCTGAAAATTAATATTTGCTATTTCAATCTAATGTTATAAGACATTGGATTTACAAAATAGCTTCATCTTCCTCTTCTGCTATTCTTAATACTTATTCCCTTACCGCATAGGATTTACTATCTAAATATCGAATATAAATATTGAACATTTTAAAGGAAATTCAATCAATAATTAAAATAAGTAAATTATACTTTTAAATTTAATATGCTAGTTATAATTTTGGGAGAATAAAATTTAATTTTTCTTGCAAAATGAAATTGAAATAATATACAAATTGGTAAAGATATTACATTTATTTATTTCCCTTTTCACTCAATTTGCAACTACAAAATATCTTATAACACTTCTGATATTTTTACATCGTTGGGACTCTGGGATTATGGGATTAACATGGGCTTTGGAGTAAAGTGAATGAATTAGTAGCTTATGAATTTAACAAGATTTTTTCATGTTTTGAATATGTGTCTTCATCTGTTTACCTATCATATGGTGAATAAAATAATATTAATGAAGTGCTTAGCACAGAGTTTAGCGTGGTAGTCACTTACAAGTTAGTTTATCATCTTTTTTTTTGAGATGGAGTCTCACTCTGTCACCAAGCTGGCGTGCAGTGGTGCAATCTTGGCTCACTGCAACCTCTGCCCCCTGGGTTCGAGTGATTCTCCTGCCTCAGCCTCCTGAGTAACTGGAACTACAGGCACGTGCCACCACGCCCAGCTATTTTTGTATTTTTAGTAGAGATGGGATTTCACCATTTGGTCAGGATGATTTCGATCCCCTGACCTCATGAGCCGCCCACCTTGGCCTCCCAAAATGCTAGGATCATAGGCATGAGTCACTGTGCCTGGCCAGTTTATCACTTTCTCATATGAAGATCAACATAGTTGGAGGTTTGTTGGGAATTTTGAATGTAGCATCGTTTAAGTAGAGATACTCTTATAAAGAGATTTGATTGATTAGGTATTTAAAGTCCAGGCCAAGGAAGCAGTATTTGACCATGAAAGATAATAGGCAGCCAATTGTTTTAAATTCAGCAAATATTTATTGAGGCATTATGTGCGTCCGTGACATGGTATGAGGTATTGGTATGAGTAAAATGGCTCTAGCTCTGACTGAAATAGTGAAATAAGTTCTTTTGGAAGGCTAATATGACTACAGTGTTTGGGATGAATATGAGAGGGAAGAAAATATGAGAGAAGAGGGAGGAAAGTGAGAAGTCAAACAAGAAGGCTGCTGCAGTAATCTCTGTTTGAAGTGATATGGCTTTGTACTGATTGGTAGAGAAAAAAGGGAGGCAGTGATGAAAGCCAGGGATGTACAGGAACACTAACACATGTTGGTGACTGACTGAGTGGATGGGCAAGGGGTGTAGAAGATGCAGACATTAAAGAGTGTTCCATGTTGTCAAGTTTGGGAGTCTTGAAAAATAATGCTGTTAGTGCCAAAAATGTGGTGGGTAGTCGGAAAGAGGAGAGTGCTTTTTGCTGTACACTTTCTTTTTTTTCTTCTTTTCATCCACCTTTTCTTATAGGGGAATTACAGGAAGGATAAGAGGGCATATATGGGGGTAATTATTGTATAATGTCATCAGAAGTTTGTTAATAGACATTAAATGAACAAAGTATTAACAACTAAAACAAATATTTAGAAAAAATAAGCAAATTCAAATTCACAGCCGCTGATGTAGAAAATGAAGAGATAAACCTTTCCCCAATGCTATATTTCAATCTAACAAGTATTTATAAAGTGCCTACTGTGTACAAGATATTGCAGATGATAGACAAGTGGATTTGTTCTGTTGTCAAGTCTATAAACAATGTAGAAATCTGGGTGTAGAGGTGGTCAGGAATGAAGCAGGAGATAAAGCAGGTCATATAACTGCATCCAAGAAAATGTTTTGCATGCTAATAGAGAAGGACAGAGTACTTTTGGGTCTTAGGTGAGAAAGGATATCAGTTGTTGAGAAACGAGGAAAGCTTTTATCAGAAGGTAGCATTTTAGGCTGTAGAAGATAATCTATAGGAGTGGTGGTAAAACACTCTTAAGTGGGTGAAATAATGTTTTCAAAGGTATTGGGAATAAACATCACATGGAGAGTTGGGCATGTGTAAGGTAGTAATGGGACATAGATCTGGTAGGATAAATTGGAATCTATGAGGGCTTTAAATACCAATGGCGAAGTGTGTCTTGAATTTAATAATAATGATAATCTTAGTAACATAAGAACTGTTTAGGTGGAAGTTACATCAGTTACTACTTTCAAAATGTACACAAAACTCTTCTGATGATGGAAGTTAACTTTTTCCAATTTCTTATTTCATGATTACTATATTCTAGATGATTTTCCTCATCAGCTTGAATAACTGAAAATCCTTAACAACTGCCTTTCATACTCTTCACTGTCACATGTTAAAGATAGGAACATAAAAAAGAAATGTGAAGAGACTTCTAACTGCTAAAGTTTGGGTTGCTTCTGAAATTTGCTTTTTCCTACTGTGGTAATCTTTAAATGATGATTTTTGCCAAGTGTCTCAGAAAAAAATAGCCAAAAATTTGTAGATTAGCTTGATGATATGTGATGAATGACCAATTTAATCCTAGTTTAAGGTACAAAATCTTAATATGTTACCTTTCTGTGTTGATTTTTTTTCTGAATATGCTTATGATATTTACCGTATTTAATTTCTAAATATTTGTTTCAGCTATGAATTTGTGAAATACCTCAGACAACATATAGGCAACACTTTGGGTTCTATGATTGAAGAAGAAATGGAAAAATGCACATCTGATCAGAATCAAGGTGAAGAATGCGGCTATGATACAGTTGTACAGCAGGTCACTAAAAGAACTCAAGAATCTAAAGAGTGAGTATGGCCATAATAATATTTTCAAATAACATTTTCTTCAATGAGACTTCTTGACAGCACCTTGATCTCTGTCACTCACAGTCTATTTCTCTCGTAGCAGCCAGAATGATTCTTTAAAACAGTGAGTCAGATCACGACACCCTTTCACCCAGACTCTCCAAAGGCTTCCCATCTCGTTTTGAGTAAAACCCAGAATTCTTTTTGTAGCCAAGCCCAATGAGGCCTACCATGGGCCTTCTGCTCCCTCTCCTACTCCACTTCTTACCATTTCCCCCCTCATGCTGTGGTCTTGCCTGCCCTTTCACAAAAAACCAAGTAAGTCCTTTCCCGAGGTATTCGCACTCACGTTGCTCCTGTTACCTGGAATGCCCTTTTCCCAAATATTTGCATAACTTGCTCCTTCACTTTTTTTGGGGTCTAGGTTAATTGATGTAAACAACAGTTAAGTTCCTAGAGCCTATTTCTGGCCAAAGAAACATCACCAAACTTCTAAATAAAGATGAAAACGCTTGTAATATTAAACACTGAAATAAGTGTGAGCTATACATGCATTTAAGAAAGATTAATAAGGGCAAGATAGTTATTTAACTGGAATAATTATTCCACTTCAGAGTTGCTGGTAGCCTATCCTGCCTGGCATCTCGGGGTACAAGGTGGGAACGAGCCCTAGGCAGGATGCCATCGTCAATTTTTTTTTGCTCATCAATGTTTTAATGAAAAGATGTTGAATTACATGATGTCATTTGAAAACCTGCTGTGGTTCATATTTCCAGTATCAGAGACATTTGAATATATACCTGAGCTTATATTACTGACTGTATTTTAAAGTATTAAATCTAATTTACTTTTAATTAGTTAAACTTAAAAAAAATTATTTTGGACAACAGCTCTTCCTCTTTGGGACAACTGATTGTATTATTTAAATTAATATGTTGTAATTGACAAAGTGACATCATACAGCTATTTTAGTAAATTTAGCAAGTTTGATGCACTAATCTATATCAAGCGTAAATTATAGAGGCTAAGATTTCTTATTTCTTGATTTGGGGAAAACAAAAAATAGAATCACCTTTATCTTTGGATAATATTATAATTCCTAGTAAGTCTGTTTCTAGCAGTATCATTAAACAATTCTAGAAGGAATACTAAAATACTTTATTAGTCAGCTAATGAAAGTATTTTCATGGTAAGAGCAGAATTTTATATAGTACTGCTAGGAAATTACTTTTTATCTCTATTTAAGCTATTTGATTTTCCTGTGTTTTAGTTCATCCATGTGTTAAAATTAATACAGTAATGATTACCTCACAAAGATTTTAAATGACTCAGTAAATGTTTATTTTCCACTTTATGAACCATGGATGAAAGATTTTACATTGTGCAGCATTTTTTTGTTTTTTCAGTTTTTTTTTTTTTTTTTGGCGATTCTTCAGAAATCACTTAGGGCTAATGTGGCAACACTACATCTGTAGACATCATTACAGTTGTTATAAAGTATTTTTGTAATTAAACATTTCGAGATTTATTTTTTAAACAGATGTTTGCACACAGAATAATTCATTTATAGGATCTATATAATATACAATATTCCTCATATAATGAGTGGAAGTACTGTAGAATTTCATTGTTAATTGATGTGGTTTTTATTCACTATTTCTTAGAGCTTTTTCTTTCTGTAGTCTTTAAAACTTGCAAAGCATGAAAGAATCTACTCAATGGTGTTTATATTCTATTTTATATCTGTTTTTTCTTAGTCTTTTCAAAACTGCAGTGGCTGCTATTGAGTTTTAGTTCATTTAACTCTTGATATTGATGATATGACACTATTTTTTAATTTACTTTTTAGAATTATTAGCTGCTGCCTGTGGCCATTTTTTTAGTATTTTTTTACAGCATAATTTATGCTGGTCTTTTCTAAAAGGTCTGTTGGAAACATTTATTTTCAAAGCAAAACTTATAGATTTTCTATGGATTTTAAGTACCATTGTCCTTATCCTGTATATCATTAAGATTTACTTTTATACTTCTTTATTAAATCACCAGATTATAAGTTTTAAGGAGATAGGGACTTTATGTTGTTCACATGACCTTCCCTAGCTGCAAAGGAGGCTGGGGAGTGTACTTTAGTCCTGTGCCCAGCTAGAATTCAATCACTGTGGAAGGAGAGAACAGCTTTTGATGGATGTGTATTGATTGCTGCCAGGGCACTGTTTTGTTTCCCTGTTTGTTGCTGCCCAGAATCTGTAGAGGCAGAAGCTGGATCTCCGAGCTCAGTTATCCTTAAATATACTTTGCAAATTAGTGTGTGTGTCTCAGACTTCTTTTTGATGTCCCTTTATATCAAACTGGGATATTCCCTGGACTCTTTGTTACCTCTATTGAGTTGTCTCCTGTATGTTTCTCCCCCTAGCGGTTCCTAATTTATTTCCATCTGCTTTCAGTATTTTTGTGTTTTCTCATAATTTCTGGTACTTAAAGAAATATGTTAAATATGCGTATTTCAAAACTTATAGTTCTATATGATATACATATTAAAAATTGCATTTAAATATATTAACATAGTTTAAATTATGTAGAAATTATATCTATTTAACAAGAAAAATTTTAAATGTATTTTATACTTTTTATATAGAATCTCAGTCTATGATTTCTATTCAAATTCCCCAGCAGATTTGATTTCTTTTATGAGAGATAAAGTACCTTTTCTTCTTTTGATTTATAGAGTTACAATGACCCATTATCCAGAATTATACAGAAAAGGACATTTCTGTGCATAGTTTCCTAGTGTATTTTCATTATTTTAATGACAATAAATACATGTATATATGTATATATACACACACACTATACATGTATTTATTATCATTTCAGACATATATGTGTATATATGTATATACACACACATATTTATTTCTTGCTATAGTCATATGAAATAGGTTAGCTAGATTGTATTTTTAGTCGCATTTTATAGTTGAGGAAATTGAAACTTATTCATGATGACAGAGCTGGCCGGTAAAATAGTCAGGATCCCCATTCAAGTTTTCTAATTTCAAATTTTATAATTTATTCACTATTTTTATTTACATCTTTATGCCTTTTTTGTTTTAAATATAGAAATTTCAGTGGTTCAGGTCACACATGCTTCATTTGTAAAATAAAGAGCTCAACTATATTTATGGTTCTTTCTAGCTCTAAAATTCTATTCGTAGTGCTTTTGAGGATTTCAGTTTCGTATTCATAGGGATGCTTGAGAGTTTGAACTTACAAAGTGGAGAAATTTGATACCAGTTCTTTTTAAGCTTTTTAGACCAACCAGAAGAGATTTTAAATATTATCTAATTCACACTCTTAATAATTTCAGGAATCTTTTTCCTAACATCCTGAGAGTGGGTTTCCCACCTCTGTTTGAAAGGATACATTGATAGCTTAACTCTTACATAGGTCTTGGGAATATACAAGAGCTCTCAGTTGTGTCTATGGGTGTCTATAAAGTGTGGACAAGGGAGAAGAGAAGGAAAGAAAATAGAAGATGGGAGGGGTGGAGAAAGAGATAGGTATAAGACAAGAGGATGAAGGTTATGTGTAAGTTAGCCTGGGTTTTGGTGGTATAATATTAATAGTTGACTTTTTTGCTAGCAATTGGAATCCATGCCATTGAAACCTCTTGCCTTACGTTCTTTTAATTTTACTACCTTGGTCCACGTAACCATGAAAAAACCCAGGAAATAACATACTTTTTGAATTCCCTATTAATTTTTATTGCTGTTTTGTGAATTCTGTTCTACCACTTCTTCTTTAGGAAAAATTGAGTTTGAGTTTTCTGTTTAGCATTGTGTTCGTAAAGGGACTTCCCTTTTTATAGAAAAATAGATAATTTAACTAGTTGACTGTTTTAATTTCTGATCGCATTTCTCTTATTAAGACTACCTTGAATTTAAAGGTACAAAGAAATGATGCATTACCTGAAGAACATTATGATAGCTGTGGTTGAGTCTATGATTAACAAGTTTGAAGAAGATGAGACACGAAATCAAGAGAGGCAGAAAAAAATCCAAAAGGAGAAAAGCCGTAGTTACTGCACAGACAATTGCTCTGATAGTGATTTGTCATTCAATCAGGTATGTTGTTTTGTTTTGCATTTATGTCTTGAAGTGGTGTTTAATAATAGCTTCAATAAATTATTTCTTAGCCATATTTTTCCTGCCTTCTTAAGATTCAGAAGAAAAATAAACAATAAAATTAAATAACCTAATATTAAATATTTAGTCCATGAAATAACATCTTATAGAATTATGTTCATTGAGTAGCTACATTATATTTGAGACAATTCTTGGTGAGATGAGGAAATTAATGTATGTTAGAATTAAAAAAAATAGCGTGTTGAACCAAATCTGCTTAAGCTCTAGTTAAAACATCTTATTCCCAGTTAATCTGCATTAAAATTTAACTAAATTAGAGATTACGTGTCACGATAAAACATTTCCTTTATACATTCTCTGGAGGTGAAAATTGTGAATTGTTAGTTTTAAAACATTAAGCTTTTTTTTAATGTCAAGAGATTTGAGGTCTTACATTTTCTACTACCAGGTTGTAGGAACCCTTGTCATTTGGCTGCAGCAAAATTAAGAGGAAGATGGGGCCAGTGACTGGATTGGCCCTAATAGAAGACAAGGAAAACTAGCTGGACTAGAGCCTATGCATGTGCCATGGACTTGTACACAAAGACTACCAGGCCAAAAGAAGCCTGTCTGACCTTAGTGTCGATCTCACCTGGTATTTTTAGTCAAACATTTTTTACCTAATAAGCTATACCACAGGGACATAACTATAAAATAGGTCCTAACCATATACCAGGAAGGGATTTGAGGAGTTTGGATGAAAACATGAACAAATATGTATATTGGTCAAGTTGGGACTGCGTGATTGAAGGAAAAATGGTTTTGGAAATATTGGAAGCATAACTTAAAGGTTATGCTTTGTGCATTGCCACCTGTGCATTGCCACCATTGCATCATTTAGCAGGAGAGATTATGCTGAGTAGTGAACTTTACAAGTCAAATTGATTACCTGATGTGATGGAGGACAAGACAAAGATTGTGAATTTTCTTCATGTTGTAACCCTTAATCATTTCTTGTTGAGGAACTATGTGGAAAAAGGTGGGGTATAGAGATTTTAGTTTAATACGGTCAGATGACTTGTTTAGTAAGTTTACTGAGCTGCTTCTTCAAATCAAGGACTTTCTGGACTTAAAAGGCACAAAAAACGCAATTTTATGACTCTGGGGGCTCACAAGATTATACGTTCTTACTTACTTGCTGAACCACCTGAATACATTGAAATTGAAACATAAGAAAAAAAAATGGAGCATTTGTTCTAACAAGTACAGGTATTCAGATCTAAATAGGACCGATTTCGTAGCTGGCAGTTAAGACCTTGCCAAATCCCAAATGCTGAATTATTTCCAGTCATTAAAATGGTAGATTTTTAAAACATGCAAAGCTTTGGTAGAAATGGGGTTATAGTTTTTGAAGATGAATTTTTTTTTTTTTTTTTTTTTTTTTTAATCTTGTTTTGTTTCAGTTCTTGAGGAGGAATCATGCTTTAAGTTTCCCTGGATATCTTTGGGATGTCCACAGGGTATATATAAGTTTTCACATGTCTATCCTATAAATACAACTTTGTTTTAGAAGGCACTAATTGGGTTGAAAGCAAACTCTGCCCATCAAGAAGGCATGGTATCCCTGGACTTTTGGGAAGAAGCGTAAGAGTGCCAGAACTGTCCTGAAAGCTATTTCAGTATGTCCAGGTTCTAAGAGATATTGGGTATAGTTTTGCTTATAGTGAAATGAGACTGTCTTTCATATAGCTGACCAAAGAGAGACTGAATATATTCAGAATTGAAAATATCTCTAAAATTATATTAGTCATTCATTCCAATAAATATTGACAATCTTATTCATGCCTTCAAAATTGTTGTTTCTTGCTGTGGAGTGAAAAAAAAGATCTGAATTTTCCTATGAATAACATTGTAAACAATGCTGATGTTAACTGTTTTGATATTAGTGAAATACTTGTGTTTTGTGAATAGAATGGGCTTTAATTCATTGTTATTACTTAAAAAATTGCAGCCTGATTATATTTGGAGTTTTGACCCATTATTGAAAAACAGGAGACTGTTAGTGTAAGTGTGAGGATATTGAAGAACAAAGGAGAGACAGTAGTTGTTACCATAGTTGCAAGCATTACTATGAAAAGATTTGATATTGTGATTAAACCTGGAACAAGTCTCTGCAAGATAATGCCAGAAAGATAGAAATAATAATACCAGCTCTAATAATAATACCTGCCGTATACTGGTCCCTGTACTTAGCTTTATATTCACTATAGGTATTACTAGTCCATTCTACAGAAAAAAGTGAGGCTTATAATAATAGTTAAATAATTCACCCAAACTTGAATAGCTAGTGAAGGGGGACTTTGAGTTTAAAAATGGCCTCTCTCCCTGCAAAGTCGGTTCTCTTTATTCTTTTCCCAGCTACCTGGAGACTGCTTGGGTATAAGTTATGGTTCCACCACTTACTAGCTGTGTGGCCTTGGACAAATTTCTTAACTTCTTTGTGCTGTAGTGTTTCCCATTTGTAAATGGGGATGAAAATACTACTTACCATATAGGGTTGTTGAGAAGATTAACTGAGTTAATGTATGTCTTGTGTTAGAGCAGTGCCTGGCACACAGACACTGCTTTATACAGGTTAGCTTTTATTGGTGACGTCTCTTAAAGGGAATGCTGAAATGGACACAATTCAGAGACACACTCAAATATAAAAATTTCTCAGCTGTGGTCCTATATGATTTCAAACTGATCATCTCTGTGCCATTTCTAACTGCTTGGGAAATTAGAGGATTACCTCTGATACACATTAAGCTTTCAGAATTCATATCCTTTCCTCTTGCAGTTTTTCTGTCTTTCTCTTCCTCCGTAGTAATTAGTATAGTATAGCACAGGCATTGGGCTGTTTTATAGCGTGCAGCTATTTTATAACCTTCCAAGGGAACTTCACCCCAGGGTGTGTACCTTTACGCAGAAGGTGAGTTTAGGATAATAGTCACCTATTACTCTTGCCTGACACAAACATGTTTAAAGTATTCACTCTTCCTTTGTTTTCCAAGCAACTTCTCTTTGAAACCCATCCTTTGGTACCTGTCATACATAGAATAATGGTCCTCTCAAAGATGTCCATGTCCTAATCCCTAGAACTTGTGAACATGTCACATGACATGACAAAAGGGACTTTGCTGATGTGATTAAGTTAAGGACCTTCAGATTGTAGGATGATCCTGAGTTATCCAGGTGGGATCCATCTCATCACAAAGGTCTGTGTAAGAGAAACCCAAGAGGATCAGAGTCAGAGTAGGCGCTGTTAAGACTGACGGAGGTTGTAGTGATGTGATTGCTGTTTTTGAAGATGGAAGTAGGCCATAAGCCAAGGAATGAGGGTGGCCTCTAGAAGCTGGAAAAGGCAAAGAAATAGATTCTGTCTTTCCTGGGAACAACTTGAGCTCTATGTTGCTAAGCTTTGGATTCTTCCAGTAAGAATTTTCTTGAGTAGGTTTTTTTCCTTATTGGGTACATGGCCTTTCTCCTGTCATTCAGAGTATGTCCTTTCAATTATCCTAATTTATTTTATGCTATTCAAATCTTAATCAGAATATCTTGAGTTCAGCAACTGTTTTCTGGCCTCTATTAAAATCTTCAAAGCTCTATAATGCTCTTTTTGGTGAAGAATTCTGCCTTTGAGGATTTTATACAACTACTGAGAAATGGCAAGACACCGATCTCTTTTTTGGCAACATCACTCAGAGCAATAGGATTAGCTACATCCCAACCTGTACTTCAGAAGTTTCTCAATGTCTGGCTACCCTCACCTGATAAGATTTTAATTATTGCCAGGCGCGGTGGCTCACTCCTGTAATCCCAGCACTTTGGGAGGCCGAGGTGGGTAGATCACAAGGTCAACAGATCGAGACCATCCTGGCCAACATGGTGAAACCCCGTCTCTACTAAAAATACAAAAATCAGCCGGGCGTGGTGGCGCACGCACCTGTAGTTCCAGCTACTTGGGAGGCTGAGGCAGGAGAATTGCTTGAACCCGGGAGGCGGAGGTTGCAGTGAGCTGAGATTGCGCGACTGCACCCCAACCTGGGCGACAGAGTGAGACGCCATCTCAAGAAAAAAAAAAAAAAAAAATAAAGGCCAGGCAGGCATTGTGGTTCATCCCTGTAATCCCAGCACCTTTGGAGAACAAGGCAGGAGGATTGCTTGAGACCAGTCTGGGCAACATAGAGACAAGGTCTCCACACACACACACACATACACACACACACACACACCCCCCACCTTAGCTTGGCATGGCATTGTGTGCCTGTATTCCCAGTGACGGGGGACTGAGGCAGGAGGATTGCTTTGTTACGGGAAAAGTGGTCTTGACCCAGAACCCAAGAGAGTTCTCAGATTTTGTGCAGGAAGGAATTCAAGGCAAGTTGCAGAGTGCAGTGAGAAGAGATAGTTTATTGAAAGTTTATTGCCAGCATCTGTTGTTTCCTTACCTTTTTTTTTTTTTTTGAGATGGAGTCTCATTCAGTTGCCAGGCTGGAGTGCAGTGGCACAATTTTGGCTCACTACAGGCGTGTGCCACCATACCCAGGTAATTTTTATATTTTTAGTAGAGACAGGGTTTCACCATGTTGGCCAGGATGGTCTCAATCTCTTGACTTCATGATTCGCCCACCTTGGCCTCCCAAAGTGCTGGGATTACGGGTGTGAGCCACCGTGCCTGGCCTACTATTATACTTTTTATTTTTAGATGATGTTTTAGATATTATGTATGTTTAAATTGCCTTTGGTGGAAAAAATACCTTTTGTTTCTCCAAAATATCCTATAATCTACTACAAACTTTTTTATAGATGGAAGTTTTTACTTCAGGATTTTTTTCACCAAAGAAGTAAGGAGAAAGGCTAGGGAAAAGAATAGGAAAGCAAGAGAACAAAACAGTCCACACAGCACTGTAGCTGTGCCTATGGTACTATTGGTAGCTTTTTTTTAAACTTGTTTGTTTTGTTTATCTGTTTCATTCATCTCACATTTCTGAGTATACAACATTTTGGCTTTGTGTCTTTTCAGTCTTATAATGTTATATATGTTTTAATTGCTTGCAAATAATAGTTTTCATATACGTGAAGGTACACTATTCTACTGCGACATTCAGTTCCCATTTAAAAGTCTTGGGAAGAAAAATTCTAAGTTGCTGCCAAATCAAAATAGATCATCTCCTTCTCTTGTCTGAATTATGTTTTGTGCTTGGAATTATATTGAAAAAATAACTTATAGCAATATTTCTAAAAGTCTTTTAAATAAATGAATGTCCTGTCAATTGTGTTACAGAGTTACAAATTTTGTCAAGGAAAATTACAATTGATTTTAGACCAGTTGGATCCTGGGCAACCTAAAGAGGTAAGTTTCAAGGATAGCTGTTAAGTTTCATGCAGATAGCATATATTTACCATATATGAGATTACAATCAGTAGCAACCAGGTAGTTTCCCTTGAGGCTAAAGCCTTTATGATTATGGGCAATCCTAGACCAGTATCCATGGTAAATTTTCAAGTCCAAATGAAAAGTCACAGAGTAAGGGAGGCTTTCCTTAGAGAATTGT
This sequence comes from Mandrillus leucophaeus, assembly GCF_000951045.1. NCBI lineage: Eukaryota > Metazoa > Chordata > Mammalia > Primates > Cercopithecidae > Mandrillus > Mandrillus leucophaeus. Next base: position 1,468,418 of record NW_012103710.1, read on the forward strand.
CGTGGTTTGGAAGAGGAAATTTTTATCTTTAGCATCAATTTCAAAGGGATAAAGTTATAGGCAGTTGTCCCCCAAACTGTTCTTTCATTGTTGTTTTATATGTAACATTGTAGTTAGTCATTTCTTAAGAAAAAAGATTTTTAATTCTTTTTCTACTTTCAGAAAATGTGAACATCTTTTAAAAATAATTATTTTTAATGGTCAAATAAAAATTATGTATATTCGTCTTGTATAACATGTTTTGAAATATGTATACACTGAGGAATGGCTAAGTTGAGCTGCTCTAACATGCATTGCCTCACATACTTATCATTTTTTGTGGTGAGAACATTTAAAATCTACTCTCTTAGCAGTTTTCAAGAATAAAACATTGTTGTTAACATAGTCATCATGTCATCATGTTACACGGTAGATCTCTTGAATTTACTTCTCCTAACTGAAATTTTGTATCCTTTGACCAGCATCTACCCATGCCTCCCCTAACTATCTGAGCAATTTTGACCCATTTGTTTATTTTTTAGAAAAATTATATATATATTTTTTTAAGATAGGATCTTACTCTGTCACCCAGGCTGAAGCACAGTGGCGCAATCATGAATCACTGCAGCCTGTACCTCCCTAGGCTCAGGTGATTTTCCCACTTCAGCCTTCTAAGTAGCTGTGACTACAGATGCACGCCACTGCACCTGGAGAAATTTTGTATTTTTGGTACAGATGGGATTTTGCCACATTACTTAGGAAGATCTGGATATACTGTGCTCAAGTGATCCACCTCTTGGCCTCCCAAAATGCTGGGATTATAAATGTGAGCCACTGTGCCTGGCCAGAAAAAGGATTTTTGAGAGAAGCAATTATATTTAATTGTGTCTGTTTATATTTTAAGAGAGTGTACAAATCACTGTTTATGAAGACTTATTTCATTTGAAAGTCAGCATGAAATAGAAAATATGATAGGAATTTTTTTTTTTTTAATCTAAGCCTTTTATGTATTGGTATGCCTATCTTGCCATTTGGTCTCAATTTTTAAAATTATTTTTCTCAACCTATTAAATATAAACTGAATGAATAGTTGTGATTTACTCCTACTGAAATTTTCTAAAAAATCATAGAGAAGAATAATTTTTTTCTTCTTAGCATTTTGCATTATGATTTATTTTCTGGGTTCATACTAATAATAACATCTCTCAAAAAATATTGGAAATGAGTTTTGAATTTTTTATGATAAAAATCCTGTTGCCTTCAATTTAAATGGATGATTTGGAAATCTATACTTGTTCAGAAACCTTCATTTTGCTTCTGCAAGTAGTAAATTCTAAATGGGATTTTTTCCTAAAAATTTCCTGAAATGGAAAAATGACTTAACATTGTAAATGAATTACTAATTTTAAAAACTCTCAATATTTTCCTTACTACCTATCACAAATAAAGTTATATTGAGGAGTTCTTTCATATGAATATATAGACAGTTTCAAATATGTGTATATTCTTTGTCTTTTTTGTCTAAAAGTTGCGCCCTGATTCAGAGTGTCTGATTTGCTGAGGTTTTGGCTCCTGTCTTTTAGGCCTCACCTTTTTAATGACTAGGCTTTAGTTGTTTCAGTTGGGAAATGACCAGATTTTGAGGATGAGGCTGGAATTAGTGTGTTATTATTCACCACTTGGATATTGAGTGGGAGAAAAGCTTTGTTCCATTCTTCATTGGAGTGGAACTATTCTCTCCTACTTTCCCTTGGATCATACTGTTTTGAGTGAATTCTGATTGCATTTTGAGAAGACTGATTAAGAAGTAAACTTTCTATGAAAATACATAAATTAGATTTTGCATCCCACTACTGAGTGACTTCCTTTTTTTTTCTACCTAAGTAGTCAGAAGGCCAGAAAATATGGTATAGCACAAGTTCAAACTGATTGTTTTGTGAGAATCGTGCATATATCCTAGAATGGGAATGCTTTGCCAGGGGCATATCTGGGCAGCATTTTGAAATTAAAGTCCTCAAACTGTAGAAACGACCTAGAATAGGGAAAGCCTGTAGGACAAGGTCACTGGAAAACGTTGGTGATTCTGATTCAACTACTGTTCTTCCTCCCGTTCCACTTAGACATGATACTTAAAATCTGCTACTACATTTAGTATTTTAATTTTTGCTTTACACAAACAGCAACTGTTTTTTTCTCTGCTTAGCACTTAGTTTAAAAAATGATTTCTCAAGAGCTTTTTAATATAAAGGCATCTAATAAATCACTCTTTATAAATTATCCAGACTTTGCCTTTTAGTAGCTTGTTAAATATTGTTTTGGAAAAGTGGCGTTATTTTAGCGACTGAGTGTTAATAAAAGTCTTTTAAAAAATTGTAGGTGAGATACGAAGCCTTGCAAACATTATGTTCCGCTCCTCCATCTGATGTCCTGAACTGTGAAAATTGGACTACTCTCTGTGAAAAACTGACAGTGTCTCTTTCAGATCCTGATCCTGTGTTTAGTGTAAGAAAATGGTTATAGAAATATTAAAAATAATATGTTTTCCCACCATTCTAGAAATAAGTAGAATATGATAGTTATGACAATTTTCTTTTCTTTTTTTTTTTTTTTTGAGACCAAGTTTCATTCTTTTTGCCCAGGCTGGAGTGCAATGGCTCTGCCTCAGCTCACTTCAACCTCTGCCTCCCAGGTTCAAGTGATTCTCCTGCTTCAGCCTCCTGAGTAGCTGGGATTACAGGCATGCCACCACCACGCCCGGCTAATTTTTGTATTTTTAGCAAAGATGCTGTTTGACCATGTTGGCCAGGCTAGTCTCGAACTCCTGACCTCAGGTGATCCACCCACCTCGGCCTCCCAAAGTGCTGGGATTACAGGCATGAGCCACCATGCCTGGCCAATAGTTTTCTTTAATAGTAACTCACACGTTTATGGAACTTCAGTTTCAGCTTTCTAATTGTCAAAATTTTTCTTAAGAAAATTTTATGATTAGATTTAAAATATGGTCATACTTCATTGTCAAATAATACACTGCTACCTTGTGCATTTTGTCTCGTAAAGGAATATCCTAGTATTTTATTTCATTTTTGTTTTGCTTTTTGAGACAGGGTCTTGCTCTGTCACTCAGGCTAGAGTGCAGTGGCATGATCACAGCTCACTTCAGCCTCAACCTCCCAAACTCAAGTGACCTTCCCACCTCAGTCTCCCAGGTAGCTGGGGATTATAGGCATGCACTACCATGCCTGGCAAATTTTTGTATTTTTTGTAGAGATGGGGCCTCACCACATTGCCCAGGCTGGTCTTGAATTCCTGGGCTCAAGTGATCCTCCAGCCTCGGCCTCCCAAAGTGCTGGGATTACGGACTTGAGCCACCACGCCTGGCTGTGTCATTGCTTTTGAATAATGCTGTTTTATGATACTCTCAAATTAAAAAAAAAGAAAAAATATTTTAAAAGGATTCATGGTATATGAAAGTTTGAACTAAAAATGGTGAATTATGGTCAAAAGGACTTATAAACATTTTCCTCATGTATTTAAGTGTTTACTTAGAGATTGCTTAACTGCTTAAAGAGAGAAGCAAGAAAACTAATGCTGAGATTTTAGAAAATAATTTGAGGTGAATCATAACACAAATATAGAAAGTTTCTAAAATTGTAAAATTATGAAGTCAGATATGATTTTATTTAAAATTTGATTTGCATAAAGTTACTTTTTAGGAACAGTTATTGTTTGATGAAAAGTAAGCTTTACATGAACAAGTGCAGTAATTCTGCAGATAGTGTCTATGATGAAAATGAAGGAAAAAAACCCCTGATTATCCAAGAATTACATTTTAAACACAAATTGTATTTCCTTTTAGAGGATCTTTTCTTCCTAATTGATTTATCAGTGAAGATAGTTTTGGCTTTAAAATCGATATGATGTGTGGCATAGAATATAAGGCATGAGAAGAAGAGTTACATTTTGCTCTTTGTTCAGCAAATATGTATTGAGTATCTACAGTGTGTATCATTCTCCTTTAGACACTGGGAACACACCAGGGACAGGACACAAAATCTTTGCCCTCAGAGAACTTAGATTTCAGTAGATAACGCAGACAATAAATAAATATTTGTAAAAAAATATAAGGTATCCCAATATATTTGTCTATTTAAAATCAGTCTACCGTTAATGAAGATATGGTTATACTGGTAAACAGAAGTGGTTTGGGAATCTCTGTTTGTAATTGTTGGAAGGGGAAGAAGGTGTTTACCTAATACTTGGATGCAGTTCAACCTTGTTAACACCAGAGGGTATTGTAGACTTCTGGAACCACTCAATGATCCAAGAACTTCAAGGTGAAAAAAATGTATCTCAGGGTTATCTTTAACATTTCAAGCTCTCTAATGACAGATGCAATTGTAAATTTCCCTTTATTTTTTCTTTTACTTAATAAATACAGAATAGTAGCCTAGTAGGTTTCCTTTATTTTACAAATTATGAAATAACTTTATAAAATAGCAAATTGTAGCCATTTAAAATTGTTATGCAGCAAGGTTCAGTTTTATTACTTATGCTAATAAAATTGGAAGCAATTATTATAGAGGAGAGATGCCAATAAAATTAGTCATTTTGAAGTAGAAAACAGGGCATGGAGTTTTTTTCATTTTAAATTTGTGCTTGATCCAAATTCTTTTTGAGTTCAATTCTATTTCTTCATCTCGTCCTCTAGAGGACTCTTACATGCAACTGAGTGAAGCCTATAGGGTTGAAAAGTGTGACAGATACCTATCAGTTGCTGCAACTATAAAAATAGACTTCCCAAAGTGTTTAATATCCTTTGTTCAGTAGGAATTTCTTGGGGCTATAAGAAGATACCTTTAGTAACTTGGGGGAACTATTTCTTCTTGTAAGTGGATTATCTAAACTGATATCAACAGAGTTATTAATTTCTCCCCCCAGATTAGACTATTTAAGGCAATTTTATGTTTTTATTTAATTGAAAGTCAAATTTCACTGTTAGGATTAATCTCATCATGATATTAAAGTAGGTATAATTAAATGGATAATAATAGCTATCATTTTAAAGTAAGTCTTAGTGCCAGGCATTGTGCTAACTACATCTGTTGCCACTTTTAACTTATTTACCTTCTACTGGTTTCTATTTTGAGTTTTAATAATGTAAAAATTTAAACATAGAGTAATTTTCTTGGGAATAGGCAAAATTATTAGGAATAATTCTAAATCTTTAATTACTGAAGCTACCCATGTAAGCGATTAAAAATGATGAATTTTGGATTTGGAAATACAGGGTGTTAAAAAAAAATTGGTACTGCCTACTCTGTTCCTTTGTTTGACACCTTTATATAGTTCCTCTATGAAACCTCACCTTACCCCCTCCTCACCATGTCAATATCTACTATGACCAGATTGTGCAGTAATATCTTTCTGTTATTAGATTCACATATTAGTTTTGGTCAGTTTTAATTTTTGCTGACACAAGAGTGTGCCCTTTTTAAATAAGTACATTCTGACTCTGCTTTCTGAATGGCTTGTTTGTATTTATTTTATTTTCTGGATTTTTACTGTGTGAAAAATGTTTCATTTCTATTCTATTCTTGTAAGATCTTAGATGCAAATTTTCTGTCTCATTTCTGTAGGACCGGATTTTAAAATTCTGTGCACAGACATTTTCACTTTCTCCATTACATATGACCAAGGAAGTTTATACAAGCTTAGGTATGTTTATGAAAACATTTAAAAATGTTTTTGTCATTTGCATGTACTTAAGAATGGATAGGAAATAACTTTTTTCAGAAAGCACTGTAAATGAATGATGTAATTTTTTTATGTTTTCCCTTTTTTTTCAGCTAAGTATTTGGAGTCATACTTTCTTTCTAGGGAAAATCATATTCCTACTCTTTCAGCTGGTGTAGATATAACTAATCCTAATATGACTCGTTTACTTAAAAAGGTATCCATTTACTAGAATAAGCTTTCATTTTTATTTATTTAGTTTTATATTTGAGGGTGCTAATTTTTTGAGAACTATTGTGCACTGCTTTGTAGGTTCGTCTTCTAAATGAATATCAGAAAGAAGCTCCATCTTTCTGGATTCGTCATCCAGAGAAGTAAGTCCCCTCCCAATGTATTCCAGCCTAGAACTTAGCAGTGTTACCGCCCCATATACCTTTCAGACAGAAAGAGTAAAGACAGTCTTAATGGACTGACACGATTGGGAAGGGATTAATAAAATTTTTATTTTTATTTTTCTTAAGCTTGTCGTGTTTTATACTTAGCTATGTGAATCACAAGTACCACTTTACATCATTTATCACAAGGCAAAAAGAAAATGTAGCATTAGTTTTTTTTTTTTTTTTTTTTAACGTATCAGTGATCTGAAGATCTGCGTTAGGTTCTTATTGGTCTTTACTATTACATTTTGGGCAAGTTCCTTAAATATTCTTTAAACTTTTTCCTTTCAGCTCTAAAATTTATTCTAAGTTGTAAGAGAATCTGTGAGTCTAAAAAGGAAAGTTAAATTTGCAGATCCAGTGTTGAAGTAAAAAGAACCTGTTGTTAAAGCAGAAACATTGAGTATGAATCCTACCTATGTCATTTACTGAAACAGAGAAAATGTTTCTGAAGATTATATGCTACTTTATACAGTTTGGATGTTATCTAGCGATGGTGCTTCGTGCCTGTTACTAAGTTGTATGATAAATGCCCAATTAACTAGAACACAATTCTGTCACCAGTGGTGAGCCCATTATCTAGTATGTGATTAATGTTTACTCAATTCCATAAATATAAAGTCTACCACCAGTACTATATAAGTAATTGCATTTCTTTTTTCCCAAACCGTAAGGTATATGGAAGAAATTGTGGAGAGTACTTTGTCCTTGTTAACAGTTAAACATGATCAAAGCCATGTTGTCTCACAAAAGATTTTGGATCCGATCTACTTTTTTGCATTAGTTGATACCAAGGCTGTGTGGTTCAAAAAGTGGATGGTAAGGAAAAATAGAATATTTTTATACCTTTTAGTGCATTGCTATATCATTTTAATAAATAGCTAATGTTTGAATAGTTATTGTGTACTAAGAGTTCTAATCAGTTTTACATGTGTTAACTCATTTATTATAAAAATTTATGAGGTTGGTGGTATTAATACCCCCCATTTTTTCAGATGCAGTAACTGAGATAATGGAGAAGTTAACTTGCCCAAGATTTTTTACCTGTTAAGTGGCAGAGCCAGAATAGGATTTTAAGTGGTATTTCATTTGAATCTATTTAAGCTGAATGACTTATTCAAAATCTATTTTTTCTTTAGTGTAAAAGCTTCAAAAATTTTAAGCAGATGTGGTATAACATAAGGATTCAGTACGTATTTTTTTCGGGCTTAGGAGATATTTCTGAAAGTATTTTTTCATTTGCCTCCCTCTTGAATCTGAAGTTTGGGGAATGTGTTTAGTGTCTGAACCTGGCAATTTCTTATGAAGCTGGCACTGTCACTAATATTAAGAGTAGAGAGATCTTTATACTGTTACCTCCCTCAACCTCTGTCGAATAAGAGACGTCTGTGTTTGTCAGTAGTAGCAACAGGACTGACTTTTGTGCTCACATTGTTTTCTCTCTCATTCTGTACTGGGCACCTAGGTACTATTATTTCTTGCACTTGAGAAGAGAGGGGCTGGGGCATTCATTTACACTTCAGCACAATTTGGATGTTATCTAGCGATGGTGCTTTGTACCTTTTACTAAGTTGTATGATAAATGCCCGATTAACCAGAACACAATTCTGTCTTCAGTGGTTAACCCTTACCTGGCCTATCTAGTATGTGATTAATGTTTACTCAATTAAATTAAATTAATTTAAAATGAACCCTTTGTTCCTCACATCTAACACTTAAAGTTTTTTTTCTTGATTATCAAATTGTACCGTTATTTGAGAAAATATGCAAAATATGTAAAAACTTAAATAAAATTAAAATTTTCTAATTATACAATGCAGGGATAACAACTGTTAAGATTTTGTTTCATGTAGATATGTTGTATATACTTTTATATTTATCTGTTTAGGTCATTTTTTTTTTTAACAAAATCAGTCATATTTTACTAACTTTGTAATTAACTTTTTTTTTCATTTGACTTTCTTATTGCTAGGAGTTGATTCTTTTTTTTTTTTTGAGACGGAGTCTCGCTCTGTCGCTCAGGCTGGAGTGCTGTGGCCGGATCTCAGCTCACTGCAAGCTCCGCCTCCCGGGTTCCCGCCATTCTCATGTCTCAGCCTCCCGAGTAGCTGGGACTACAGGCGCCCGCCACCACGCCCGGCTAATTTTTTTTGTATTTTTAGTAGAGACGGGGTTTCACCGTGTTAGCCAGGATGGTCTTGATTTCCTGACCTCGTGATTCGCCCGTCTCGGCCTCCCAAAGTGCTGGGATTACAGGCGTGAGCCACCGCGCCCGGCCGAGTAGCTCGTTTTACAGGTGCCTGCCATCACGCTCGGCTAAGTTTTATATTTTTGGTAGAGGCAGGGTTTCACCATGCTGGCCAGGCTGGTCTCGAACTTCTGACCTCAGGTGATCCGCCTGCCTCGGCCTCCCGAAGTGCTGGGATTACAGATGTGAGCCACTGCGCCCGGCCTAGGAGTTGATTCTTAAGAGAATGGGGTACAAATTTATTTAAAAATCACATTCTGAAATGTGTTCTAGTATACATGAAAATTCGTCACATCCTCCTATAATTTTTGCATCTAAGGCAGGAGTTGCCAGATTTTTTATGTAAAGAGCCAGACCATAAATATTTTTGACTTTATGGGCTGTACAGTCCCTATTGCAGCTGTTCAACCCAATTGTTGTAGCTCCAGAGCATCTATACATAATAGGCAAATGAATGGACTTGACTGTTGAAGTGAATTTTTTTTGCAAAATTGGGTCTAGGCAGAATTTGATCTGAGGGCTGTAGTTTACTGACCCTGATCTAAGAGATATACTATGAGGATTTATTTTCAGAACATGTTCAATATTAAAAATAGTTTAATACTATGTCAACTTATTTCTCTTATTAAATTTGAAAAAAGGATTAATAGTTTTTGAAAACATTTTAAGCTACGAGGTTTAAAACACAAGGTTTTGATTAACCTTCAGTTAACCAAAACAGAATTTAATCAATGTTTAATTAAAAACTCTATTCCCAGCTGGGTGTGGTGGGTCACATCTGTAATCCCTCACTTTGGGAGGCCGAGGTGGGTAGATCACTTGAGGTTGGGAGTTTGAGACCAGCTTGGCCAACATAGCAAAACCCCATCTCTATTTAAAAAGCAAAAAAAAGAAAAAAAAAAGAAAAACAATACAAAAATCCTCTATTCCCTAGAATTCTGAAAAAATTTTGACTTGTATTATTCTGTTTAATATTTTTATTCTTTAAAAAGTTTTTTTTATTATACTTTAAGTTCTAGGGTACATGTGCAGAACATGCAGGTTTGTTGCATAGGTATACATGTGCCATGGTGGTTTGCTGCACCCATCAACCCGTTATCTATATTAGGTATTTCTCCTAATGCTATTCCTCCTGTAGCACCCCACCCCCCGATAGGCCCTGATGTGTGATGTTCCTCTCCCTGTGTCCATGTGTTCTCATTACTCAACTCCCAATTATGAGTGAGAACATGCTGTGTTTGGTTTTCTGTTCTTCTGATAGTTTGCTGAGAATAATGGTTTCCAGCATCATCCATTTCCCTGCAAACTCATCCTTTTTTATGGATGCATAGTATTCCATGGTGTATATGTGCCACATTTTCTTTATCCAGTCTATCACTGATGGGCATTTGGGTTGGTTCCAAGTCTATGCTATTGTGAACAGTGCTGAAATAAACGTATGTGTGCATGTGTCTTTATAGTGGAATGATTTATAATCCTTTGGGTATATACCCAGTAATGGGATTGCTGGGCCAAATGGTATTTCTAGTTCTAGATCCTTGAGGAATTGCCACACTGTCTTCCACAATGGTTGAACTAATTTACACTGCCACCAACAGTGTAAAAATGTTCCCATTTCTCCACATCCTTTCCAGCATCTGTTGTTTCCTGACTTTTTAATGATCGCCATTCTAACTGATGTGAGATGGGATCTCATTGCAGTTTTGATTTGCATTTCTCCAATGACCAGTGATAATGAGCATTTTGTCATAAGTTTGTTGGCTACGTAAGTGTGTTCTTTTGAGAAGTGTCTGTTCATATCCTTTGCCCACTTTTTGATGGAGTTATTTGTTTTCTTAATCTGTTTAAGTTCTTTGTAGATCCTGGATATTAGCCCTTTGTCAGATGAATAGATTACAAAAGTTTTCTCCCATTCTGTAGGTTGCCTGTTCACTCTGATGATAGTTTGTTTTGCTGTGCAGAAGCTCTTTAGTTTAATCAGGTCCCGTTTATCAATTTTGGCTTTTGTTGCCATTGCTTTTGGTGTTTTAGTCATGAAGTCCTTGCCCATGCCTATGTCCTAAATGGTATTGCCTAGATTTTCTTCTAGGGTTTTCATGGTTTTAGATCTTATGTTTAAGTCTTTAATCCATCTTGAGTTAAGTTTTCCCAACACCGTTTATTAAATAGGAAATCCTTTCCCCATTGCTTGTTTTTGTTAGGTTTGTCAAAAATTTATTCTTTTTTTTTGAGACGGAGTCTCTCTGTCACCCAGGCTGGAGTGCAGTGGCACAATCTCGGTTCACTGCAACCTCTTCTTCCTGGGTTCAAGCGATTCTTCTGCCTCAGCCTCCTGAGTAGCTGGGACTACAGGTGCGTGCCACCATGCCTGGCTAATTTTTATATTTTTAGTAAAGACAGGGTTTCACCATATTGGCCAGTTTGAGACTGTGCTTGAACTCCTGACCTCGTGATTCGCCCACCTCGTCCTCTCAAAGTGCTGGGATTACAGGTGTGAGCCACCGTGCCCGGCCAATATTTTTATTCCTAAGTGAAATGAAGAAACTATATTTTGAACACTAATGATATCTTATATAATCTAGCTAAAAAATATTTATAGTTTTCCCTGGCTTTGTCCAATGCTATACATTTATATGTTTTAATTACATCTATATTTTGCTCCAAGGAGAGATTTAAAGCTCTTTTGACACTTTGAATCATTTTTAATTATGGTTGGCAGAAAATGATTAGGGTACTGTCACTTTAGAGCATTTCAGTGTTGGCAGATTTCTGCACATGTAGACCATACAGTGTCCTCTTCAGTATAAGAGTTGTGCTTTTTTTTTTTTTTTTTCTTTTCCCCACTGTGTATCTTTTTTTGGATTCTGTCATATGTATACTTTTTTGGTGGTGATTTTAAAATAGTTTAGTGTGGAAATTGGACACAATTGATGGATAGAATGTTCTTCTACTGGTCGGTCACTAAATGATCTGCAAATTTTTTGATACGATTTGTATTCTTGCGATTGCTATCCTCCTAATCCAATACACACGTAAACACCTGTCATTGACTATAATGGTTTAAACCTAAGCTATGGTGTGATTTATGATGTTGTCATTGAAGATAATGCAGGAAAAATAAATTTTGAGTGGCACAGCTTGAGTATTAAATATCATTTCCTTTTAATTTTAGCATGCACATTATAGCAGAACTACAGTATTAAGACTTCTTGAAAAGAAATATAAGTCTCTGGTAAGTCTGTAATTCCTTTTTTATGTTGAGAAATAATACTACCAAAATATATATGATGTAATAACTTGAATATGCAAAGTTGCATGGTGATAATTAATATTGGATAATGAAGCAATTCGCCTTTTATGTGATCTTAAACTACCATCCTGTGGAACATAAAGTGATAACAATAGAGACTTAAAATGAATGCAGTCAGGATAGCAATTAGAAAATATGTTTTATGTATATAGTAAATTGGCTTCTATAAATAACAAGCTGGTTTGAGAGAAGCCATATTTTTAAGCAGTAGCATGTAGTTTGATTCAGATCAAGTATTAATAAAGCCATTACTTCTATAATATAGACCCATGTTTTTCAGTGAAAATTACATGGCAAAACTCATAATGATAAATACTTTTGCATTTTCAATAATTGGTTTGAGTTATACCAAATGTAGACTTAATACTCTAAAATATATTACCAAAATCATCTACATTTGTTACTACTAGTAGAACAATATGTAAGGATACTGAAAGAATTAAAAAGAAATCAGCACATCTAATAAATAATTGACAAAATGAAAAACACAAAATTTATTAAGATATTCGAATGTTATACTGATATAGCTTTGGGTCAATAAACATCGTTATGTAGTTAGGCAGAATCTTGATTTAGAAGTCACATGAAGAAAAGATTCTGGAATTGTGATTTTTGGTTGAGTGCAGTAGAGCATAAAAGGAAGGAAGGAGAACAATAATTGTTTTGTGTTTGAGAATCAAGAGAATTGAGCAGCAGAAGAAGAGAGGGATATTGAATAATAGGGTAAGAATTTATTTGTAAAGGTAAAATATACTTAAAAATTTTTAGAGAAATTGAATTTAAATAATTCTTTCTCCATATTTCATTCTTCTCTTATTCCCATTTTAAATAAAACTTTGTTTTTGCTTTATGAGCATGAACTGATCTTGCTAGAATACAGAAAGGAAAAATAAAGAACAGAATGATTTTTCCCCATGGTTTATCTACAGATAATAAATCACTGTTGCTATCACAGAGGCTCCAGTGAAAGTATTTCAAATAAGGTTTTTTACAGATTAATTCTTAAAATTGGTTTCTTATTTGAAAAGTTAACTATACCGTAACTTTTAACCTGCAAATGGAATTATGTCATTATAAATCATCTTAATATTTTATCAACCTAGTCAAATATTTTATTTTATGTATATAGTGTATCAAACTTGTTTGACATTTCAACTTCAACCTTCGTTGCTCTAAAAAGCTTTCCTAAATTTACAAAGTATCAAAATATTATTCATATTATATTTATTGTTTTAAAGTAAACTTGGCCCCACTTTTGAAAATAAACAATGGGGAAAATGATGCAAGATCTGTTTATTCCCGTTGTATTTTCAGAACCAAGGGTCAAATTTTGTGCATCTGTGATGGAAATTGCAGACCACTCCATCAATTTGTGTTTCTGTTCTATAAGAGATTCTTGTGTAAGAACTTTACTCATAGCAGCCTGTTTAGCATGATGATCTGCTGATATATTTCCTCTAGCTTCTCATCAGTGCTCTCTGATGTCGTTTTCTGCAATGATGACATATCTGCATTGTACAATATGGTAACCATGAGCCACATATGACTGCTGAAAACTTGAAATGAGACTAGAGTAAATGGGAAACTCTATTTTTAATTTTATTTAGTTTTTATTAATTTAAATTTAAATAGGCCTGTGGTTGGTGGCTACTGTATTTGTGTGGTTCTATTCTGTCTTATGTTTATGACATTTTCAGTAGGTGGCATTAAGCTATCAATTTTTGTATATGCTGTTGGTTTTTTATAGATATCCCTGAAAAAGTTAAGATAATCTTTGTTCCTATAGCATCTCAAAGACATGAACTGGTTAAAAGTTTTGGCTGTCAGCGTAAATATTTAACTTTTAATTTTTAACAATTTGAATCTTGATTCAGTCAACCCCTAAAGGAATGGTTTCTGAAACAGCTTTATTTAATGCCATTTTTACTGCTCTCTGAAAGTCATTTTAAAAAATGACTTGACGGCTTGGTCATTTAAATTCTCGCTTGGTTTTTCCTGTCTTATTTTACTTAACCTTTTTAAAAATCTCTGTCTTAGGGGTTAACAATTAAATGAACTGGCTGGTATATATTTGATAGTATAGGGCAATAAGTATCAAATACAACCCTGAATTTTATAGCAAATTTGTGTCTATTTTCACAGGGGTTAGAAAAATCATTCATTATACTCTCACCTTGACTCTTTAGACTAGTATTTAAATTCACATACTATAGATCTGCTTTCTGCTCCTGTGGTTTAAAGGGATGTCATGTAATATGATTGTTTGTGTCCTGAGATTATTCCTTTTCTTTCCTGTGATTGCTGCCTTTTCTCAAATAAAGATAGCATGTTTAAGAAGATATAAGGGAAAGAGTAGAAGGAAAAGAAGGGAGTGTAAGTAAGTGGATAGTGAAGATAAAGCTGAGTAGGAATGGTTGCAAGGAGGGTAGATTTCTAAAGCCTTGAATGAACGGAAGAGTCTTTGAGAGAGATTATTTTGGAGACAGTGTTTTGAGTTTTCAGTTAAAGAAGCTGTCTATTGTTTGTTCTTTTGTCTTCTAATTCTTTAGAGCTTCTCTTAAGTGTATTGTTTTATAAATTTTTCATGTCAAGAGTTTCCTAAAGTGTCAGTTGTTATTTTAATCCACTTCTGTTTTATTTTGTTTTTTGTTAGAAAATGGATTGAAAGTTCTAGGTAGAGATAGGGGAGAAGTATTGAAGCAAAAAGATATTTAATACATTGTGTAATAATCCAAGCAAAAGATGATGGAACCATGGAAGAAGGATAAGACAGAATTGGGATAAATGGATGGACTCAAAATACTTTATTTAGCATGTAGGATTTAGAGGACTTTTGAATGAGGGGGTTGTGATTGAGGCCTCAGACAACTGATGATTAATGTCATTCACTGAGATAAGTAACACAGTGGGAGGCACACATTTGCTGGAAAAGATAATGATTTTTAGATTTGTTAGATTTAGTCATATTTGAAATGCAGATTTCTAGGAGGCATGGGTCTGGATCCCTGACGTTTGATTTAGAAAAGACTCGTAGATATGGGAGGGGGAGGGGTCCCCAAGACAACCCCCAGGTTTAACGATTTGCTAGGAGGAATCATAGGATTCAGCATATAGTTATGCTCTCAGCTATCATTTTTAACAATGAAAGGATACAAAGAACAATCAGCAAAGAGGAAAAAGTTCATTGAGTGAAGTATGGAAGATATGAAATCGCTTCCAAGAGTCTTTTCCCCACTAGAATCACATAAGACGTGCTTGATTCTTTCAGCATTGAATTGTGGCAACTTATGTGAAATGTTATATACCAGGGAGGTTCATTAGAAACTCAGTGCCTGCATATACACCATGGAATACTATGCAGCCATAAAAAAGGATGAGTTCATGTCCTTTGTAGGGACATGGATGCAGCTGGAAACCATCATTCTCAGCAAACTATCGCAAGAACAGAAAACCAAACACCACATGTTCTCACTCATAGGTGGGAACTGAACAATGAGATCACTTGGACTAGAGAAGGGGAACATCACACACCGGGGCCTATCACGGGGAGCAGGGAGGGGGGAGGGATTGCATTGGGAGTTATACCTGATGTAAATGACGAGTTGATGGGTGCTGATGAGTTGATGGGTGCAGCACACCAACATGGCACAAGTATACATATGTAACAAACCTGCACGTTATGCACATGTACCCTAGAACTTAAAGTATAAAAAAAAAAAAAAAAAAGACACTCAGTGCCTGGTTTTTGTTTTTGAGGAAGGGCTGCTGATCACATAGAAACCCTCTGCCTCGTACATACCAGGGTCCAAGACTCCTAGAGGGAAAGCAGGTATTCCTCATAAACCACATTATTTGTGTAAACATTGTCAGCCATTCTCAGTTCTCAGAATGATGACAGCCCTCCTGAAATCCAAGTTCCTAAATGCTATCAAAATCCCACTTTGTAAGGAGGCCTTTTCTAAAGATAGAAGTCCTGCCACGTTACCTCTTTTCTGCATACAACTGAGGGCATAAAAATGAACGAGATGGGAAAATCCATTGATTCCTTGATGCTGCAATTATGAACTTGCTTCTTTTCAAACCTTCATTTTCTTTCCTATCTAAAACTTAATTAATCCTTCCTTCCACTTGGATTCCATCTGCTTCTTCCTCTTGTATGTATTTGTTTTCTATCAACTCTCCCCTTTCTCTCCTATGTAGTCAAACTCTTCCTCTCTGTTGGCTTCCCCCAGTAACATTTAAGCATAACCATATCCTTCTAACCTGAAAAAGAGTTTAATCTTGACTCTAAGATACAGTTGTTGGTCTGTTTTAAAAATTTTCCTCACTGTCTTTCCTGAAAATAAAAATTATGCTAACTGCCTTTACTTTTTCACTTCCTATTCCTTTATTTGGTATAGTCTGGCTTTATTCACCAAACTCCTCTGAAACTGATCTTGTCAAGGTCCCCAACAACTGCCTTGTTACCAGACTTAACAATTATCACACTGTATATCACTGGTAACTTCTATTTTTTTTGGGAATTAGGATAAGAGGCCATCGATGGGTAGGCAGGTGCTGAGGAAAGGGGAGAAGGTTTGAAGCCTCTGCTTGTGGAGAATGAGAGGAGGAGTTAGAATGGAGACTAATAGGAGAATCGCTGGGTACAGTAGGGGTTGGAGATCATTTTTTTATTGTGACTGTTTTCTTTGACTTATGAGATTTTTCTTTATCAACTTTTAGCAATTCTGGTATTTGAGATGGAAATAAAGACTTGATCCACTTGATATTTTGCTGGCTGGGTAGGAGGAAAAGATTCTAAGGCAAAGGAACTGGACAAGATAGTTTCTAAAGTTATGGTCATGGCCACAGAGTTTTTGCATCTTTCACTATAAAATATAAAGTATATGTTTATTTCTGTCCAATGACACCAACATTATAAACATTATTGTATTTGTTGGTCCACAAATATTTTCACAGTGTTCACCAGAGTGATGCCATAGTTAAAATGTAATTGAGGAGGCTGAGCTTTAATAGCTAGAAAGGTACTGTACTAAATATTTTTCTCAAATATTTCTCCAAAGCATTTTTACAGCTTTGACTAATTTCTTTTAATTCTTGGACTTGAGGGCTGCGAAGTTCTGGAATTAATAACTTATTATTTCATCAGATAACTACAGCCATTCAACAGTGTGTTCAGTACTTTGAACTGTGTAAGACTAGGAAAGCTGAGGAAACTTTGGAACATTCAAAGCATTGCAGTAAGTATTATTTCCTCTATTACATACTTTTAAAAATGGTAAATTTTATTAGTAAATAGAGTTTATTAGTAACTTTTATTTTTTAATGATTGTTAGTATGGTAAATGAGGTCACTTTTATTAATGACTTTGGAAAATATATTTTACACATTTATAAGATACACTATAATCATTATTTTCTGTAACAGATCTATATTTGAAATTAATATACAACCATACTGATTCTTATTAGATGCAGTTCTTCAATTCATAGTAGGGTATATAACCTAATCTGTTATATTGCAATAATATACAGTCCATTCTTTCCCCTACAGTAATGTATCAGTCATCTAATCAGGCACATATGCACTTTAATGGGAGAAAAACTTCCATAAAATGTTGTTTTTATTTTTGAACACTCCGTGTTACCCCGTGATCCTTCTTTGCTTATTCTCTGTCTGAGCTAAAATGTCCCGAATGCTTCGTAATCTGGCCCCGATTTCTCTATACGATCTCTTCTCTAGTTATTGACTAAAATGAATCTTCTCTTAGTCTTTTTTGCATACCAATGCCTATACAACATTATTTTTACTCCTACTGTCCCATCCATAATTCCCTACACTAATAGATATCTTATTTATCATGAAAGAAGAAATTGTATTTTATCAATTAATTTTTTTAGACAGAGTCTCGCTGTGTCATCCAGGCTGGAGTACAGTGGCATGATCTCGGCTCACTGCAACCTCTGCCTCCCGGGTTCAAGCAACTCTCCTGCCTCAGCCTCCCAAGTTGCTGGGAGTACAGGTGCCTGCCACCATACCCGACTAATTTTTTGTATTTTTAGTAGAGATGGAGTTTCACTGTGCCGGCCAAGCTGCTCTTGAACTCCTGACCTTGTGATCCAACCACCTTGGCCTCCCAAAGTGCTGGGATTACAGGCCTGAGCCCTTGCTCCCGGCAGAAACTGTATTGTAAATTTGAAGGCCTCCCTGCCTATTCTGAATTTTTCTTGCTTTTGCTTATGTCACACAATTTGCCATGTGAACCTGATAGCTTTTATTGTTCTGTTGTTTTTATGTTGTTTCCTTAAGCATATAGTAAGCTCTTTTGAGAGTATGATGATATCTTATACTTTTCTTCATTCTTGCGTGAATTTCTTTATCTAACTCAAAGCAAAGGGGATGGAGATAGACCAATAATTAATGGGTTTCACAAGCTAGTGTTTAGTAGGGGAGGAGAAAGTGTAGAAGTTATAATTTATTCTTCAAGAGAAGGAAAAAGACATATAAGTTCATATGTTATCTCATTTACAAACTTAGATTTTTCTAATTTCTTGATATCAAAATGTAATATTTAGCTCCTTTCCCCCCATTATTCTCTCAGCCCTCCATGGTTTTGCTCTCTTCCCTATCTACTAAAGACCTCAGGGTGCCTCACTGCATTTTTATTGTTGTTGTTGTTGCCATGTTTTTAAAAGAATTCTTGCGCATTTCTCTGTCAGAGTTTTCTGCCTGCAGTTGCCCAACTTTAGGTCCATTCAATTCTGTATCTTTTCTGGTACTCAGGAAATTAAGCAGAGAGTATATGACATGGCTTGATAGTAAATATATATTTTCTGACTTCAGTTGCTCTCTCTCTGTTGCTTTGGAATCCTCCTAGATGTTCTTTCTTCAGGGTTCCATAAGAGCTATTACAAGCCCTTGTCAGTCTCATCGAACCCTCTGCTTTGCTTCTGCCCAATTCTCTCTCAGGAGGAGGAGCCCTTGCTTACTCTTGCGTTAAGAAAAATGGAGCTTTCCAGATATGAATTCTCTAAGTGTCTTACTTCTTTGTATGCAAATATATATTTATGTGCCCTAATCAATATTTCCTTTTCTTAGCCTGCAAAGAAGAGATGTTTTGTTTTAGATTGATGTCTTGATTCTTTTATCTTCTGTGTGTGTGTGTGTCTCTAAAAAGAACCAGAACATTGCTTGTGTGTGTGTTTGTGTGTGTGTTTGTGTGTGTTTTAAGAACCAGAAGATTGTTATTATTGTGTCTCACTTTCTACTGGCACTTTTCCCTGCATCCTCTAACCTTCTCATGTGTCTTTCATATTAAAAAAATGAGCAAGTTCTTTGCTTCATTATGTGCCTTACCTCTCTGCTTCCCGTTAGAGAAGAGCTCTTCTATTCTAAGTAGTCTCTATACTCCCAGGTCCCATTCTTTACCTTATATTCACTTTTCAACCATGGAAATAAGGCTTTTATTTCTTCTGCCCCATGACCTTCCCATGTATCAGCATCTCCTCTTTCTTGTCCTACTTCTACAGCATTTGCTTTCACTCTTCGTCATGGTAACATTCTTGCTTAGAGTTCCTCATTCTCTAGTAAGTTTTTCTTGGTCACTTGAAAATCTCTTTCTTTTTCTTTGTATGTTTGTACTCATAAAGATTTT
>NW_012103710.1:1488633-1493242 GCF_000951045.1 Mandrillus leucophaeus
TTTGATGTCTTCCCAACTGCCTCTATAATAAAGTCCAGATTCCTTATGAGGCTAAGTCCCTCCATGATCTGCCCCTTCTAGTCCCTTCTCTTCCACTTGTTCTCCTCATGGTCTGGTCGGATCAGATTATTTGTCATACTCTGGATTGGAAGCCCAGTTTCAGGGTTCTTAATGGTTTTTGACACTAGTGTTCAGGATCTTGTATAAAATAGGTACTCAACAGATTTTGAATGTGCAGGTGAATAAGTGAATGACAAATACATATTGGGAGATGTCTATATCTTAGAGATTCTAATTTCACTTAGACGTGTGCTTGTTAATATGATCTTTTGTAATATTGGCTTTTAATTGGTGGAATTAAACAGTAACTAACATTTTCTATTAATTTTCTTCTGCCCTTAACTTACTTTTGAAGTTCCTCTTCAGTGACAGATAACTGTGACAATCTTATGGTATTTATTTTAGAATGGACACTATATGTATACTATTCCTTTCTGAGGCTGCTTTTTAAGATGATTGCTTTTCTTTGGGAATTTATTGTAAAGGATCTTAGGAAACAATAAGGAAAATAAATAATTAAAAAATTTTAGACCAACAGTGTCTCCATTCTAGCCTGTAGCCTTGTTTAATGTCTAGAAGGGAATGAAGACAGGTACTGTAAAATATAATGACGCTAAATAAATGTTCTTGTTTGCTTCTCTTTTAAGGAAAAAAGCAGAAAACTTTCTACTACTTAGGACAAGAATTACAATATATTTATTTCATTCACTCACTGTGCCTTTTAGGAAGATTATTGATCTATAAACAAGGCAGAAAATTATTTCCTATTAAGCTGAAGAATAAAAAAGGTAAGTACAATTAGGAGAAATAAATTTTGTTAAGATACGCTAAGATTTATATGTGATGGAGTATTCAAACTTGGAAATTTGACATGTTCCTTTCTACGGTAATTAGCTACATACCTTTTAGTCTATTGATAGCTTATACACTTCGAAGTATTTGTTTTCTTTTAGTTTTCAGTGTGTACTTCTTCCTACATGTATTTTTTGTTTATTTGTTTGTTTTTGTTTTTGTTATTATTCCTTCAGCCTTTAGGAATCCAGATATAGGTTTAGAGCTAGAAGACCTTAAGTTCTCATTCCATTATAAACTAGTTGTGATCTTTTGGGAAAATCACTTAACCTTTGTTGTTTCAGTTTCTTTATCTGTAAAAATTGAATTGTGAAATCAGTAATATTTGGCTGACAAAATTTTTGTGATCACAGAGAAATTGAGGTTTGCAAATACTGTTTTATAAACTGCAAAGCCCTGTGTCATTTTATATATTACCATATTATTTTTACCCTAAGTCTCATTTACTTTTTTCCTGTCAAACTTCAGCACATGCTGTTAGTATATTCTTAAACTCTTAAGGAAATTAAAAATAACAAAGAAGAAAATAGAGAACAGCAACCACCAAAAAACGGTTTTTTGTTGTTGTTGTTGTTGTTTTTTTTGTAAAGCACCACATAGTAACATAGTAAATATTTTGGGCTGTTTTGGCCACATACTACTTTTGTATATTCTCTCTCTGTGTGTACAAAAAAAGAGTTAATGCAGCAGGCCTGAAACAGCTATCCTTAGAAAGGCCTGTTTGCAAGGTTGGACCTTGGCTGGGACCTAGGAACTTGGATTTCCTATTGTTTCTAGAACCGATGAGTGCCTAAACTGTGCACTGATCACCGCCTAAACTGTACAATGTTAATTATGTAGAGTATCTGGTACTCTTTTGGGAGTTCAAAATTTTGACGTGTGCTAGGTAGAGTGTGCTTACATACTTAGATCCCCCAAAAACCTAAAGGACTGGTTTTCTAATGAGTTTTCTTGGTAGATGACATTTCACATGTGTTGTCATAACTTGCTGTTGAAATAATTAAGTGTATTTTCTGTGACTCAACCAGGAAAGGACGCCTAGTAGTTTATACTAGTTAGCTCTGGACTTCACCCCATGCACTTTTGGGCTTTGATTTTGCTTTGTATCCTTTTGTTACAGTAAATCATAGCTGTGAATACAATTATATGCTGAACCCTCCGAGTCTTCTTAGTGAATCATTGAATCTGGGCATGGTTTTGAGGACCTCTGACACATTTAAAAAATGTGAAATCCATTCCTATCCTGTGAGCCTTATAAAATCAGTCCACAATGGCTATAGTTTGCTGACCCCTGGTATAAAGTATATTTATTTTGAATACTCTTTTATACTGTTTTGTAGCTTTTTTCATTTCTCTAAATCTTTTCTTCTCAGTTGATTGTGAGCTCCTTGAGAAAAAACATTGCCTTATATACATCTCTTGTAGTTCCCATGGTAGTGCCACATAATTGTATGCATAATGAGCACTCAGTAGATAATTGACTTTTAATAAAAGAGCTATCATTTTACAGGATACTGTTGAACTTTACAGAAATATACTAATGTATACTTGTGATGGTGCAGTGTTCAGCTTACATTTATATGTCTGTCATCTATAATTTATTTATCATTTTGTATTGACTTTTAACATCTACATTTTGGCCTACCAGATGTTATAGATCACCTGAAAATTGAGTTTCTAGAGGTTTATTCTACTATGTTAGACTATGTTAAACTAATGTTAGGTCAACAGTCACTTTTAAGTTTCACATGTGATTTCACCAGACTCTTTTAATGTAAACCTCTATAGCAAGAGTTGGTAAATTTTTTCTATGGGCCACATTTGGTCTACTATCTTGTTTGTACACTTGTGAGCTAAGAATGGTTTTTATGTTTTTAAATTGTTGAAAAAAATTAGGGTGTTTTGTGATATGTGAGAAATATACATTAAATTTTAGTGCACACAGAGTTTTATTGGAGAATGGCCATACTCATTTATTTGCATATCATCTACATATATTTAGTGCTACCACGGCAGACTTGAGTATTTGTGACAGAGACCATTTGGCCACAAAATCTAAAATATTTACTCTCTAGTTCTTCAAAGAGGAAAGTTTGCTAAGCCCTGTTCTACAGTTTTTTTTTTTTGTTTGTTTGATACGGAGTCTCGCTCTGTCGCCCAGGCTGGAGTGCAGTGGCCGGATCTCAGCTCACTGCAAGCTCCGCCTCCCGGGTTTGCGCCATTCTCCTGCCTCAGCCTCCCAAGTAGCTGGGACTACGGGCGCCCGCCATCACGCCCGGCTAGTTTTTTGTATTTTTTTAGTAGAGACGGGGTTTCACCATGTTAGCTAGGGTGGCCTCGATCTCCTGACCTCGTGACCTGCCTGTCTCGGCCTCCCAAAGTGCTGGGATTACAGACTTGAACCACCGTGCCCCACTGTGCCCGGCCTGTTCTACAGTTTTGTGTAGATAAGTCAGCTGGACCAACTTGGCAAGCTGAATTTTACTACTTCTAATTGAATAAACTCAAATAGCCTTGATCAGATTCATACATCTTTCTATCATAGGTTTATCTTAAGTGATTGGTTCAAAATAAATGGTAAAACTGTATCTTTACATAGCACCTAGAGCATTGCTTGCCTTACTGTGTTTTAATTTGTATGTAATTTGTTCTGGAGTCTTCTATCTGAGATTATAGCTCCCTTCTGCCTGATTGCCCAATAGTCTGTACAAAAACTCAATTATATAGATGGATGAAAACTCAGTGAAATTTCTCTAAGTTGAAAGAATGTGTTAGAAATTAATTTTCTCTTCATTTTCTTTTTAAAGGTTTGGTATCCCTCGTAGATCTGATTGTTCTATTTACACAGCTTATCTATTACTCACCAAGTTGTCCAAAGATGACATCAGCTACACATGCAGGTAATTCTGTTTCTATTTTAAGTAGAAAAATAGAAAACATCTAAAAATATTGAAGTATTCTATTGTCTAGATGTTTTGAGTGCCTGACCTACTTTGGTAAGTAGGTTTCATTAAGATACAGTATTATGAGAAATTACATTGGTCCTGAAGTAAGCCATGAAATTTAATTTTGCTCATTGATGTTTTAAGATGTTTCTACTGTACTACTTTTTAAATTTAGAATTTAATCACTGAGAATTTTAATGATGTTCTTTATTAAGATCAAAATGTTCTCAAGACATGGTACTGAGGGATATTTGATTGATAGGTCATAATGTGATTTTTTTTCCTGTTATTTTCCATTCTTTATACTTTCTAAAATGTTTTGATCAACTCACTTGTTTTGTCTTACATCCAAAACTTCAATCTTTTCAGGGTCTTCTTTTATTGAAGAATAAAGAAAAAACTCTTCATGTTTTTCAGAAAAATACCTTTTAGTTTCATGGCTGTTGACTAGTTTTTAAAAATGTTCTAAAATATTAACATTTAAAAGATAACTTATATTTTTCCTTTGAGTATCAAGAATAGTTTCCAAAGTAAAACACTTAATAATAAAACACACCAATAATGCATAGACATACAGTGTTCTAAAACTAGGAAATAACTCTAGAATTGCTGACACAAATTCTGAGGCAAACTCAAGTGAATCAAAGAAAAAAATGGTTTGGGCTATATATTAGTGCTATAACATAACTATCAACTGGTAGGTTATTATTCAGTACAGTGTTCACTGTGCAGGTGATGAGTGCACCAGAAGC
>NW_012103710.1:1495647-1496243 GCF_000951045.1 Mandrillus leucophaeus
AGAAAAGTTATTCTATTAAGAAGTTATTTGTTTTGCAAATCTAATAAATCTTGTAAATGTTTTGTTATTTGTTTTACGGCATTTTTATAGCTTTTAGAAGTGTGATTATTTTCCTTAGTAACCAACTCTGTTTTATATTAAGAAGAACTGGTATTACTTTAGAGAGAACACTTATATAGAATTCCAATTTGAACAGATGTATGTCTCTTTACAGTTTGCACAGCATATTCCCTTACATTATATAATTTAATAATCACAACTGAGGCTGAAATAAGTGACTTGCTTGCTCTAGGTCAGACATTTAACAAGTTGCAGAGTTGCTACTGTTACTAGTTTGGGTGTCTATTCAGTACCTCCCTCTACTTGTGACTTAAACTTCTGGGCAGTGATTTTTAAGGCTTATCAGTAGGTTAAAAGCTTTTGCCTTTTTGTATCCGTTTTGAAGTGTTTTTACTATTTTCATCTTTCTCTTATGTTCACCCATCAATGGGCTGTCACATGCTTTTCTGCTTGTTGCTTGCTAGGTAAACTTGGCAAATGCAAGTTTTCTGTCCCCTAACTACTTTCTTTCTTATATATTCCAGTTGTAATAGATA
>NW_012103710.1:1496293-1497785 GCF_000951045.1 Mandrillus leucophaeus
AGAAAAGTTATTCTATTAAGAAGTTATTTGTTTTGCAAATCTAATAAATCTTGTAAATGTTTTGTTATTTGTTTTACGGCATTTTTATAGCTTTTGGAAGTGTGATTATTTTCCTTAGTAACCAACTCTGTTTTATATTAAGAAGAACTGGCGTTACTTTAGAGAGAACACTTATATAGAATTCCAATTTGAACAGATGTATGTCTCTTTACAGTTTGCACAGTATATTCCCTTACATTATATAATTTAATAATCACAACTGGGGCTGAAATAAGTGACTTGCTCTAGGTCAGACATTTACCAAGTTGCAGAGTTGCTACTGTTACTAGTTTGGGTGTCTATTCAGTACCTCCCTCTACTTGTATGACTTAAACTTCTGGGCATGATTTTTAAGGCTTATCAATAGGTTAAAAGCTTTTGCCTTTTTGTATCTGTTTTGAGGTGTTTTTACTGTTTTCATCTTTCTCTTATGTTCACCCATCAGTGGACTGTCACATACTTTTCTGCTTGTTGCTTGCTAGGTAAACTTGGCAAATGCAAGTTTTCTGTCCCCTAACTACTTTCTTTCTTATATATTCCAGTTGTAATAGATAATTTGCAGTTTCTAAATAAGGTTATTATATCTCCTTGGGTTTGAATGCTTTTTCTTCACCCTAGTCCACATGAAAAAAATTCCTCTTTAGACTAGAGTTTATCTTTGAAATTTCCTCCCAGTTCTCCTTTGCAAAGTTAGGTGGGTTTTTTTCTCTGTGTTCCCATGTTATGTACTTCTGTAGCTGTACTTATGTTATGCTTGAATTATTTATTCTTAACAGTAGCCCTCTGGCACATAGTGGACACTCAGTATCTAATTTAAGACATCCAGCATCACCCATTGAGCTTCTGCTATATCATTAGCTCTCTGCTGGGTACTACAAATATATAAGTGAATAATACATGTTTATTGCCTTTAAGAAGCCTACTGTAATAGGCCAGGCAGACCTTTAAACAAAAAATATTTAAAATGAGGAATAGAAAGTTTTAAAATACTGTGTTTTTATGTATATAGACATGAGAGAATATATATAGTCTCGTATGTGAGAGAAGGAATGTATTCTAAGGAGAGAAAGTATTTTAAGAAAGATATTTAATATGAAAAATGATATACTTTTTGTGCTAAGTAGTAAGAATAGTGCTATTCATACTAAACAATATGATTAGTAATAATTAGGACTTCTTTAGGTGAATATACCCGACTAATCATTAGTTAGGCTAGCCTACTAAATTTATTAGAATGTATTGATTGCAACATTTACATTTTCAAATGTATTATAGATGATATGTGTGTTGGCCTCCGTGCAGGTTCAGGTAAATACGTAGACCCCACAAAGAACAGGGATTATAATACTGTAGATGCACTCTAGCATTGACATGGCTCTCTGGTTTTCAGTGTGTGCTTTGTGCTGCTTTGGTATATATTGGCAAAGGCATTTTAGTACTTTCATTTGAAAGC
>NW_012103710.1:1499420-1507417 GCF_000951045.1 Mandrillus leucophaeus
CTGTTCATAGTTAGTTCCTAGTACAGTGCCTGGTATATATTAGGCACTTAATAAATAGAAGATGATTGGATGAGTGAAAGAATGACCATATGCTCATCAATAATATCTGTCGTTGTAAACAGGGTTTCTCACTTGGAGTTGGTTGAAAAATCACTGAACTTTCCTTTTCCATTTTCTTTTTGTCAGATATTGACCTGGAGTCAGCATGTTTTTTGAGTATGGAATATTGAAACATAAATTAAGAACTTTCATCTTAGAATAGTTTCCAAAGTAAAACACTTAATAATAAAAAACACCAATAATGCATAGACATACAGTGTCTAAATACTAAAGTATTATATCCTACTAGGACAATCTTACATTAAAAACTATTATTTTGAGGATATTAGATTATATGTCTGAAAATATGTCAATTTATGAAACTGAAAATCATTTAATTCAGTGATGATTCCAACCATGTTACCCTCACATGTATTGTGTTTTCCTGTATATACTGTATTTTGAAAGAAAATCTAAAAAATGATCTTTGTTTCCACTGGCTTTATGGTAATACAAGAAGTATAGTAGTGTCTATAAAAGTTTATGAAAGTTTCCATTCTCTTCTGCCTCCTTTTTTCCATTTTCTTGTCTGAATTTAATTTTCTTGTAGGCTCAATACTTGAATATGTTATTTAAGAAAAAGAATAAATGTAAGTAAGATAAAGGTGTATTCTAGGGAGAAAAACATGTTTTCTAGGAGGAAAAAAAGCTGTACATTTGCTTCAGACCACATCTTCAATATTAAGCAGTAATTTAATGTCGAACAGTAAATGATTTTGTATTCTCGTCTTTTGGCATTCATGTTTGTTGTCATTTGCTTACTTTTTATGTTAAGCCAATTGAAATTCCCCTAAGTCAGGTTATAGTTTGGTAATACATCATCCTTTGAGTTGTATAACTTTTGAAGTATTGAATTAACTTTGATGTTGAACTTTTTGGAACAACAGCTAACACATAAAATAGTTGTAAGTATTTAATGTTTTGGTTTTAAAAAATATTTATTGTTTATTAGAGAATTACTCTCCTGCAAGTATGGTGACTGAAGTTCTATGGATACTCTGTGATCAAAAAGAATGCGCGGTGGAATGCTTATATAACAACATTGTAATAGAGACACTTCTTCAGCCTATTCACAATTTAATGAAAGGAACTGAGGTTGGTATTATTTACTAAGGAGAAAAAGAGTCTCTTACCTGGGACTTTATTTCTAAATTTGAAATGTTTTATTATGCTGTCCTTCCATGTATGAATGTATTTTGTGTTGATATATATTTTTATTTAGTATTAAATTATAACTCATGCCGTTGATTGATTTATTATGATATGCAGAGGGAAAGTACATAGAATATCCAATTTTTTTTTTAAAATCAGGACTAGATCTGCTGATGCAAATAACTTAGAAAAGTTATTCTATTAAGAAGTTATTTGTTTTGCAAATCTAATAAATCTTGTAAATGTTTTGTTATTTGTTTTACGGCATTTTTATAGCTTTTAGAAGTGTGATTATTTTCCTTAGTAACCAACTCTGTTTTATATTAAGAAGAACTGGTATTACTTTAGAGAGAACACTTATATAGAATTCCAATTTGAACAGATGTATGTCTCTTTACAGTTTGCACAGCATATTCCCTTACATTATATAATTTAATAATCACAACTGAGGCTGAAATAAGTGACTTGCTTGCTCTAGGTCAGACATTTAACAAGTTGCAGAGTTGCTACTGTTACTAGTTTGGGTGTCTATTCAGTACCTCCCTCTACTTGTGACTTAAACTTCTGGGCAGTGATTTTTAAGGCTTATCAGTAGGTTAAAAGCTTTTGCCTTTTTGTATCCGTTTTGAAGTGTTTTTACTATTTTCATCTTTCTCTTATGTTCTTTTCTGCTTGTTGCTTGCTAGGTAAACTTGGCAAATGCAAGTTTTCTGTCCCCTAACTACTTTCTTTCTTATATATTCCAGTTGTAATAGATAATTTGCACTTTCTAAATAAGGTTATTATATCTCCTTGGGTTTGAATACTTTTTCTTCACCCTAGTCCACATGAAAAAATTCCTCTTTAGACTAGAGTTTATCTTTGAAATTTCCTCCCAGTTCTCCTTTGCAAAGTTAGGTGGGTTTTTTCTCTGTGTTCCCATGTTATGTACTTCTGTAGTTGTACTTATGTTATGCTTGAATTATTTATTCTTAACAGTAGTCCTCTGGCACATAGTGGACACTCAGTATCTAATTTAAGACATCCAGCATCACCCATTGAGCTTCTGCTGTATCATTAGCTCTCTGCTGGGTACTGCAAATATATAAGTGAATAATACATGTTTATTGCCTTTAAGAAGCCTACTGTAATAGGCAAGGCAGACCTTTAAACCAAAAATATTTAAAATGAGGAATAGAAAGTTTTAAAATACTGTGTTTTTATGTATATAGTCATGAGAGAATATATATAGTCTCGTATGTGAGAGAAGGAATGTATTCTAAGGAGAGAAATTATTTTAAGAAAGATATTTAATATGAAAAATGATATACTTTTTGTGTTAAGTAGTAAGAATAGTGCTATTCATATTAAACAATAGGATTAGTAATAATTATCTTTAGGTGAATATACCTGACTAATCATTAGTTAGGCTAGCCTACTAAATCTATTAGAATGTATTGATTGCAACATTTACATTTTCAAATGTATTATAGATGATATGTGTGTTGGCATCCGTGCAGGTTCAGGTAAATACGTAGACCCCACAAAGAACAGGAATTATAATACTGTAGATGCCCTCTAGCATTGACATGGCTCTCTGGTTTTCAGTGTGTGCTTTGTGCTGCT
Organism: Mandrillus leucophaeus; assembly: GCF_000951045.1. Lineage (NCBI taxonomy): Eukaryota > Metazoa > Chordata > Mammalia > Primates > Cercopithecidae > Mandrillus > Mandrillus leucophaeus. The sequence goes on from NW_012103710.1 coordinate 1,502,277, forward strand.
TTGGTATATATTGGCAAAGGCATTTTAGTACTTTCATTTGAAAGCAAAAGTGAGCAAATATGGTTGGTTCAGTCTTTGTTTTCTTATTAGGTGACATCATTGACTATTGGCCAGCCCATGAATTGGCTATCCTTAGTCGGATGTACATTCATGACGCAAATGTGTATAAGAGGATGACACCCTTAGAAGGGATGGCAGTGTGTTAGATATCATATATAATGTAATTATATTGGATACTCAGGAGCCCAGTGGGTGGGAAATAAAGGGCAAAGTGGAAATACAAGGTCTACTACCTTTGCCAACCAGAAATACATATAAAACTGTAACAAGAGCAGAAGTTCTTAATAATTCTTAATTACTTTGGGTGAAAAAAAATCTGTATTTATTTGCTTCATTAGTTGGGCTGATAAAATAATATAATCTAATAACACATTTTATTCAGACATATTATTTCACAGCCAAACAAATCATTAAGCTTGTTTTTTGTTGTGATAATATAGCTTTACGAGACTATATACAATCCTTGAATTTTAGTCTGTGATATGTTAGTATGTCATTAAATTATGTGATTTGTCTTGTTTTCTTTTTAATGTACAGGCATCTCCAAATTGCTCTGAGACAGCTTTAATTCATATAGCTGGTATTTTGGCAAGAATTGCATCTGTAGAAGAAGGACTTATTTTACTCCTTTATGGAGCAAATATGAACTCTTCTCAAGAAAGGTATGTGCTATTTTAAATCTGGATAATTATTCCAGGTATAGTTTGGTTTTCTCACAAGCCACTAATAATATATTAAATGATCTAAAAAAAGTTGGAATAACCAGGATTATGGACTATGCAGGCAGAGTAGACCTTGACGTCTGTAATTTCAAACTAAGGAGAGTTCGCTCTTGATGGGTCTCCTTACCCCCCCATTGTCTGCTCCCTTGTATTTTCACTTACATACTTTTGTCACACATGATTAAGTCAAACCAAAGATGTGCAAAGAAGCTAGGTACTTTTTTCTTCCTCCTCTAGTTCCTATTTTCTCACTTAACCAATGATAATATTTTAGTGTTTACACTTCTAGACTTTCTCTGTGCTTATAATTATCCAGTGCATCAGACAGACCTACATATAAGCAGTCATATTTTTATCTTCTCTTTACAAAAATGGTATTATATTTTTTATACATTACCCTGAAGCTTGATTTATTTTATAACTATGGGAATTTTCTTAGGTGAATACAGAATGAAACATGATTTTTAATGGCTGCATTATACTTTTGTGTATAGCTTTACCACAATTTATTCAAACGTTTTCCCTCTTAGTGAACATCAGATTGTGTCTAGGATTTTTCCCTCCATAAATAACACTGCAATAAGTGTTCTTTTTTTATTTAACTTGATATTACATTAATTGATGTTCGAATGCTGAGCCAGTTTTATATACCTGAAATAAATCTCACTTGTTCATGATGTATAAATCATTCTTACACTTTTTTGGCTTTCATTTGCTAATATTTATTGAGGATTTTTGCCTCTATGTTCATGAGATATATCAGTCTGCAGAATTTGTAATGTCTTTGTTTGGTTTTGGTATTATTGGAATGGTGACCTCATAATAAACGAGAAGTTATTCTTTCTGTCTTCTGGAGGGTATGACATAGAATTGGTTTAATTTCTTCATAAAATATTTTATAAAATTCACCAATTTTAGCCTGGTGTTTTTAATTTGGAAAGGTAATAAGTAATGAATCAAATTTTTTTAATAAACAGAGCCTATTCAGATTGTCTACTTGCTCTTTTGTGAATGTTGGCAAAATATGTCTTTCAAGGAAAGGGTCAATTTATCTAAATTATCAAATTTGTGGGCACAGAATTGTTCATAATATTTCCTTATCCTTTTAATATCATTGAAATGAGTAGTGATGGCCCCTCTTTCACTTCTGATGTTAGTAATTTGTGTCTTCTCTTTTTTTTTCCTTAGTTAACCTGACTAGAGCTTATAAATTTCACTGTTCTTTTCAAAAAACTAACTTCTAACTTTCGGTTTTGTTGATTTTTCTCTATTGATTTAATGTTTTTAATTTTATTGATTTCTCTTCTAATTTTTATTTCTTTTCTTCTTACTTTGGATTTAATTTTCTCTTACTAGTTTTCTATGGTGGAAGCTTAGATGATTAGTTTTAGCTCTTTTCTTCTTTTATAATATTTGTACTTTTATACTTGTACTTAATGCTATAAATTTCCCTCTAAACCACGTCTTTCTTACATCTCATAGTTTTGGTAAGTTGTATCTTCATTTTTCATTTAGTTCAAAATATTTCCATTTTCTCTTGAGATTTCTTTTACCCTTGTGTTTTTTTGTTTTTTGTTTTTTTTTTTGTTTTTTTGAGATAGAGTCTTGCTCTGTCACCCTGGCTGGAGTACGGTAGCGTGATTTTGGCTCACTGCAAACTCCGCCTTCTGGGTTGAAGCAATTCTGGTACCTCAACCTCCCGAGTAGCTGGTACTACAGGTGCATGCCACCATGCCTGGCTAATTTTTATGTTTTTATTAGAGATGGGCTTTCACCATGCTGGCCAGGCTGGTCTGGAGCTCCTGACCTCAAGTGATTCACCTGCCTTGGCCCCCAAAGTGCTGGGATTACAGACCTGAGCCACTGCTCCCAACCCTTGTGTTTTTACAGATCTGACAGCACACTTTATATAATTTCTAGTTTTTAAAGTTTATTGTATGTTTTATGGCCCAGAAAGTGGCATCTTAGTGAATTATCTGTGTGAGCTTATGTAATATATATTCTACTATTGTTGGATGTCAATCATATTCAGTTGATTGATTTTACTGTTTGGTTCAACTTTGACTTTACTGACATCCTGCTGAATCTGTCAATTACTGATAGAGGTATGTTGAAATCTCCAGCTCTATTAGTGAATTCATCTTTTTCTCCCTGCAGTTCTATCAGTTTTTGATTTCAGTATTTTGATGCTTTGTTGTTATGTGCATACAAATTAAAGATTGTTATGTCTTCTTGGAAAATTGACCCTTCTATTATGATTTAATGTTCATTTTTACCCTTGATAATTTTCCTTGCTTTGAAGACTGCTTTGTCTGAAACTAATGCAGCTACTCCAACTTTCTTTTGATTATTGTTAGCATGGTATGTATTTCCTCCATTCTTCTTTTACTTTTAATTTATCTTCGTCTTTATGTTTAAAGTGTAAAGTGGGATTTTTATAGACAATATATAGTTGGGTCTTGACTTTTAATCTACCTTGATAATCTTTTATTGACATATTTATGACATTAACAATTAATTATTGATATGATTAAATTAATACTTACCATATTTTTTGCCCTTGGTGTTTTGGGTTTTTTTTTTGTCTTTTACTCTTTTTGCCTTATCTGGCTTTGACTGAGCATTCTATGTGATTTCATTTTATCTTCTCTGTTAGTATATCAATTATACTTTTTCATCACTCTTTTTAATGGTTGCTATTAAGTTTGTAATATAGATTTACAACAGAATTAGTTGTAATTGCTAATTATATTGTTTTAGTTGTATTTAGTCCTCTTTCAAATAACACTATATCACTTAACATCTAGTCAATGACCTTATAAGTGCTCATTTCCTCCCTTGTGTCCCTTATATCATTTCTGTCAATCATTTACTTTTTCATAAACTATAATCACCAAATACTTTTTTACAATAATTACTTTGAATAAACTTATCTGTTAGATTTGCTTTTTGTTGTTGTTGTTGTTATGGTTGTTTGTTTTGTTTTTGAGACAAGGTCTCACTCTGTTGCTCAGACTAGAGTGCTGCAGCGTGATCTCGGCTCACTGCAATGTCTGCCTCCCAGGCTCAAGTGATTCTCATGCTTCAGTCTCCCAAGTAGCTGGGACTATAGGTGTGCACCACCATGCCCTGCTAATTTTTTTGTATTTTTAGCAGAGACAGGGTTTCACCATGTTTCCTAGACTGGTCTTGAACTCCTGAACTCAAGCAATCTGCCCGCCTTGACTTGCCCAAGTGTTGGGATTGTCGGTGTCAGCCACCTCACCCAGCCTCGTTAGATTAATTAACAAGAAAAATAAAGATTTTGTGGGTTATCAAATGCTTTATATTGCTAACCTTTTTAATTTTAGTAAGATAGTCCTGAAAGTGATATTGCTGGGTCAGAGGGCCTGTACATTTTATATCTTATAGATCCTGCAAGATTACTTTTCAAAATAGTTGAATTTTACCTTCTTGCCAGCAGTCTATGGGAAGTATGAGGTATCCCCTCCTTTTTATATTCTTGTCAGGACTGCATAATCAGTTTGTAAATGTTTTGGCAATCTAATGAGTGAAAGATCTTGTTTCGATCTATATTTACTTATTCGATTTATGTTTACCTACTTGATTCATATTTCATGTGTCATCTCACTGAGTTTGAGCATCTCATTGCTCCTGTGGCAATAGGGTTATTGGCTATTTCCATTTCCTTGATAGTAATGTTCCTTTCCATATCATTTGTCCATTTGAAATTTGATTTATTGTTCATTGAGTTATATATGCATACAGTAAACATAAAGATTTATTATAAAAAGTAGCAGTTCCTTTCTTGCTGTCTAGAGACAACTACTTTCAGCTGTTTTTGATGTTTTCTTTAGTGTTTATGTTATCAAATAATGTGCATATAATTTCTTTTAGCTTAAGGCTAAATTGTCAATTGTTCATTGACTTACAACAGTTTATCTCTCTTCCCTGCTTTTCCCACCAAACACACAAATACATATAGGTACCTAGTCCCTTCATTCTCCATCCGTGCAAATACTGTTGTGCAATCAACTTTTTAATGTTTTACTGTATTCACATTATTGTGAACACTTTTCACAGCTGAGCCATGTGGTGTTCTTTTGTTACTTTTCTACTCTTTCACAATTTTTGCTTTCTCTGGAGTTAATATTTTTTTTGTTGTTTGCGACAGTTTTCAGTGTACTTAGCTTTCACTGCAGTGCTAAGCCATCTACATGCTTTTTTCTAATTGACTAAATCCTCTCTCAGCATATTATAATACCAAACTCCATGAGTTTAATTAAAGACATCTGTTTTTGAGCCTTCCCACCTACTTTATTCAGAATGGGTTTCTGCCTCAGTTTTGTGCATAACTTT
>NW_012103710.1:1507697-1508499 GCF_000951045.1 Mandrillus leucophaeus
TTTAAAATCTTTTTTTCTGGGAACTTTTTTCTGCTTTCATTTTCTAGCCTTTCTGTTGAAATTGAATTTTTCATTTAAGCTGTGTGGGTTTTGGTGGTTGTTGTTGTTGTTGTTTGTTTGTTTTTGAGACAGTCTCACTCTGTTGCCCAGTCTGGAGTGTAGCGGCACGATCTTGGCTCACTGCAACCTCCACCTCCTGGGTTCAAGCGATGCTTTTGCCTCAGCCTCCAGAGTCATTGGGACTACAGGCGTGTGCCACCACACCTGGCTCATTTTTGTATTTTTAGTAGAGATGGGGTTTGAGCATATTGGCCAGGCAGGTCTCGACCTCCCGACCTCATGATCTGCCCACGTTGGCCTACTAAAGTGCTAGTATTATAGGCATGAGCCACTGCGCCCGGCTTTTTGCTTTTTTTTAATTTAACAGAGTTTCATTAAGCAAAGAACAATTTGCGAATCAAGCAGCCTCCTCAGCCAGGGTAGGCTCAGAGAAACTCCAGCACAGCCTCATGGTGGAAGATTTATGAACAGAAACAGAAAAATGATGCACAGAAAGTGTAAGTGAGGTATGGAAAAAGTCATTGTGGTGACAGCTTGCTGTTTGCATTATTTGAACACAGTTTGAACAGTTGGCCCACTTTAGTTGGTCAACGGTGATTGGTATAAGAGTAGGTTACAGTCTGTTTACACTTCCATCTAGGTTATAGTTCACTATGTACAGAGAAACGTTTAGGCTGAACTTAAAATATGCAAGGAGGCAGTTTTAGGCCAAACTTAATTCAACAGCTCTTTTTTTTTTTTT
>NW_012103710.1:1508549-1509038 GCF_000951045.1 Mandrillus leucophaeus
TTGAGCATATTGGCCAGGCAGGTCTCGACCTCCCAACCTCATGATCTGCCCACGTTGGCCTACTAAAGTGCTAGTATTATAGTCATGAGCCACTGCGCCCGGCTTTTTGTTTTTTTTTAATTTAACGGAGTTTCATTAAGCAAAGAACAATTTGCGAATCAAGCAGCCTCCTCAGCCAGAGTAGGCTCAGAGAAACTCCAGCACAGCCGCATGGTGGAAGATTTATGAACAGAAACAGAAAAATGATGCACAGAAAGTGTAAGTGAGGTATAGAAAAAGTCATTTTGGTGACAGCTTGCTGTTTGCATTATTTGAACACAGTTTGAACAGATGGCCCACTTTAGTTGGCCCGTGATGATTGGTATAAGAGTAGGTTACAATCTGTTTACACTTCCATCTAGGTTATAGTTCACTATGTACAGATAAACGTTTAGGCTGAACTTAAAATATGCAAGGAGGCAGTTTTAGGCCAAACTTAATTCAACAGCT
>NW_012103710.1:1509088-1510395 GCF_000951045.1 Mandrillus leucophaeus
TGTATTTCCTGAATTTGAATGTTGGCCTGCCTTACTAGGTTGGGGAAGTTCTCCTGGATGATATCCTGCAGAGTGTTTTCAAACTTGGTTCCATTTTCCCCCTCACTTTCAGGCACCGCAATCAGACGTAGATTTGATCTTTTTACATAATCCCATACTTCTTGGAGGCTTTATTCATTTCTTTTTACTCTTTTTTCTCCACACTTCTCTTCTTGCTTCATTTCATTCACTTAATCTTCAATCGCTGATACTCTTTCTTCCAGTTGATCGAGTCGATTACTGAAGCTTGTGCATTTGTCATGTATTTCTCGTGTTATAGTTTTCATCTCTATCAGTTCTTTTAAGGTCTTCTCTGCATTGATTATTCTAGTTATCCATTCATCCATTCTTTTTCCAAGGGTTTTAGTTTCTTTGCGCTGGTTACGTAGTTCCTCCTTTAACTCTGAGAAGTTTGATCGACTGAAGTCTTCTTCTCTTAACTCGTCAAAGTCATTCTCTGTCCAGCTTTGTTCCGTTGCTGGCGATGAGCTGCCTTCCTTTGGAGGGGGAGATACGCTCAGACTTTTTGAATTTCCAGCTTTTCTGCCCTGTTTTTTCCCCATCTTTGTGGTTTTATTTGCCTTTGGTCTTTGATGATGGTGACGTACTGATGGGATTTTGGTGTGGGTGTCCTTTCTATTTGTTAGTTTTCCTTCTAACAGTCAGGGCCCTCAGCTGTAGGTCTGTTGGAGTTTGCTTGAGGTCCCCTCCAGACCCTGTTTGCCTGGGTGTCAGCAGCAGAGGCTCCAGAAGATAGACTATTGCTGCACAGTGAGTGTTGCTTTCTGATTCTTGCTCTGGAAGCTTTGTCTCAGAGGTGTACCCAGCCTTGTGAGGTGTGAGGTGTTGGTCTGCACCTAGTTGGGAATGTCTCCCAATTAGGCTACTCGGGGGTCACGGACCCACTTGAGCAGGCAGTCTGTCCATTCAGCCTCCATGCTGGGAGATCCACTGCTCTCTTCAAAGCTATCAGACAGGGGCATTTACCTCTGTCGAGGTTTATGCTGCTTTTTGTTTAGCTATGCCCTTTCCCCAGAGGAGGAGTCTACAGAGGCAGGCTGGCCTCCTTGAGCTGCAGTGGGCTCCACCGAATTCGAGCTTCCTGGTGACTTTGTTTACCCACTGAAGCCTCAGCAATGGCGGGCGCCCCTCCTCCAGCCTTGCTGCCTCCTTGCAGTTAGATCTCAGACTGCTGTGCTAGCAATGAGGGAGGCTCCGTGGGCATGGGACCCTCCGGGCCAGGTGTGGGATATAATCTCCTGGTGTGC
>NW_012103710.1:1510445-1511425 GCF_000951045.1 Mandrillus leucophaeus
TTTGTCAAAGATCAGATGGTTGTAGAGGTGTGACATTATTTCCAAGGGCTCTGTTCTGTTCCATTGGTCTTTAACTCTGTTTTGGTAACAGTACCATGCTGTTTGGGTTACTGTAGCCTTGTAGTATAGTTTGAAGTAAGGTAGTGAGATGCGTCCAGCTTTGTTCTTTTGGCTTAGTATTGTCTTGGCAATGCAGACTCTTTTGGTTCCATATGAACTTTAAAGTAGTTTTTTCCAATTCTGTGAAGAAAGTCATTGGTAGCTTGATGGGGCTGGCACTGAATCTATAAATTACCGTGGACAGTATGGCCATTTTTACAATATTGATTCTTCCTATCCATGAGCATAGAATGTTCTTCCATTTGTTTGTGTCCTCTTTTATTTTGTTGAGCAGTGGTTTGTAGTTCTCTTTGAAGAGGTCCTTCACATCCCTTGTAAGTTGGATTCCTAAGTATTTTATTCTCTTTGAAGCAATTGTGAATGGGAGTTCACTCATGATTTTGCTGTCTGTTATTGGTGTATAGGAATGCTTGTGATTTTTACACATTGATTTTGTATCCTGAGACTTTGCTGAAATTGCTTATCAGCTTAAGGATATTTTGGGCTGAGACGATGGGGTTTTCTAAATATACAGTCATGTCATCTGCAAACAGGGACAATTTGACTTCTTCTTTTCCTAACTGGATACTCTTTATTTCTTTCTCTTGCCTGATTGCCCTAGCCAGAACTTCCAACACTGTGTTGAATAGGAGTGGTGAGAGAGGGCATCCTGTCTTGTGCCAGTTTTGAAAGGTAATGCTTCCAGATTTTGCCCATTCAGTATGATATTGGCTGTGGGTTTGTCATAAACAGCTCTTATTATTTTGAGATACATTCCATCAATACCTAATTTATTGAGCATTTTTAGCGTGAAGGGCTGTTGAATTTTGTCTAAGGCCTTTTCTGCATCTATTGAGATAATCATGTGGTTTTTGTCTTTG
>NW_012103710.1:1511475-1514947 GCF_000951045.1 Mandrillus leucophaeus
GTTTGCTAAGACCCTTGGTAAAGCACAGTATTAGGGTGGGAGTTACCCGATTTTCCAGGTGTTGTGTGTCTCAGTTTCCTTTGGCTAGGAAAAGGGATTCCCTTCTCCCTTGTGCTTCCCAGGTGAGGCGATGCTTCACCCTGCTTCAGCTCTCACTGGTTGGGCTGCACCAGCTGACCAGCCCCTATTGTCCGGCACTCCCCAATGAGATGAACCCGGTACCTCAGTTGAAAATGCAGAAATCACCCGTCTTCTGTGTCTCTCATGCTGGTAGCTGGAGGCTGGAGCTCTTCCTATTTGGCTATCGTAGGCATGCCCTCCCATCCACCGTGTGTTTTTGAGAGTTTCTGTAAGATGAATCAGGTTTATTCTGTTTTTCAGATTGTGGCTGATAATTGAGGTTTTTCTATGTCCCGAATTACTGCTTGTTATTTTGATTTCCAGGTTCTAAAATTTTATTACCACATCATTTCCATTCTCCTTGTCTTTGGTGGTTTTATTGCCTACTGGAAAATTCTTTTACTTTTGAGTTTTAGTATTTATGGAGGGAGCAGTGAATGTATATGTTCAGTCTGCCATGTTTAACTAGAGGTCTTTATGAATAACAACTGTTTTTAAAATTTGGAAGACTAATTCTTTGTCATGAGTTCCAAGACTTCTTTTTATTGTCTACCACTTAACCCTATTTAAGTTTTTTTTTTTCTATATAGGTATTATTAATTTACATGTAGTCAGATTTTTCCCAATCATTATCTTTATGGGATTTGGGTTCTTTTTTTTTTTTTTTGAGATGGAGTCTCACTCTGCTGCCCAAGTTGGAATGCAGTTGTGGGATTTCTGCTCACTGCAACCTCCACCTCCCAGGTTCAAGTGATTCTGCTGCCTCAGCCTACAGAGTAACTGAGAGTATAGGTGTGTGCCACCGTGCTGGGCTAATTTTTGTATTTTTAGTAGAGATGGAGTTTCGCCATGTTGTCCAGGCTGGTCTCGAATTCCTGACCTCAAGTGATCCACTCAACTTGGCTTCCCAAACTGCTGGGATTACAGTCGTGAACCACTGCATCTGGCTTCCTTTCCTTTCCTTTCCTTTCCTTTCCTTTCCTTTCCTTTCCTTTCCTTTCCCTTTCCTTTCCCTTTCCTTTCCCTTTCCTTTTCCTTTTCCTTTTCCTTTCCTTTTCCTTTCCTTTTCTTTCCTTTCCTTTCTTTCTTCTTCTTCTCTCTCTCTTTCTTTCTTTTAATATTAAAGTCTCCCTCACATTTGAAGTTAAACAGAGAAGGCATAAAATATTAGATTTTCTTATGAATCTTCTTTGTCCAGTTAAAACTATAGATTCTGATTATTTATGTTAATGGAAGACTGAAATAATCTCAAATGTTCAATAAGAGGCTAGTTGATTGAATTATGTTTAGACAATGGAGCACTGAGCTGTCTGTGAAAGGGAATCTTTTTGTGTGTTTCTGTAGAGTTATTTTCAGGATATGTTGTTAAGTGAATAAGGGAAAACAGAAGAATGTTAATGGAATGCTACCTTTTGTATGGTACAAAGAAATATGAATGATCATATTTGTTTATGTTTTTAAAAGAGACTGATGAATGGACAAAGTGAAAACTAATGAAAATGGTTAATATTAGGAGAGGGGAGAGAAAAATGTGGAGAAACAGATATGGAAACAAGATATCTAGGATTATACCTTAATTATACCTAGATTTGACTTTGGACTCATCTTGCTGTTTATGTACTAAATGTAAAAAAAAAAAAAAAAAAAAAGCCACAATATTTAAAAGCTGCAAACAAAGGTATTAGTAAATTTAGATATCAATCAAGTTAGTGACATATTCATGCAGAGACAAGAATTACTTCAAATAATCTAATTTTGATTGATAATTTCCAGTGGGATATATTCTAAGGTGAAAAACATCCTCAAAGTAATCTTAAACTGCATTTAGTATATGTTTAGAAGTAATATTGCTGTTGCTGTTTTGAAATTGTTATACATAATTATAGAGCAAATAAGTAATTATAGTAATGTTATAAGGAACTAAGATTTTCAATATAAGAGAAAAAGATAAAAGTATAAAGTTAAATAAGAAACCTGAATCTTCATAATAAAAATAAAATTATGAACTTTTTTTTCTCTTAAGTTATATTTTTCCCAGCACTATCAGTGGAATAGTAGCAACTGCTTCACTGTGAACTGTTATCTGTATTGTCTAAATATCTTTTTGTTCTAAGAAGAGACAGGAGTGGCTGATTCTGGGTCTGGGCCAGGAAGTGTGGAGGATGATCCTGGGATATCTTACCGTTTTAGAAGCAATCTAAGACCAATGGGCTAGTGTCAAAAGGACCCCAGAGCCAACCAGAAGGGGCCTTCTACTGGCTTAAGATGGACAATTTGAGAATCAGAAAAATAATGACTACAGTGATTGACATACATAAAGTATATAAAAAATACGTGCATTTGAAAAGGCACTAAAATAGAAAACAAACAAAAAATGAACTTTATCAGTTACCTGCTGAAATTGCTAGGACACCAACTTATTAGTATGCAAATTGATAAAAAGAAAATGTAAGCATTTTTTCTAGCCTTTTCTGTACAAACTGTATTTTAGTGTAACCAAAACATTAATGAGGAAAAGTTCTTCACAGAAGAATTCTAGCTAATAAATGCAAGATAAATGATATAATCAGAAAAATCATAATTTGATAATCCTTAATGAAATAGTAGATGTAGGAAATGATCATTAATGAATGCTAAATCATTAGGTGAAAGGTTGATGGGGAGGACTACATACTAGAGAGGTCAGGGTGATACCATCTGATCAATGATCTTTAGCAACACTAAAATTGGGACATCCAGATAGTGCTTCATTGAATAGGAGGTAGACAGCGGCAACCAACTATGAAGTTATTTTACCAAGGAAAAAAAGGAAAGGAAACAAAAGAAATTAAACTTAAATCTAAATAATCTTCTAGATCTAGTGATCACTTTATAGGCTATATGGAGAACTAGAGAAAAAAGTTAAATGACTTTTTTACCATGGTAAAGCATGGTAAAACAGTTATCCAAATAAACATGACTGTTTTCCCAACAAATCAGTGGCATGGGGGAAAATATTAGGACCTGTAACTACAACAATCTAATGCACACCATTGAACTTGTGTAAATTCTGAGCATGTATTAAGTACTTATCTATTATTATTATCTATTATTACTTTTAAAAGTGTCTCAGCTGGCCGGACACCTGTATCTCAGCACTTTGGGAGACCGAGGCAGGTGGATCACCTGAGGTCAGGAGTTCAAGACCAGGTTGGCCAATATGGTGAAACCTGGCCAATATAGTGAAATCCTGTCTCTACTAAAAAAGTACAAAAATTAGCCAGGCATGGTGGCATGTACCTGTAATCCCAGCTACTCAGGAGGCTGAGGCAGGATAATTGCTCGAACCCGGAGGGCGGAGTGAGCCAAGACC
>NW_012103710.1:1516037-1519057 GCF_000951045.1 Mandrillus leucophaeus
TATATCAATGGACAACTAAGTCTTTTACCCCCATTTAATATGGTTTATTTGTAAAATATGTCACATAATATTTAATTAACAACCAGATAATTTAAAATTTGAAGATAACTTTGATTTTAATAACATTAAGGATAAAACAAAGATGCAGCATAGGAAATCTTATGGGTAGTGCTATCAGTAAGAAAAATAATATAAATTATTCTGCTATTTTTTTAGACAAGTTTGCTATCAGAAAGAATTCCTACTCCAGTAGAGGGTTCTGATTCTGTTTCTTCAGTAAGCCAGGAATCCCAAAACGTGTAAGTACAATTGATGAAAGTCATCTATTTATTATATTTACTGAAATAAATTGAAAATTTATTAAAATGTAATAGAATACTATGGCAAAAATGTTTTACTGGATGGTAAATGTATATATACAGGTTCAAGGAAAATTAGTTTGGAAGAACTTTAGAGATCATACAATACTCATAGCCTTTTAAAAATCTAACAATATTTATTATACTTGTTTCATTCTGGTTTTACATCTTAGATTAGGAAAAGTGACTTATTATCATGTTTCCAGAAAATTTGGAGAATTACTAAATACTAAAGTTGGAAAGTTAACTGGAGAGTTCAGTAGAAATAATATTTTCTCAAGTACCAATGAAGTGTATTTATATTCAAAATATGATTTTTCTAAATGTGTTGGGAGTGCATTTCAATTAGGTTTTGACTTTGGAAAATTATTTAAATCAATATTTATATCATATTTTAATGTAGATGTCTCCATGTTCCTTTACAGATATCAGTAGGATATAGAGTCAGATTAATGGGGAAAATAGATTTTTTGAACTAAACTCTGGCAACATATTTTTCTGGGTTCTGTCCTTATTTTTTAATCGAGTATTGGCATAGTCTAAAATGGTAATTAGGGAGAACTTGAAGGGCTATTCTTTGTTAAAGAGATGTTGAAGTGGAATTTGAATTTTTTTTAAGGTAGGTGTAGTTTAGCTTACAAAACAATCAAACAAAAAGCCTTCTGCATTTCCTTAACAGTGTAATTGTTCAACAAATAGTTAATTCCCTAAACATTTGCTATAATTTATTTTCTAATATAGTTATCACACAATTAGCTGCTTTTTTTTTTGCATTAAAGGGTGAGAAAAAACATTTCTATAGTTTATTTTTGAGATAATTTTTAGATCTCATTTTTTAATCATTAATTTTCATTTTTAATTTCAATAGTTATTATTTCGATTTTTATTTCAATAATTTTCAGGGTACAGGTGCTTTTGGTGATACATTCTTCAGTGGTGATTTCTGAGCTTTTTGTGCATCCATCACTCATGCAGTATACACTGTACCCAATATGTCATTTTTTATCCCTTACCCCCCTTCCAAATTTTCCTCCTGTACCCCCAAAGTCCATTATATCATGCTTATGCCTTTGCATCCTCAGAGCTTAGCTCCCACTTATAAGTGAAAACATATGATATTTGTTTTTTTATTTCTGAGTCACTTAACTTAGAAAAATGGCCTCCAGCTCCATCAAGCTTGGTGCAAAAGACATGATTTCCTTTTTTTTAAATAACCAAGTAGAATTCCATGGCATGTATGTACCACAATTTCTTTATTCACATATTGGTTGATGGGCACTTAGATTGGTTTCATATCTTTGCAATTGTGAATTGTGCTCCTATTAACATGCTTTTGCCTGTGGCTTTTTCATGTAATGACTTCTTTTCCTTTGGGTAGATACCCAGCAGTGGGATTGCTGAATCAAATGGTAGTTCTACTTTTAGTTCTTTAAGGAATCTCCATATTGTTTTCAATAGTGGTTGTGCTAGTTTACGTTCCCACCAGCAGTGTAAAAGAGTCCCAACACATACATACCAACATCTATTATTTTTTTGACTTTTTAATTATGGCCTTTTTTTCTTGCAGGAGTAAGTGGTTTTAATTTGCATTTCCCTGATGATTAGTGATGTTGAACATTTTTTTTTCAACTGCTTGTCAGCTGTTTGTATGTTTTGAGAATTGTTTCTTCATGTCCTTTGTCCACTTTTAAATGAGATTATTTGTTTTTTCTTCTTGCTGATTTCTTTGACTTCTTTGTAGATTCTGGAAATTAGTCCTTTGTTAGACATTGCATAGTTTGTCAATATTTTCTCCCACTCTGGGTTGTGGTGACTCTACTTCTTTTGCCTTGCAGAAGCTTTTTAGTTTCATTATGTCCCATTTATTTATTTTTGTTTTTGTTGAAATTGCTTTTGGGGTCTTAGTCATGAATTGCATAAGCTAATGCCAGATGAGTTTTTCCAATGTTATCTTCAAGAATTTTTATGGGGAGTTGAGGTTCGGAGAATTCACGCACAGCAGAATATTAATAGGAAAATAGAATGAAATTAGTATGTAGATGAGAGAACCTAGGTATAATAAAAATGCTGACATATGCAGTTAACATTTTTTTAATTCAGTGAAGAGAACTTATAGGTATAGAAAATGTAGGAATAAAAGAATTCACTACCAAAGAAACCATGTTTTGATTTAATTTTAAAGCTTTATTGATTAGTTTGCAGCCCATATGTACTGTGTAGCTTTAATTGTAAACAGGGTTAAGCTCAGCTAAGACATAGTCTTTGTTTTCAGTTTTTAGTATCTTAAAAAAAGCTCTACCTTTCTTTTACCTATTTCAGTATGGCTTGGGAAGATAATTTGCTAGATGATTTACTACATTTTGCTGCCACCCCCAAAGGATTACTACTTCTTCAAAGAACAGGTGCTATCAATGAATGTATGACATTTATGTTCAACCGACATGCAAAAAAATTACAGGTATGAATTACCATCTGCCACAGGCAAAGTGAGTTTTTGTAGTTGCAAAAGCCATTGAGAGCATCATTCTGTTTTCTGTGTATGAAGAAGTTATTAAGCCTCAATTAAAAAACCATATAGCATTGTAATAGTCAACTTGATTTTTTTTTTTTTTAGGAAAACATTAGAGAGTTGATATTAGTGTCTGTGGCTGTATTTACAGA
>NW_012103710.1:1519107-1519749 GCF_000951045.1 Mandrillus leucophaeus
TGGTCTTTGATGATGGTGACGTACTGATGGGGTTTTGGTGTGGGTGTCCTTCCTGTTTGTTAGTTTTCCTTCTAACAGTCAGGAACCTCAGCTGTAGGTCTGTTAGAGTTTGCTTGAGGTCCACTCCATACCCTGTTTGCCTGGGTGTCAGCAGCGGAGGCTCCAGAAGATAGAATATTGCTGCACAGTGAGTGTTGCTTTCTGATTCTTGCTCTGGAAGCTTTGTCTCAGAGGTGTACCCAGCCATGTGAGGTGTGAGGTGTTGGTCTGCACCTAGTTGGGAATGTCTCCCAGTTAGGCTACTCAGGGGTCAGGGACCCACTTGAGCAGGCAGTCTGTCCATTCAGCCTCTATGCTGGGAGATCCACTGCTCTCTTCAAAGCTATCAGACAGGGGCATTTACCTCTGCCGAGGTTTATGCTGCTTTTTGTTTAGCTATGCCCTTTCACCAGAGGAGGAGTCTACAGAGGCAGGCTGGCCTCCTTGAGCTGCAGTGGGCTCCACCCAATTCAAGCTTCCCGGTGACTTTGTTTACACACTGAAGCCTCAGCAATGGCGAGCGCCCCTCCTCCAGCCTCGCTGCCGCCTTGCAGTTAGATCTCAGACTGCTGTGCTAGCAATGAGGGAGTCTCCGTGGGCATG
>NW_012103710.1:1524694-1527619 GCF_000951045.1 Mandrillus leucophaeus
TAGGACACCAACTTATTAGTATGCAAATTGATAAAAAGAAAATGTAAGCATTTTTTCTAGCCTTTTCTGTACAAACTGTATTTTAGTGTAACCAAAACATTAATGAGGAAAAGTTCTTCACAGAAGAATTCTAGCTAATAAATGCAAGATAAATGATTTAATCAGAAAAATCATAATTTGATAATCCTTAATGAAATAGTAGATGTAGGAAATGATCATTAATGAATGCTAAATCATTAGGTGAAAGGTTGATGGGGAGGACTACATACTAGAGAGGTCAGGGTGACACCATCTGATCAATGATCTTTAGCAACACTAAAATTGGGACATCCAGATAGTGCTTCATTGAATAGGAGGTAGACAGCGGCAACCAACTATGAAGTTATTTTACCAAGGAAAAAAAGGAAAGGAAACAAAAGAAATTAAACTTAAATCTAAATAATCTTCTAGATCTAGTGATCACTTTATAGGCTATATGGAGAACTAGAGAAAAAAGTTAAATGACTTTTTTACCATGGTAAAGCATGGTAAAACAGTTATCCAAATAAACATGACTGTTTTCCCAACAAATCAGTGGCATGGGGGAAAATATTAGGACCTGTAACTACAACAATCTAATGCATACCATTGAACTTGTGTAAATTCTGAGCATGTATTAAGTACTTATCTATTATTATTATCTATTATTACTTTTAAAAGTATCTCAGCTGGCCGGACACCTGTATCTCAGCACTTTGGGAGACCGAGGCAGGTGGATCACCTGAGGTCAGGAGTTCAAGACCAGCTTGGCCAATATGGTGAAACCTGGCCAATATAGTGAAATCCTGTCTCTACTAAAAAAGTACAAAAATTAGCCAGGCATGGTGGCATGTACCTGTAATCCCAGCTACTCAGGAGGCTGAGGCAGGATAATTGCTCGAACCCGGAGGGCGGAGTGAGCCAAGACCACACCATTGCACTCCAATCTGGGTGACAGAGCGAGACTCCATCTCAAAAAAAAAAAAGTTTCTCAGCCTTTGATATAAGGGAACTAAGTCCTGTTAATGGGATGGGGAATGTGTCAGTAAGTGCTAGGAATGGAGCGTTTAGGATTATGTTTTCACTATAGAATTGACAGTACTTATCTACATGGCCGTGGTCTCAATGCATCCATAATCTTTTAATTGTAAAGTTTTGCTGCTTTTTCACTGTCTGTATATTTTTTCCTTCCATCCCACCGAAACTGTTCTCATTGCTAGACATCTGCACATGGGTGGGAACACGAATATTGACATATCTGAGAAAAGTTAGAGGAGGACTAAAAGGGATCCAAGCAAATGAAGAGTTTTTGTGACAAGACTAGCCTTTTTGGTATAGCTTTATGAAGTCAAGATTAATATAACCTTGGAATCACATTCAGGTATCATCTTTTAGTTCTACAGGTGCTCATATAATTGCCCAGTTTTCGAAAAAACTTCTTGATGAAGATATTTCAATATTTTCTGGATCACAAATGTTGCCTGCGGTTAAAGGAGCTTTTATTTCTGTGTGTCGTCAGATATATAGTACATGTGAAGGCTTGCAGGTGTTAATCACTTACAATTTGCATGAATCTATAGCAAAGGCATGGAAAAAGGTAAGTATTTTCAAGCTTCGTTTTTCCTCCCTGCAAATCTTTATTTCAAATGTAAGCACCATTCTAGTGTTGTACTTTGGATGAAATAGTTAACTGGGCAAATATGACTTCTTTAGCATCACAGTACTCTAGGGAAGATAATGCATCTTAATTTGGCACAGGATGACTGCAGTATCTCCTTTCCCAGTGGGACAAAGTTCTAAGACTTAAATGGGTACTGCAGATTCTTTTCTTCTCCTAGATGAGGCTTTAGGGTACTTTTCCTTACATAGACTAACACTCTTTGGGAGTTATTTTAAAGTAATTTTTAGAGACAGCTGGGTTTTCATTGTGGATACTAGAGATTGTAATGTAGCAATAGCCATATATGTATATATCAATGGACAACTAAGTCTTTTACCCCCATTTAATATGGTTTATTTGTAAAATATGTCACATAATATTTAATTAACAACCAGATAATTTAAAATTTGAAGATAACTTTGATTTTAATAACATTAAGGATAAAACAAAGATGCAGCATAGGAAATCTTATGGGTAGTGCTATCAGTAAGAAAAATAATATAAATTATTCTGCTATTTTTTTAGACAAGTTTGCTATCAGAAAGAATTCCTACTCCAGTAGAGGGTTCTGATTCTGTTTCTTCAGTAAGCCAGGAATCCCAAAACGTGTAAGTACAATTGATGAAAGTCATCTATTTATTATATTTACTGAAATAAATTGAAAATTTATTAAAATGTAATAGAATACTATGGCAAAAATGTTTTACTGGATGGTAAATGTATATATACAGGTTCAAGGAAAATTAGTTTGGAAGAACTTTAGAGATCATACAATACTCATAGCCTTTTAAAAATCTAACAATATTTATTATACTTGTTTCATTCTGGTTTTACATCTTAGATTAGGAAAAGTGACTTATTATCATGTTTCCAGAAAATTTGGAGAATTACTAAATACTAAAGTTGGAAAGTTAACTGGAGAGTTCAGTAGAAATAATATTTTCTCAAGTACCAATGAAGTGTATTTATATTCAAAATATGATTTTTCTAAATGTGTTGGGAGTGCATTTCAATTAGGTTTTGACTTTGGAAAATTATTTAAATCAATATTTATATCATATTTTAATGTAGATGTCTCCATGTTCCTTTACAGATATCAGTAGGATATAGAGTCAGATTAATGGGGAAAATAGATTTTTTGAACTAAACTCTGGCAACATATTTTTCTGGGTTCTGTCCTTATTTTTTAATCGAGTATTGGCATAGTCTAAAATGGTAATTAGGGAGAACTTGAAGGGCTATTCTTT
>NW_012103710.1:1529314-1550373 GCF_000951045.1 Mandrillus leucophaeus
AAGATAATTTGCTAGATGATTTACTACATTTTGCTGCCACCCCCAAAGGATTACTACTTCTTCAAAGAACAGGTGCTATCAATGAATGTATGACATTTATGTTCAACCGACATGCAAAAAAATTACAGGTATGAATTACCATCTGCCACAGGCAAAGTGAGTTTTTGTAGTTGCAAAAGCCATTGAGAGCATCATTCTGTTTTCTGTGTATGAAGAAGTTATTAAGCCTCAATTAAAAAACCATATAGCATTGTAATAGTCAACTTGATTTTTTTTTTTTTTAGGAAAACATTAGAGAGTTGATATTAGTGTCTGTGGCTGTATTTACAGAATTGCAAATAACCAGATGAAATTGAAGAATGCAGTTAATTATCATATGTTTTATAATTATGATATCAAACATCTGCATGTAGTGAAACTGGGTGGTTTTCCTAGAGAAAGAAACCGATTGAGTCTAAATACATATGTCAGTGAAGGTTTAGGCCTCACATTTTAAAGGAAACAAAAATATTTGTAGAGACGTTCTATTATTCTACTATTAAATAAATTTACAATGTATTTTAGTCTTTACTCAAACAGTAAAAGGCCAAAGGTCACTGGGTTGTAATCAGCTTTTTTTCTGTCATACTAAATATCCCTAGAGTTTTGGGCTTTTTAAGATTTTAGGTATGATTTTAAAATATTTTTCAGAGTTTGTTTTTGCAATTCTTACCATCTTGAAGGAATGTCTAGTTAGCATGCCATGTTTTCTTGCTTCTCATTGCTGTTCCATATTTATGTTGTTAGGTCAGCAGGCATAAAAAATTTGGCTATGGAGTTTTGGTTACACAAGTGGCATCAACAGCAGCAGGTGGCGTTGCACTAAAAAAGTCAGGTAAATGTTTCTTTTCATTAGAATTATATTTATTTTAAACATAAAATGAACAAGCCAACTGAAAATGTAACTGGCACAATCAAGTATCAGGATATTTACTCTAAAATTCTTTTTACTAAGTTAGACCTTATGTAAAAGAAAGTTACAGGATTTTCTTTTTGTCTTTCTTCTTCCATCAAATTCCAATAGTTTTGTGTTTCTGTGAAATGTATACCACCTTGTTCTCTTGCCTTGAACCAAAGGCAAATAATGAACTCAGGAGAAACGTACTTAATGCTTTAAGAATCTTCCTTCATCTTATAAATCAGAAGAATATCATCTTCTCTCAGTACAGTCCCATCTGATAGGATTATCTAATGCTCATTGTCAGTGGCTTATATATGCTTTAAAGTTTACACTCATTTACATAAAATTTCCTAATTCCCTTGCTCCCTCTTTTCTTCTTGAAATCATTTGTCTCACCACTTAGCTTTCACATTATCTTTGAAGTTGGCAGTAAGTATATATTCTTCCCTGTCCATTTGATTTGTAAGAAGTTAAAACATTGGAAATTTAATATGTCTTTTTTTTTCTTTTTTTTTTAATGAGACAGAGAATTTCACTTTTGTTGCCCAGGCTGGAGTTCAATGGCACAGTCTCAGCTCACTGCAACCTCCGCCTCCTGGGTTCCAGTGATTCTCCTGCCTCAGCCTCCTAAGTAGCTGAGATTACAGGCACCCACCACCATGCCTGGCTAATTTTTGTGTTTTTGGTAGAGATGGGGTTTCACTGTGTTGGCCAGGCTGGTCTTGAACTCTGACCTCAGCTGATTCGCCCGCCTTGGCCTCCCGAAGTGCTGGGATTACAGGTGTGAACCACCACACCCAGCCAATATGTCTTATATTAAGGTTATCTGAGCTCTGAACAAGATATAATCCCTGATAGAGATGCTATGACAATATTGTTTCAAGGCTTAGAGTTGAATTATAACATGAGTGATCACTACTGATTCTCTCTTTAAATACAAATACTTTTCCTATAGTATATTTTAAATTTGTTTTTTGGCCTAACTAATCTGGACTACTTGTATTATGAAACATGTTTCCTGTTAAAAAAAAAAAAAAAATTGTCCTAAACTGAACCACTAATTTTTTTCTTCTACTTAGAATAAAATTCATGTAGTGTAGTATTCAGAGCACATTAACTGAAGTGTTTGGAGACTAAATTTAATCTCAGATCTCACCCTTGGTAAAGTCATTAAGCTTCTGAGCATGACAGTCCCAAACTTTTCATGAGAGGAGTAAGTGTAGTTTTCAAAGTATAGGAGGAAGACGACAGTTTTTTGAGCTTCTCCAATGTCTTAGGTACTATATTAGGAACTTCACATGTATTGTCCTGTTGATACTTCATGGCAACCGTGGAATATGGCATCATTATTTCAATTTTCAAATGGGAGAACTAAGGCTCCAGGAAGTCATGGGATTTTTGCAAGGATGAACAGCTAATAAACTGGCATATTTGGAATTTAAACTCTAATATTCTCAGTTTTAGAGCCCATATTTTTTCTCTCATACCAGAAGACCCTTTCTGATCTAATATTGTTGTTATGAACTTCCTTATTTTATGATTAAATGTGGTATTTTACACTTTTCCAGATGATTTTTCTACTTGATTTTTTAATAGACTAATTTGATAATTGGGTTTTATATTCATTTTCGTTTAGTTGTATAGTATGACTCATAAGAATTTAAAGACTGGGTTGAAGCAAAAGTTGTATGAAATGTAGAATCATTCTTAGTGTGTGTAATTACAAAAAAAATTAGTTACATTGGAATAAGGGAGCATACACTCTTTGGATGCCTACCCGGCCTCCTGTTACCTCTTTCTCTCCCCTCACCTCTAAAAAACACAACCTGATTTCAGACTGCCTTACTTTGCTGGCTGATTTGCAGAGCAAAGTATAAACCTGTTTATGTTTCAGAAAACATGCTCAGAGAAGTTACTGGCCAAAGTGAAGAAGCTGGGACTCAAAATTCAGCAGTCTTCCAGGGAAATAGTCTCTCAGAATTTAGTTATTACAGAGTTTTATGATAATGAAATATCATAAAAGTATATTAACAATAGCAGATATAATTTCTACCAAGAAGAGATTATTTCTTATATAAGATGCAAGTATGTGTCTTCTGTCAAAGTAGACCAGATTTGTCAGTGGGATCATCATATCTTTCCTTCATAATCCAAAGAAATATTATGCTATAAATGACTTGAAGTAATAATTCTTTTTAGGGTTTATTAATGAACTTATAACTGAATTATGGTCCAATCTGGAATATGGAAGAGATGATGTTAGGGTAACCCATCCCAGAACTACTCCAGTGGATCCTATTGACCGAAGCTGTCAAAAGGTAAGAAGTTATTTGACTAATAATACACAGATTTGAGAAGTATTTCACAGAAATGAATTCATTCATACTTTATCCGTATTCAGTTACAACCAGCAGACTTTTTAATGTATTTATTTCTCCTCTTTAATTTTCAAATTATTATTTTTTATTTTCAAAACAAGTTTAGCAAATAATAGAAATCCCAGTATTTCATGGGAATAATATTTTGCAAGAATGATTTTCTTTTACTTTATGTTTATTAAAGTTTTTCTCCCTTAATGAAGAGTAATAATGTACCAGACATGTTACAAAAAATCAAATCACTGGAACAAACAAAAACCAACCAACCAACCAATCAATATAAAAATCCAAGAAATGTTTTGTCCTATAGCTTGAATCTAATAGAAAATTGTCAGGAATATTTGAAGGAAGGGCAGACAGAAGATGCTATCACTTAGAGTAAAGTCACAAAATTTTAAAAAATCAACCACCTAATGTTCTATCACAATTCAAAGACTTTTTACATTTAACATATTTTCCAAAGAAAGTGACGGTTTCTAACTTTGATTGTATGGTAGCTTAGACAATTTTTGTTCAAAAGATGTCATAAAATTGCTTAAAAAGCAAAACACTCCAATGTTTCAGAAGTTCCTCTTTCTGTACTAGTTTGCTCCCATAGAAAACACAAATTCTGGAAAAAAATGTAAACATCAAGTAGCTAAAAGCATTGGAATGATCAAAAATAGGCAGAAAATAGAAGGAAGTTAATGTATGGATGAATAGAGTGGTATTTCTTGAGATTCTGGATTTAACAGATTTTTGGTTAAGGTCAGAAATTTGTGCTCCACTGATAGAAATCGACAATCTAAAATGCTTGGAAAACCAAATAGAAAGCTTAGGACTACACAGCAGGTGGAAAATTAAAGGGGATCCCTGGAAAATAGATCCACAGAGGGGACACTCCAAACTCTGTGTATATACTTTGCCCAGAAATGTGACTAATAATTCAACTATGCATGTGAACTCTACAGAAATATCAGATGCTACCTACCACAGGTGTTAGAGGTTCAGTTTGAATCTGGCCAATGTAACTGCTAATTTTTTTTTTTTAATGTACTCTTTGTCGGGGAGTATAATAGAATCCAGGAACTCTATGGCATATCTCACCATGTATAGGATACAATCCAAAATCACTAGACATACGAAGAAAAAGGAAATTTGATTCATACTTGAGAAGGAGGCAACTAATACAGATTGATTATGAAATGAAGAATTTAGGATTTTAAAGCAGTTGTTAGAATATAAAGGAAAATATCCTTATAATGAATAAACAAATTAGAAATCACAGTAGAGAAATAAAACTATGTAAAAGAACCAGATAGACCTTCTAGAATTAAAAAAAAACTTACATGAAATAAAAATTTCTACGTGGCCTTCACAGATTTACACAGGATAGAAGAAGTAGTGGACTTGAGTGAGAGCAATGTAAATTATACAGTCTGAAGAACAGAGAATGAAATAAAAGAAAAACTTCAGTGATTTGTGAGAGCATGTCAAAATGTTTAACAGATATGTAATCGGAATATCAGAAATACATTTGACTAAATAATAGTGGAAAATCTTCAAATTTATTGACAAGTAGAAATTTATAGATAAAAATCATACTAAATCTCAAAGAGAATTTATGTAGAGAATGAAAATAAAAAGGAAGCAACAGTAAGGGTCATCATAGACAAACTGCTAAAAGCCAAAGATAAAGAGAAAATTTTGAAAGAAGTTTAGGAAAATCGCACATTCCATGTAAGAGATTAGCAGAAAAGTTTTTTCATATCTCATTACAACAGTAGAAGCCAGGAGGCAATACAGCATCTTAAATGTGCTGAATGGAAAAGTAAACAGAAGCAGTCAATTTAGAATTCTACATATAGTTAAAATTTACTCCCATAATGAAAGTGAAAGAAATTTTAAAATAAACAAAGGCTAAGAAAATATTTGTCAGCAGACCTGCCTTTCAAATAATGATAAAGAAAATTCTTCATGTTGAAAGACAGTGCTACCAGATGAATAGTTGGATGGAAACAGGGAATTGCAGATAAGTAAGTGAGTATAGAAGCCTGTTATTTTTCCTTTTAACTTGTTTTAAATACATCTGATTGATTTTTTAAAACAAAATTATGATGCATACTGGGGTTTATTTTGTACTTAGAAATAAAATAGTGCATGGGATAGCTGTAGCATAAAGGACAGGGGAATTGTATAATGGTAAATCAATCTGTATGGTTCAAGTTCCTCTCATTTTATATAAAGTGGCACAATATTCCTAATGCCTTGGAAATATTTATAATTAAAATAGAAGATTACAGGGATTTTATTCAATTTGTTTGACTTTGCAATAGAAATGTCAGTATAAACTAAGGATTACTTTTTAAAAATATTTTGTATTCTGCTAATCTGTACACAGAAAGACCTAGAAATGACAGCTCGTTGTAATAAACAGCCCTAGGGTCCAGCTTCTAGTCTCTAAGTCTTATTTCCCAAGGATTCTTTTTTCATTTGTAATCTCATTTGGTCTTTTAAGTTGTGGAAAGCACTTACGTAGTTTCAATATATAACTAGGTACCTTCAGAAATTTAATTCCATTCCAGTCCCTGTCCTTCATCTTCCGTCCCTAGCTTCCTGTACGGCTGTGCTGTTAAACATTTGTAGACAGTTGCCCTGCATAGCTATGTAAACTTGTATTAATTAAAATTAAAAATTCAGTTCCTTAATTACATTAGTCCTATCTTAAGTGGTCAATGGCCCGTGTAGCTAGTGGTTACCATATTGTGAAATTCAGATTACATAATATTTCTATCATTACAGAAAGTTCTATTGCACAGTACTTCCTTAGGAAAGCACTAAAAATTAGTGCAAAGAGGTATAGCTCATACATAAATTTTACAATTAAAAAGCCAGAATAAGGTGGAGAGGAAAGAATAAAAGAACAGGAAATGGATGGGGAAAAAAAGAAAACAAATAGGAAAATAGTAGCTCTAAATGCATCCATATCAATAATTGCACTAAATGCAAATGAACTAAATATTCTAATTAAAATACAGATTTTCAGAGTGAATAAAAAAGGAAGATACAACTGTGTGCTGTCTTTAAGAAATTAACTTTAGAATTAAGATGGTGGATGGGAGGTAGGACTGGCTTGCAACTCCTGCTCAGACAGACAAAACATTGTGTGGAGACTTACATCGTGAACTGTTGCTTCAAGAACTACCACAGGAACATGCTAGGAAAGATGACAGAATCCACAGACCCTTTGAAGGAACGGGATCACTGCTGCAGGCTCACTGAGATATGGAAAAACTGTGAGTCTGCTTGCTTTCTCAACAGAGAGGCTTGTGGTCTGGGTCAAGTTCTCAGCCCTGATCACTGGCTGCCTGGAAATAGACTTGGTGCTGTTGAGGGGCAAGGTAGGAATGAGACGGGCCTTTAGGACTGCCAGCTGCATGAGAGCATGGTGAGGCTGGTGACTGCCAGCTTTCCCTACTTCCTTGGCGATTCGTATGACTCAGGAGAGGCAGCCATAATCCCCCTGGAAATATAACTCCACTGGACTGGGAACCACTCACCCATCTCCCACAGCAGCCACAGCAAACCTTGCCCAAGGAGAGGCGGAACTCAGACACGCCTCTCTCTGCCCGCTCCTGGTCGTCTTTTTTTACCTTCCCTGGTAGCGGAAGACAAAGGTCATAATCTCTTGGGAACTCTATGGCCCTGCCCACTGCCTGAGAATCCTGAATACTTAACCAGGTGTCCCTAGGGCAAGTTTGCATCCTCCCTATGGGATCACAGCTGATGCCCTCTTGAAATTGCCACCTCCTGGCTGGAGGCCAAGCAGCACAAAACCAGTGCACTGAACAAAAACACAACCAACGAGCCTCACAGAGTTCACTCCCCTGCCACCTCCACCAGAGCAGGTACTGATATCCATAGTTGCAAGACCTGAAGATGGATCACATCAAAAGACCCTTTGCAGACACTCCCCACTAGCAGCCCAGAGCCTAGTAGCTCTGCCGCGTGGCTAGACCCAGAAGAGCAAAAACAATTACCATAGTTCAGCTCTCAGGAAGTCCATTCCTAGGGGAAGGGGAAAACACTACAAGTAGTGTTGGGATAAAAGAATCTGAATAGCAGCCCTTGAATCCCACATCTTGCCTTTGACATAGTCTACTCAAATGAGAAGGAACCAGAAAACGATTCTGGTAATGTGACAAAACTCGTTTCTTTAACACCCCAAAAGATCATACCAGTTCATCAACAATGGATCCAAACCAAGACAAAATCTCTGAATTGCTAGAAAAAGAATTCAGAAGGTTGATTCCTAAGCTAATCAAGGAGCACCAGAGAAAAATGTAGTCCAACTTAAGGAAATAAAAAACATGATACAGGATATGAAAGGAAAAATTTTCAGTGAAATAGAGAGCACAAATTAAGAACAATAACCTGCTCCGGAGTGATCACTGGACCAACAATGATATCAAGATGGAAATTAAAAAATTTTTGAACCAAATGATAATAGTGACACAACCTATCAAAACCTCTAGGATACAGCAAAAGCAGGGCTAAGAGGAAAGTTTATAGCATTAAATGCCTACATCAAAACACCTGAAAGAGCACAAATATACAATCCAATGTCACACCTGATGGAACTAGAGAAACAAGAATAATCCAAAACCAAACCCGACAGGAAAAAAGAAATAATGAACACTAAGCTGAGAATCAAATAAAAAACTCAACCTGTTTTACAATAGCTGCAAAAATAAATAAATAAATAAAATACTTAGGAATATACCTAACCAAAGACATGAAAGACCTCTACAGGGAAAACTACAAAACACTGCTGAAAGAAATCAGATAACACAAACAAATGGAAAGACATTTCATGTTCAGGGATGGGTAGAATTAATATTGTGAAAATGACTATACTACCCAAAGCAATTCACAGATTCGATGCAATTCCCATCAAAATACCACCATAATTCTTCACAGAACTAGAACAAACAATCCTGAAATATATTTGGAGCCAACAAAGAGCCCACATAGCCAAAGAAGACTAAGCAAAAAGAACAAATCTGGAGGCATCACATTACCCAACTTCAAATTATTCTACAAGGCTACGGCATGGTACTGGTATAAAAATAGGCACGTAGACCAATGTAACAAAAATAGAGAACTCAGAAATAAAGCCAAATACAGCCAACTGATCTTCCACAAAGCAAACAGAAACAAAGTGGGGAAAGTATACCCTGTTCAAAAAATAGTGCCAGGTTAATTAGCAAGCCATATGTAGAAGAATAAAACTGGATCCTCATTTCTCACCTTATAGAAAAATCAACTCAAGATCAATCAAAGACTTAAATCTAAGATCTGAAACCGTAAGGATTCTAGAAGATAACATCAGAAAAACCAGACCCCTCTAGACATTAGCTTAGGTAAAGACTTTATGACTAGGAATTCAAAAGCAAATGCAACAAAAACAAAGATAAATAGATGGGACTTAATTAAATTAAAAAGCTTCTGCCCAGCAAAAGAAATAATCGGCAGAGTAAACAGACAACCCACAGAGTGGGAGAAAATCTTCACAATCTATGCATCTGACAAAAGACTAATATCCAGAATCTGCAAAGCACTCAAACAAATCAGCAAGAAAAACACAAACAACCCTATCGCTAACGACGTGAATAGACAATTCTCAAAAGAAGATATACAAGTGGGCAACAAGCATATGGAAAAATGTGCAATATCACTAGTTATTAGGGAAATGCAAATCAAAACCACAATGTGATACCACCTTATTCCTGCAAAAATGGCCATTAAAAAAAAAAGAAAAAAGATATTGGTGTGGATGCAGTGAAAAGGGAACACTTTTACACTGTCAGTGAGGATGTAAACTAGTATAACCACTATGGAAAACAGCGTGGAGATTCCTTAAGGAACTAAAAGTAGATCTACCGTTTGATCCTGTGATCCCAGTACTAGGTATCTACCCAGAGGAAAAGAAGTCATTATACAAAAAAGATACTTGCAAATACATGTTCATAGCAGCACAATTTGCAATTGCAAAAATATGGAACTGCCCACATGCACATCAAATGAGTAGATAAAGAAAATATGGTGTATATATATACACACACACACACACACACACACACCCATGGGATACTACTCAGCCGTAAAGAGATCAGCCAGTTGATCTTTGATAAAGCAAACAAAAGCATAAGGTGAGGAAAGCACACCCTATTCAAAAACTGGTGCTGGGATAATTAGCAAGCCACATGTAGAAGAATGAAACTGGATCCTCATCTTTCACCTTATGCAAAAATCAACTCTAGCAACATCCAGCAACCTGGATGGAATTGGAGACTATTATTCTAAGTGAAATATTTAGGAATGGAAAAGCAAACATTGTATGTTCTCACTCATATGTGTGAGCTAAGCTATGAGGACACAAAGGCATAAGAATGGTACATCAGTCTTTGGGGACTCAGGAGAAAGGGTTGGGGGTGGTGAGGGATAAGAGACTACACACTGGGTACAGTGTACACTACTCAGGTGATGGTGCACCAAAGTCTCAGCAATCACCACTAAGAGAACTTATTCATGTAACCAGATACTATCTGTTCCTCAAAAACCTATTGAAATAAAAATAAATTAAATAACTAAAAGCACCATACAATCTGTTCCCCCAAAACCTATTGAAATAAAAATAAATTAAATAAAAACAGCACACAAGTGGCAAATATATATGCGCACATGTGTGTATGTGTATATATATGTGTGTGTGTGTGTGTATATATATATGTCAGATTTCAATAACATTTACCAGTAAAAAAGAAATTAACTTTATTTTTTCTGTGGACACTTAGATAATAAAATAAGTATGTTCTGATTCATTTTAATTACAGGTAGCTTAACATCACCTAAGTTACAGGTTGTTGATAATGATCTCTACTGAACTATATTTAGAAACAAAATGAAATTACATTTTAGGTGGTAGGAAAATGTAGTTAACCAATGTTAAAGATGATAATATAGTTATCATAATTTTTAGCATGTCAAACTGTGATAATTTATAAAAGTATATGGCAGAATGTTTGGCATATAGTAGGCACTCAATAAATGGTAGAAAGTATTATCAGCGTTGGTATGTTTAATTAGTCATGATGCATAGTGTGGATATGAAAGCAAAACTATTAAATAATATTTTTTATAATTGGTTATGCTCAGAGGATGATCGAGAATCAATTCATTATTTTGAAACTTGTTTACTAAAATAACAGCATTTATTATGCCATTCCTGTATGAACTTGTTTTAGCCCATTTTCACACTACTATGAAGAACTACCTGAGACTGGGTAATTTATAAAGAAAAGAGGTTTAATTGACTCATAGTTCCACTTGTCTGGGGAGGCCTCAGGAAACTTACATTCAGGGAGGAAGGCGAAGGGGAAGCAAGGCACACATCTTACATGGCTGCTGGAGAGACAGTGAGTGAAGGGGAACTGCCAAACACATTTAAACCATGAGATCTCGGAAGAACTCACTATCATGGGAACAGCATGGGGGAACTGCACCCATGATCCAGTCAGCTCCCACCAGGTCCTTTCTTTGGCATGTAGGGATTACAATTTGAGGTGAGATTTGGGTGGGGACAAACAGCCAAACTATATCAGAACTCCACCACTGGGTAACCAAATAGTAAGTGAAGGTAGTGCCTCTTTTTCATGAATTATCCCAACTAATATATTTTTTTAAATGATGGAATTAGAATGTCACCATTTGCAGTCTGCAAGAATTAATTGAGCCACGTTAACATAACTAAAACAGAAATGGTTAAACATTATTAATGTGCCCTCTAATGAAAGAATAAACCACCATCTCTAGTCTTACCAAGGTATCTAACTTGATAAGCCTTTGGATTCAGCTGCAAGTTTGCAGAATATGGAAACTGCATATATCCAAAGGATGGAAGAACAGGCTGAACTGCTGCCTGACTGTGCACTTCCTAAAATCCAGACTGGTTAAAACTTTACAGGTCAAATGGCCTGAGCTTGTCAACAGACGAAATGAAAAGAAAGGAGAGGGAGAAGATGAATGCCTGTAGATTAAAAGAAGTTTTAAATGACACGTCAAGTCTTGAAAATTGGAAAGACAAAATTATAGTGTCTGGATATGTACACCTGAGAAGTAAAACCACAAGAAAATCTTTGAAAGTGATTATTGTAAAGGTCAGGATACTGGGTGTTATGGAGGGATGGCAGGGGAGATAATTGTAGGCACAGAGAAGGCTCTCTGGGGCAGGTGGCAGAGTTATAGAAGAAATTCACTTTAAAGATAAAGATAAGTTGGATGGAAAAATATATAGAGAGAAGCAATATACATTAGAAAACTGACATGGCCACATTTAGTGTCAGAGATAAAGAAAAAGAAAAACTATCAGATTAAGAGACACATTTTATAATGATAATATGAATATGGTCAAAACACCAGAAAGATATAATCATAAATCAGTATGATCCTAATAAAATATTTAAAATATATGTAGTATTAAAATAGAATTTAAGGAAGAAATAGGCAAATCTGCGATCAGAGTTGAAGATTTTAACATTTCTCTTAGCAATTGATAGAACAGATCAAGAGCTCTCGAATTACGTGATATGAATACCACTATTAACCACTTGATATTTATACAATATTATACTTGACGACTGCAGAATATGCATTCTTTTCAGGAACACATGGCATGTCCTCAAAGATAGACCATGTTGGGCTAAATGCAAGTCTAAATAAATTTAAGATAATTGGAATAATATGAAGTATATTCTATAACCACAATGAAATTAATTAAAAATCAAGAATTAGAAACTAGAAAAAAAGATATTTGGAAATTAAGCCACGTACTTACAAATAACTTGTAGCTCAAAGAAGTCACAAGGGAAATTAGGAAGTATTTCAAATTGGATGCAAATAAAAATACATCAGAATTTGTGGTTATAGTTGAAGCAGTCCTAAGAGGGATATGTTTAACTGTAATATTTATATTAGAAAATAAGAAAGATCTAAAATCATTGACTCAAGTTTCCACTCAAAGGGAGTAGAAAAAGAAGAGCAAATTACACCAAAACCAATACAACAAGGGAAATAATAAACATTAGAGCAGAAATCAGTGAAACAGAAAAAACTAAAGAGAAGTAACAAATCCAAATGTGATTTTTGGAAATGATTATTAAGAGTGATAAAAATTTTTTATCACTATTCAGTCTTCCCTCTCCCCTTCTTGTCCATACTACTTTAAAGAATAGAATACTTCATACACATAGTGTTCACTGACTTTTCCTTTACTCCTAAGGCATGTATTCCCTGAACACTAACCTTTTGAGTAACTATTTGATCATTCTGTCTATTGGACATGTTTTCAATACATCTGTGTTCTAATAGGTGTAATGTATTTCTGACAGTCTTACAACTTCCAAATTCTAATTTGTTTCTTTATTCCCTTATATTGTCTACCCTCAAAACCATTTTTTCTTTAGAACCTTCTATTTAAAATGTAAAATTTAATCCCCACTACTTTTCTGAAAATACTTTGCCCCCTTTTTTTTTTCGCTGTAGGATAGAGATAGAGCTCATTAACAGCACATCTCTGCCTGCCGGCCTGCCTGCCTGCTACTTATACAGACTTACCTCTCACCTCTCTCTACATTGCTGAAGAGTGTCATCCTTGTATCACCCCATTGCTCTCCATATTGTACTAACGTCAGAACATTTAGGCACTATTTTAAGTTATTTAATAGTGTATTTTGTCCTGCACTACACTATGAGTCCTTGAGGGCAGGGACCATGCCTTTATTCATATTTTTATTGTTAGCATTTGGCACAATTACTGATAAGCAGCTGGCACTAAAATATTTTTAGTGAATAAATAAGTGAATAGAAGATCAATATCAACCTGAAAGATTTTAATTTAAAAGAAAACTTCTTGACTTGGAGAATTAATTTTATACTTTAATCTTAAAAATATATCAAACTTTGACTTTTCATTAGTTTCCTTATCACTATTGCATAAAGTCTCATTCTTCAAAACATTGATGACATAGATTTATGTTTTGTGCTACTATAAATTTTAAGATATTTGATGTCTGATATTAGCGACATCTTACAATGTGTGTTTGTGGGAGCCAACAATTACATTGTATATATTTTTATTCCAGAAATGCTTAATACATCACAATTTTGCAGTAAGCTAACATCTTTTAAAATGCCCAATGTGTGAGAAATGAATGTATTTCTTCTAGAAACAAGCTGCTGAAATCTTCTCAACCTTCTTTAAAATTCTGTTCAGGTTGTTTTAGTTTGAATACAGTTGTTGAATTATTTTTACCTAAAGTTTTACTTGATTTGCTTAGAGTAGCATGTCACACCTTACCTGTATTTGATTGTATGTGGTCCACATCATTTTATTTCTTACGTAAAGAGAGGTTCCATAATCGTGAACTGAATTCTTCATGCATAAATAATATAAAAATGCTCAATATACTATTGCTATATGTGATTTATAAAGATTATATTTCTTTCTCTACCCAAATAGACATTTTTAAAGGCTTTTTTGTAATCTTTTATGATTATGGTAGAAAAGATTCTGTAAACATAAAATAAAGGATTTATTCTTGATAGAATCCAAATATTGCTGGATTAATATTAAGGACATTAAAACATGTTTGCAGATTTAAATTACAAAGCATTATTACCTTGTATTTTTTGGTTCATGTATATTCTCAGGATAAACTAGATTGGATTAAAAATAAATCTGTAATGAAATCTGTTTTATTAATCATCTTTCTAGTTAATACATGGTGATTAGAGAAGTTCATACAATAGTTTCCTAGGTGAACCCTCCAATTTTTCTGCAGTTCATTTTATGTATAATTAATAGACATATTTCTCAAACATTCTTTCCTTGGCAATTTTTTTCTTCCTTTTCTATAGTGCATACTATAGTGAAAATGTAAAGCAGAAAACTTTACAGTTATAAGTGAGTACAATTAATATAATGCAAGCAAAAGATATAAATATTGGCAGAATATAGGGCTTCTGGATGTGGAT
Source organism: Mandrillus leucophaeus (assembly GCF_000951045.1). NCBI lineage: Eukaryota > Metazoa > Chordata > Mammalia > Primates > Cercopithecidae > Mandrillus > Mandrillus leucophaeus. The sequence goes on from NW_012103710.1 coordinate 1,543,706, forward strand.
GGAGTTAATTGGAAAGTCTTCAGAAAAGACGTGACATATTTTGAAAGCATATCAAGTGGGCTAATGAGTAAGTGGAGGGCAGGAGAAGTGTGTTACTGGATAAAAAAGTACGTATAGGTGGCAGTCAGTTGAAGGAGACCACAGGCATATTTGATTGACTGAAGTGGCGACTTCATGCTGAGGAATACTAGGAAATGAGGCTTTTGAGACTATGAAGAGTAGAAGCGTGTCAATTTGAGAAGTGCCTTGAAAGCCATGCTAAGGAGTTTAGATTTAATGCTTAGTGATGGGCAACCACAGCATGCTTTTGAGCTGGGGAGCCCAAGAATGAATGTGCCTGAGAAAAATATTCTAGTTGTCTTTAATAAGATGCAATGAGAGTGAAGAGCTTAAATATTTCATGGAGAGATTGGTAAAATTGCACCAGCAAGTGAGTTAGCTTTGATAGGAAAAGCCATGGCTTTTAAAAATTAGCTATCATATTTAGGTTAGTTGGATTTTCAGTGAATGTAGTTAAAAGATAGCCTCATGGTCTGAGGGCAAAAATATATAGAATTTATTATCTTGCCCCAGAGTCCCTAAGTATTATTCTCTTGCATTTTTTTACGTATTGGATATGACAGTGCAAAGAATGAGAAAGATGGATTATTGAATTTTTGTCAGAACCAAACTTTTAAGAGATACATGATATTTTAAAGCATATTCCAAATTTCATGTATGTATGTAATGGTTGTTACGTCATGCGTTGTCAGCTTATAGATTATTGCTGTGCATGTTAACTGTTTTGTACTTATCATATATGTAACATATTTCAAACTTATGGGAATTAGGTATATTTAAAAATTAGCCCTCAAAGTCATACAGATACGAAACTTCATTAATAACTCTCCATGGATGTGGTTGACAAAAAAGAATCATTTAAGTGATTGTTTTCTTTCCCTCTAGTCTTTTTTAGCACTGGTGAACTTGTTATCCTATCCTGCTATTTATGAGCTGATAAGGAATCAAGATCTTCCTAATAAAACAGAATATTCTCTTCGTGAAGTCCCAACATGTGTTATTGTAAGTCATTTTCTTTAAATCTTTCTCTGTTATAAATGCTACTGTTTGAGATTGGTAGTAAAAATGCAATTTGACCAAAAAGAGAAAAAAGAAGCATTATGTAATGGCATTTAAGGGCTGATTTGATTAATCATGCATGAATTATATCAACTTTTGAATTTTCTGTGCATGGAATCTTTGATCCAGGTCACCTAACATTCCCAACACCTATCAGAATTCGAGGCTAACTCCAACCAGGAAGGAGACTTGGCATAGATAGAAGTATACTTTTGAGTGATTTTTAGATGACTCATTACATTATTAGTCAAACCAGTGATGCTCCTTCATTGGCTAGGATTAGTAGGAATAAATTGTCTCCACGGAGTCCACTACATTTCCTGCTTATGTTTTAATGAACTACATATTATTGCCCCATGAGGGCAGTATATACAAATTTATTTAATCTGAGACCTAGGTTGTACTAATATTCACAGTTAAGTAACTTGTTTTAATCATTAAGGGATATTTAGGTCCTTATCTTTGGGTACATTTATGGATTAACCCAGAAATATATGTGTATATGCATATAAGGGTTAGTAAAGACTTACTTGATATTGAAATTTATTATTGGTCACTCTTTTTCATTTTCTGGTCACTTCATCCTATGTGATATTGTTTTTATAAACATAGTTTTGCCCTTTCGAATACGTTTAAACCTGTTAACCCTAAACACTTAGAGTTTTAAAAATTTCATCTACTTTGGGAAACTTTTAATAGCTTATATGATGTGAAATACAAAGATGGGTACTTCTGTCATTTAACATTAACTTAGATTCTCTTATCTTCTTTTTCTTGAAGTTTTTCAATTGTATTTTGTGCTTACTTGTATGTTGGCACTCCAACATACAAGTCTACCTGTTGAGTACAGGTAGACCTCAGAATTATTGCAGGTTCATTTCCATACCACAGCAATAACATGAATATTGCAATAAAGGAAGTCACACAAATTTTTTGTTTTCCCATGTAAAAGTTATGTCTACACTCTACTTTAGTCTAAAGTGTGCAGTAGAAATATGTCTAAAAAATGTTTATTGCTTAATTAAAAGTACTTTTTCGCTAAAAATGCTAATGAACATCTGAGCCTTCAGTGAGTTGTAATCTGTTTTGCTAGTGGAGAATCTTACCTCACTGTCGATGGCAGCTGACTGATCAGTGTGTTGGTTGTTATGGGCTGGGGTGCCTCTGGCAATTTCTGAAAATAAGAGAACAGTGAAGTTCACTGCATCAATTGACTCCTTTCATGAAAAATTTCTCCGAAGTACTTGATGCTTTTTGATAGCATTTTACCCATCGTAGAACTTCTTTTAGAATTGAAGCCAATCCTCTCATCCCACTCACTGCTTTATCAACTAAGTTTATGCAATATTTTAAGTCCTTTGTTGTTATTTCAACAATGTTCACAGCATGTTCTACAGGAGTGGATTCCATCTTTGCTCATCCATAAGAAACAACTCAACTCATCTGTTTGATTTTGATCTTAAGATTGCAGTGATTCAGTCACATCTTCAGGCTCCACTTTTAATTCTAGTTTTCCTGCTATTTCCACCACGTCTGCAGTTACTTGTTCTACTGAAGTACTGAACTTCTTTAAGTCATCCATTAGGGTTAGAATCAGCTTCTTCCAAACTTCTTTTAATGTTGATATTTTGACCTCTTTTCATGAATCACAGATGTGGCATCTTAATGGTGAATCCTTTCCAGAAGGTTTTCAATTTACTTTGCCCAGATCTGTCAGAGGAATCACTATTTATGGCAACTATAGCCTTACAAAATATATTTCTTAAATATTTGAAAGTCAAACTTACTCCTTGATTTATGGGCTACAGAATGGGTGTTATCTTAGCAGGCACAAAAACAATACTAATCTCCTTAAACATCTCCATCAGAGCTCTTGGGTGACCTGTTGCATTGTCAATGAGCAGTAGTATTTTGAAAGGAATCTTTTTACTGAGCAGTAATTTTCAATGGCAGGCTTAAAATATGCGGTAAACCCATGCAGTCACATATGTACTGTCATTTACTTTATTTTTCCATTTATATAGCATAGGCAGAGTAGATTTTCCAGTGCTCCAGGATTTTTGGAATGGTAAATGAGCATTGGCTTCTGCTTAAAGTCACCATCTGCATTAGCTCTTAAGAAGAGAGTTAGCCTATCTTTTGATGCTTTGGATCCACGTATTGACTTCTCCTTTCGAGCTATGAAAGTCCTAGATGATATCTTCTTCCAATATAAGGCTGTTTTGTTTGCATTGAAAATTTCTTGGCTGGGTGTCATGGTTCATGCCTGTAATCCCAGCACTTTGGGAGGCCGAGGTGGGGAGATCTCCTGAGGTCAGGAGTTCGAGAGCAGCGTGGCCAACATCTTGAAACTCCATGTCTACTAAAAATACAAAAATTAACTGGACGTGGTGGCACGTGTCTGTAATCCCAGCTACATGGGAGGCTGAGGCAGGAGAATCACTTGAACCTGGGAGGTGGAGGTTGCAGTGAGTCTAGATTGAGCCACTGCACTCCAGCCTGGGCAACAGAGTAAAAAAAAAAAAAAAAAAAAAAAAAAGAAAAAGAGAAAAAGAAAAATCTCTTTAATGTAGCTAACTTCATCGATTATCTTAGCTAGACCTTCTGGATAACTTGCAACTTCTACATCAGCACTTGCTACTTCACCTTGTACTTCCATGTTATTCAGACAGCTTCTTTCCTTGAATCCCATGAACCAACCTGTTAACTTCAAACTTTCCTTCTGTAGCTCCCTCATTTCTCTCAGCCTTATTAAAGTTAAATAGAGTTAGAGCCTTCTGTGGGTTAGAGTTTGGCTTACGGGAATGCTGTGATTGGTTTGATTTTCTGTTCAAATCACTCAAACTTTCTTCATATCAGCAATAAGGTTGTTTCATTTTGTTATCATTCATGTGTTTCCTGGGGTAACACTTTTAATATCCTTAAAGAACTTTTTCTTTGCATGCACAACTTGGCTAATTGGCAAAAGAGGCCCAGCTTTTGGCCTGTCTTAGCTTTTGACATGCTGTCCTCACCAAGCTTAGTCACTTTTAGCTTTTGATGTACAGTGAGATACACTCAACTTTTCCTTTTATTTGAACCCTTAGTGGTTTTGTAAGGTTACTAATTGCCATAATCTTGATATTGTTGTGTCTCAGGTAATAAGGAGGCCCCAGGAGAAAGAGAAAGATAGGTGAATGACCAGTTGGTGGAACAATAAGAACAACATTTATCCGTTAAGTTTGTTGTCTTATCTGGGTATGGTTCATGGTGCCCCAAAATAATTACAATAGTAACATCAAAGTTTACTAATCACAGGTCATCATAACAGAATAATTATGAAAAGTTTGTAATATTGTGAGAATTACCAAAATGTGATGCAGAGACACAAAGTGAACACATGCTGTTAGAAAAATGACACCAGTAAACTTGTTTGACGTAACGTTGCCACACATCTTAAATATGCAAAAAAACATATTACCTGCAAAGTACAATAAGTGACATGCAATAGAATAAGGTATGCCTGTAGTTTCATCATTAGTCATTTATGTGCCTAGATTTCCCACTACAATGGGAGTACCTTAGAGAAAGTAAGCTGTCTTCAATGTATATAAATCTAGCACATTATATGGATCCAGTGAAAATAATTATTCTAATATGATTGGTTTTATTAGATTGATTATGGGAAACAAGTACAAATTAGTTTTATGATATAGTCCAAAATGATGGCTTCAATGTTTGTTCTCTTAAGTTTTCATGTGTCTCTGTGGGGTATATTCAACTATATCTTTCCACTTATGGAAAAATTTGTTTTCTGTTTGTTCTTAAGACAGTTAACTGCAGTTATATTACTCTGTTTCTCCCAAAGACGTTATGTTTTAACCCTGTAGAAAGATCACTGCTTTCTGTCATGATTTAAACATGTATATGAGTTCCTTTTAAAACAAACAACTCTTTTGGTCTATGCCTTCTTTTATTTACCACGCTGTAGTTTTCTTTCTTTCCCTCCACCCTAAGCTTCCTGAAAATTTTGCCTGTGCTTTAAGTCTCTATATTTTTTTCTCTTCTGTCAACCAGGGAAGCCACCATAATCTGGCATCTTTGCCCAACTACCTAACTTAAATTGTTCTGCCAAAACCCAGTAAATATATAACTCCCTAATCTAATGGAACCTCCCTGTATTAGTTTGTCATGCGCTAATAAAGACATACTTGAGACTGGGTTATTTATAAAGGAAAGAGGTTTAGTTGACTCACAGTTCAGCATGGCTGGGGAGACCTCAGGAAACTTACAATCATGGTGGAAGGGGAAGCAAACACATCCTTCATCACGTGGTAGCAGGCAAGAGAAGTGCTGAGCAAAGGGGGAAAAGTCCCTTATAAAACCATCATATCTCATGATAACTCAGTATCATGAAAGCAGCATGGGGATAACTGCCCCCATGATTCAGTTACCACCATGTCTCTTCCATGACATATGGTGTATTAGTCAGGGTTCTTTAGAGGAACAGAACTAGTAGGATATGTCTCTCTATATCTATCTGTCTGTCTGTCTATCTATCTATCTCTCTATCTGTCTATCTATCTATCTATCTATCTATCTATCTATCTATCTATCTATCTATCTATCTATCTATCTATCTATCTATGTATCTATATCTGTATATCAAAGGGAGAAAAATGTAGGCTGAGAGGCTAGGCCAGTCTAGTCTTTTCACATTTTTCTGCCTGCTTTATATTCTAGGCACACAGGCAGCTGATTAGAGGGTGCCTACCCAGATTAAGGATGGATCTGCCTTTCCCAGCCCACTGACTCAAATGTTAATCTCCCTTGGCAACACCCTCACAGATAAACCCAGGATCAAAACTTTGCATCCTTCAATCCAATCAAGTTGACACTCAGTATTAACCATCACATGTGGGGATTATGGGAACTATAATTCAAATGAGATTTGGGTGGGGACACAACTAAATCGTGTCACATCCCTATACCCTTTAACTTAATTTACCACTTTGGAATATTTGACATGGTTTGTCTACTCCTTAGTGTAATTTTCTGTTTCTGTGACTGCAGCATTACTTACTTCTTGTTCTCTTCCTTCTTTTCTGGTCTCTCCTGCATAGTTGTCCTTGTAGACTTCTTTTCCTTTGTTTGTCCTATGGCCTCCAGAGTGATCTCATCCAATTCCATGGCTTCAGTTACGCACTGACAACTCTTTGACCTATATGACTTGACTGCCAATTTTATAATTAGAACCCTACCAGACAATGGGCATCTGGAACAGTCACAGGCGTCTTAGTCTTACTGTGTCTACAACTGAATGTAATGTTTTCTCTTTCCCAAATCAATTCTGTTTCCTGTTTTTCTCAGTGTATGGTACTATTAGTCACACAATTTAGTGAACCAGAAACCTGGAAATCATTATTGATTCTTCCCTCTCTATAGGCAATAAATTACCACCTGATAGAATTTGCCTCCCTAATACCTTGATCTTGTTTTCTTTCTTTATTCATTTTTTAAAAATTCTTATTTTAACTTCAGTGGTACATGTGTAGGATTCTTTTTTTTTT
>NW_012103710.1:1551028-1576967 GCF_000951045.1 Mandrillus leucophaeus
ACCAACAGTGTAAAAGTGTTCCTATTTCTCCACATCCTCTCCAGCACCTGTTGTTTCCTGACTTTTTAATGATTGCCATTCTAACTGGTGTGAGATGGTAGGATTCTTATATAGGTAAACTCATGTTACAGAGATTTGTTGTGCAGATTATTTCATCACGCAAGTACTAAGCCTAGTACCTAATAGTTATCTTTTCTGTTCCTCTCCCTCCTCCACCCCCTGCCCTCTAATAGGCCCTAGTGTCTGTTGTTCCTCTCTTTGTGTCCATGAGTTCTCATCATTTAGCTCCCACTTACACCTGAAAACATGTGGTATTTGATTTTCTGTTCGTGCATTAGATTGTCACCAACTCCATTCATGTTCCCATGAAAGACATGATCTTGTTCTTTTTTAATGCTGCATAGTATTCTATGATATATATGTCCACATTTTCTTTATTCAATTTGCCATTAATGGGCATTTAGGTTGATTCCATGTCTCACCTTATCCAAGTTCTCTCTGGGTAAGATTATGACACAAAGCTGGAGAGTTGATATACCTCTGAGGTAGGACAGTAAAGGTATATTGCTGGCCGTCCAGCTGAAGGCAGATTGCTTCTGGTGGGCCTTATGGACAGGAACAGAGATAAAGGCATTTGCCAAGTCAATGGCTACATACCAGGTACCAGGAGATGTGTTAATTTACTCAAGCAATGAAACCACATCTGGTACAGCAGTTAGCATTCTTCAAGATCCATGTCTTTGCTGTTGTGAATAGTGCTGCAGTGAGCATTTGTATGCATGTCTTTTTGGTTGAATGATTTATTTTCCTTTGGTTGTATACCTAGTGTATTAGTCAGGGTTCCCTAGAGGCATAGAACTAATAGGATACTATATATATAAAAAGAGGAGTTTATTAAGTATTAACTTACAAGATCACAAGGTCCCAAAATAGGCTATCTACAAGTTCGAGGAGTGAGGAGAGTCAGTCCAAGTCTCCAACTCAAGAACTTGGATTCCAATGTTTGAGTGCAGGAAAGCATCCAGCATGGAAGAAAGATGTAGGCTGGGAGGTTAAGCCAGTCTCACCTGTTCATGTTTTTCTCCCTGCTTTATATTCAAGGGCAGTTGATTAGATTGTGTCCACCAGATTAAAGGTCTGCCTTCCCCATCCCACTGATTCAAATGTTAATTTCCTTTGGCGACACCCACACAGACACACCTAGGATCAATACTTTGCATCCTTCAATCCAATCAAGTTGATGCCCACTATTAACCATCACAAGTTCACCTCTTGTCAACTTGAAGCCATAGTCATACGTTCAGTTTCCACAAAAGCTCAGCAACAGGCCAAGTGCTGCCTCTCAGAAGGAGAGTAGTTATCTGAACAAGGCAGGGCCTTACTCCAAAATCTTAGCGGCCTCTGCTGTGATTCACCTATGGGGGTCTGCCAAAGGCTCCAAACAGCATCTCTATCTGCCACTGATGCCTCAAGCACCATTGGATCTGCTGGGTCATATGGCCTAAGTGGCAGAGCAGCTTGCACAGCAGCCTGGGTCTGTTGCAGAGCCTTCTCCTGTTCTGGACCCCACTGAAAACTGGCAGCCTTTCAGGTCATTCAATAAATGGGACAGAGTAACACACCCAAGTGAGGAATGTGTCGCCTCCAAAATCCAAATAGGCTCACTAGGCGTTGTGCCTCTTTCTTGTTTGTAGAAGGGGCCAAATGCAGCAACTTATTCTTCACATTAGAAGGAATATCTCGATAGACCCCACACCACTGGACCCCTAGACATTTTACTGAGGTGGAAGGTCCCTAAATTTTAGTTGGATTTATTTTTCATTCTCTGGCATGCAAATGTCTCAGCAATAAGTCCAGTGTGTTTGCTACTTCCTGCTCACTTGATCCAATCAGCTTAGTTATCAATGTAATGGACCAGTGTGATATCTTGCAGAAGCAAAAAGTGATCAAGTTCTCTCTGGATAAGATTATGATACAAAGCTGGAGAGTTGATATACCTCTGAGGTAGAACAGGAAAGGTTTATTGCTGGCCTTGCCAGCTGAAGACAAATTGCTTCTGGTGGGCCTTATGGATAGGAATGGAGATAAAGGCATTTGCCAAGTCAGTGACTGCATACCAGGTACCAGGAGATGTGTTAATTTACTGAAGCAGTGAAACCACATCTGGTACAGCAGCTGCAGTTGGAGTCACCACGTTGTTAAGCTTAGGATAATCCAGTAGCATTCTTCAAGATCCGTCTGTCTTCTGCACAGGCCAAATAGGAGAATTGAATCGGGCTGTGTTAGGAATCCCCACCCCTGCATCTTTCAAGTCCTTGATGGTGGCACTAATCTTTGCAGTTTCTCCAGAGGTGCGATATTATTTTTGATTTAGTATTTTTCTAGGTAGAGGCAGGTGTAATGGCTTCTATTTGGCCTTTCCCACCATAATAGCCCTCACCATACCAGTCAGAGAACGTAGGTCGGGGTTCTGCCAGCTGCTAAGTATGTCTGTGACAATTATGCATTCTGGCACTGGGGAAAAGACTACAGGGTGAGTCCAGAGATCCACTGTACACACTCTAAGTCGGACCTGAGGTAAAACTCCATTAATTACCTGATGGCCATAAGCCACTGTTTTAACTGGAGGACAACAGTGACATTTTGGATCCCCTGGAATCAACATCAGCTCAGAGCCAGTGTCCATCAGTCCCCAAAATGTCTGATCATTTCCCTTTCCTCAATGCACAGTTGCCCTGGGTAAAAGGCCAGAGGTCTCCTTGGGGAAGGATGGGAGAAAAATTCACTGCATAAATTGTCAGTAATGTAGTAGGGTCCTTCCTTGAGGGGACTCAGCCTCCCCTTCATTCAAGGGATTCTGAGTCTTTGAACTGGCTTGTCTGGAAATGGATTGAGGGGCCGCGATTCTCTGTTTTTATAATTCAAAGTAGTCTTTTGTCTGTTCGACCTAGAAGTTTTCTGCTTATATTAATGAAGTAGGAATGCAGTAGGCTTCCTATCAGTTTCACTTCTAGGAACACTGTGATTAGCCAATGCCAGAGCTAAACAGGAGTCGGACTATTCTGGTTGCTGTTTTGTCTCTGGTGTCCATTACAGTAGCTACACCCACCTGGCCTTTGACGGTTGAGTGCCACTCTTTGGCCATCGCCACCTCGGGATCCAGTTATTCTTATTTTATTTAAATTTTGTAGTTGAGTGAATTCGGTTCCCACATTTAGATCTGACATACAGGAGAAGAGCGATTACGGGGCTCTTCAAAGATGTAGGTGAGGCCCTCACAAATCTATTTTGCAAGGCATTGGTCAAGGGTATATCTTCTGGAACCTCCCAGCTGGGATGAGTAGATCTAAAGCGACTAATCAACTTCACCATCTTAATCTCCCTAAGACTTGAGATCCCTTCCTCTGCATTAAACCAAGGGACATCAGGAATTTCCAGCGTGCTCACATTGGGCCATCTTTTAATCCATATTTCAACTAACTGAGCAACTAAATGATTAGAACATTTTTCAACTTCTCGAGCTGCAACATTAAATGCAGAGGCCCTACTTAGTTGGGCCAAATCAATAAATTCAGCCTGATTCAGCTCTGTGTTCCTCCCATCATTATCCCATACCCTTAATATCCATTCCCATGCCTGTTCTCCAGATTTCTGTTTATATAAATTAGAGAACTCAAGCAGTTCTTTTTGAGTGTAGTGCATTTCCTCATAGATCATGCTCTCAACCTCACCTTTAGGGGCCTGCATGACTTTAGTGCAATTATAGGTCTAGAAGGAAACAGGGTGTTGGGGCTAGCTCCTGAGGAGAATCAACATTCTTTTGCCTGACAACTGCCTCAGGGGAGGCCATCACTTTTGCCTCAGGCAGTGCAGGGTTTATCTCCTCCCACAAAAGTGGAAAGGCTGATGGCACCATGGGTTGGGGAGGGGATGTTGCCACTACTGGGGATGGGGAAGCTGTTTCTTCTGGCAAAAAAAAAGGTTCATCAGAGTGTACAAACTTAGTGTCCCCAGTTCTACAGGGTCCTCACACATGTCCCCATTCAAAGTTGTAGGGTCCCATTCTTTTCCAATCAATGCCCTCACTTCAACAGTAGACACCTGGCGAGGCTGTGCATGGAGCTTTTGTTGCAGGTCAGCCACTCACATGCTTGCTTTTCCACAATTTCTGCTCTTTCTCTGCAGGAGGTAAAAGTCTCAATCAGGGCAATTTTAGCAGATTTGAGGCTCAGTATCTTCTTCTGAAGCCAGGAGACAGAATCTCTGAGTTCATCATTTTCTTTCATCACTTTGTTCACTGAACTTAGGAGCAACCAACCAACTTCATTATGTTCCTTGGATTTCCACATACGGTCAAACCATATTACATATAGAGTCACTGAATTCCTTGTCTCTCATGAGTGGTGAATTAGGAGTGTCAAATACGTTTATTTTGTGTAACTCTCTAAACAGTTCATGCCAGTGACTATCAGTGTTCTCCATACTTTTAGAAGGAGAGTCCTCTAGAAACCCCAAAACTAATGAAAGAATTCCAACCTTAATATTCTCTTCCTCTAGAACTACTCCTGGTACCAAAATCTGTGTTAGTCAGGGTTCCCTAGAGAGCAGAACTAATAGGATAGATATAAATATACATATAAAGGGGAATGTATTAAGTATTACTTTACACAATCAGAAGGTCCCACAATAGGCTGCCTGCAAGCTTGAAGAGCAAGGAGAGCCAGTCTGAGTCTCAAAGCTAAAGAACTTGGAGTCTGATGTCTGAGGGAAGAAAGCATCCATCACGGGAGAAAGATGTAGGCTTGGAAGCTATGCCAGTCTTGTCTTTTCATGTTTTTCTGCCTGCTTTATGTTCGCTGGCAGCTGATTAGATGGTGCCCATCAGATTAAGGGTGGGTCTGCCTTCCCTAGCCCACTGACTCAAATGTTAATTTCCTTTGGCAACACCCTCACAGACATACCCAGGGTCAATACTTTGCATCCTTCAATTCAACAAGTTGACACTCAGTATTAACCATTACACCCAGTAATGGGATTGCTGGGTTGAATGGTAGTTCTATTTGTCGCTCTTTGGGGAAAATTGCCACAATGCTTTCCACAATGGTTGAACTAATTTATACTCTCAGCAACAGTGTATAAGAGTTCTCTTTTCTCCACAATTTCACCATCATCTGTTACTCTTTTACTTTTTTGATAATAGCCATTCTGACTGCTGTGAGATGGCGTCTTATTTTGGTTTTGATTTGCATGTCTCTAATGATCAGTAATATTGTGCTTTTTTCATGTGCTGCTTGGCTGCATATATGTCTTCTTTTGAAAAGTGCCTGTTCATGTCCTTTGCCCACCTTTTAATGGGATTTTCTTTTTGCAAATTTCTTTAATTTTCTTATAGATGCTGGATATTAGATACTTGTCAGATGCATAGTTCATAAATACTTTCTCTCTTACTGTAGGTTGTCTGTTTAGTGTGTTGATACTTATGCTGTGAGGAAGCACTTAATTAGATCCCATTTGTGAATTTTTGCTCTTGTCACAATTGGTTTTGGTGTCTTTGTCATGAAATTGATTGCAGAGGTGGCCCATCTGGAGCAGTGACTGCCATGATGCCAGCTTCATTGTGGAAGGCAAGACTGGGGCTGCATGCCCCATGGAGCTGGTGGTAGTCCCACCCTCCTAGGCACAGCTGCAGCCACTCAGCTGCCTGGGGATAGACAGTGGTGGGTCCCTGGTGAAGCCCCACCTTTGAGTCAGGGTTGGCCTGAAGTATGAGGACCAAGCTGCCAGTTCTGCAGACCAGAGTGAGGACTTACAGTGCTTTTTCCGAGCTTGACTGTGGTTGCCCATGGACCAATCAGCATGCACTTTGTTCCCTCTGAAGCCCATAAAAGCCCCAGACTCAGCCAAACTTGGGCAGATGTCGGGATGCCCTGCCTGTGGAGAGGAGCTACACACTGTGCATCTCCTCTCAGCTGAGAGCTGAGCAGACATCAGGGCGACCTGCCTGTGGAGAGGAGATATACATTGTGGGTCTCCTGTCAGCTGAGTGCTGAGCAGACATCAAGACGACCAGCCTGGAGAAAGTCTTTACCCAATTCTGGTCTCCTGAGAGCTGTATTGTTGCTCAATAAAGCACCTCTTTGCTTTGCTCACCCTCTGGTTGTCTACATACTTCATTATTCCTGGATGTGGGACAAGAACTTGGGACCCACCAAATGGGAGGACTGAAAGAGCAATAACACAAACAGGGCTGAAACACGCCTCCCACTCATGCTCACCCTGTTGCAGGCAATGAGAAAGAGAGAAGAGAGAAAGAAAGAAGAACTTTAGCCCTTCACGTAGCCCAGACTAGGAGATCCTTGATCCATGGCTGTGACACCCTCTTTGGGACTCTGTGGTTCCTGGCATCTCCAGGATTTTGGACACTGCTGTGTTTCCTGGTGCCCATAGTAGAAGCTGCTTGCTTTATGCCTGGTCCAGCTGCAGCTTAACAGGGAGCTGACACTCATGCCAGTGCCTGGACCTGCCCACCCTGCTGCAGCTGGCACACCTGGTTTTGAGCAGTGGCTGGACCCCATGCTCGTTCACTCACACACGTAACCCTCACCACTTCATGTCTGGCTCATCCTGGGCAGGCATGGGATCTGCGTTGGTAGCATGAGCTGAGCACAGCCTGTCAGGCCGAGTGGCGAGTGGGTGGAATGAACCCAGTGGGCCTGAGCAAAATTCAGGCAAAGGTGCCACAGGCCACTCAGGTTTCCAGCTGGCGAATCAACACTCCAAGCATCCAAAGGCAAAATGTTTGCCTGTTTGTATGTCGGAATGGTATTGCCTGTATTGTCTTCCAGGGTTTTTATAGTTTTGGATTTTACTTTTAAGTCTTTAATCCATCTTGAGCTAATTTTTGTATATGATATAAAGAAAGGGGGTCCAGTTTCAACTTCCTGCTTATGGCTAGCCAGTTGTCTCAGCACATTTATCAAACAGGGAGTTCTTTCCTCATTGCTTGTTTTTGTCAGCTTTGTTGATGATCAGATAGTTGTAAGCATGCAGCCTTATTTCTGGGCTTTCTATTCTATTCCATTGATTGTCTATTTTTGTACCAATATTGTACTATTTTGATAACTATAGTCCTTCCAAGTCAGGTAACATGATACCTCCAGCTTTGTTCTTTTTGCTTAGGATTGCCTTGACTATTCAGGCTCTTTTTTGGTTTCGTATGAATTTTCAAATTTTTTTTCTAGTTCTGTGAAGGATGTCATTGTTAGTTTGATAGGAATATCATTGAATCTATAAATTGCTTTGCGCAGTATGCCCATTATAATATTGATTCTATCCATAAACATCGAAGGTTTTTCCATTTGTTTGTGTCATCTCTGAGTTCCTTAAGCCGTGTTTTGTTATTCTCATTGTAGAGTTCTTCTTCCTGGTTTTCTGTACTCCTAGGTATGGTATGGTATGGTACAGTATGGTATGGTATGGTATGGTATTGTATTGTATTTATTTCATTTCATTTCATTTTTGTGGCAGTTGTGAATAGGATTGAATTCCTGATTTGTCTCTTGACTTGGCTATTGTTGGAGTATAGGAATGCTAGTGATTTTTGTGCATTGATTTTGTATCCTGAATCTTTTCTGAAGTTGTTTATCAGCTGAAGGAGCTTTTGTACCAAGACTCTTGGGTTCTCTAGATATAGAATCATGCCATCTGCAAATAGGGAAAGTTTGGCTTCCTGTCTTCCTATTTGGATGACCTTTCTTTCTTTCTCTTACCTGATTGATCTGGCCAAGACTTGCAATGCTATGTTGAATAGGGATGGTGAGAGAGGACATCCTTGTCTTGTGCCAGTTTTCAAGGAGAATGTTTCCTGCTTTTGCGTAAATGGTATGATGTTGGCTGTGAGTTTGTCATAGAAGGTTTTTATTATTTTGAGCTATATTCCTTCAATGTCTAGTTTATTGAGAGTTTTTAACACGAAGGATGTTGGCGTTTATTGAAAGGCTTTTCTGCATCTATTGAGATAATCATTTGGTTTTTGTCTTTAGTCCTGTTTATGTGATGGATTATGTTATTGATTTGCATATGTTGAACCAACTTTGCATCCAAGGGGTAAAGCCTACTTGATGGTGGTGGATTAGTTTTTTGATGTGCTGCTGTATTTCGTTTGCAAGTATTTTGTTGAGGATTTTTGCATCAAGTTCATCAAAGATATTGGCCTGGGCTGGGCACGGTGGCTCACGCCTGTAATCCCAGTACTTTGGAGGCCCCAGGCAGGTGGATTACCTGAGGTCAGGAGTTCGAGACCAGCCTGACCAACGTGGTGAAACCTCGTCTCTTCTAAAAATATAAATCTAGCAGGCGTGGTGGCACATGCCTGTAATCCCAGCTACCCAGGAGGCTGAGGCAGGAGAATTGCTTGAACCCAAAAGGCAGAGATTGCAGTGAGCCGAGATTGTGCCACTACATTCCAGCCTGGGCAACAAGACTGAAACTCCATCTCAAAAAAAATAAATAAATAAATAAATAAATAAATAAAAAAGATATTGACCTGAAGTTTTTTTTTGTTGTGTCTCTGCTGGGTTTTGTTATCAGAATGATGCTGGCCTCATAGAATGAGTTAGGTAGGAGTCCTTCTCTACAATTTTTTGAAATAATTTTATTAGGAATGATACCAGCTCTTATCTGTACATCTGGTAAAATTCAGCTGTGAGTCCACCTGGTCCTGGGCTTTTTTTGGTTGGTAGACTATTGCTGATTCAATTTTGGAGTTTGTTACTGGCCTTTTCTGGGAATCACTTTGTTCCTGGTTCAGTCTTGGGGGAGCATATGTGTCCAGGAATTTATCCATTTCTTCTAGGTTTTCTAGGTTGTTTGCATAGAGGTGTTCATAGTAGTCTTTGATTGTTATTTGTATTTCTTTCACATCAGTAATTATATCCCTTTTGTTGTGTGTGTGTGGGGGGGGAGGGGTTTGTTCATTCATTTATTTATTTATTCAGCAGATACACAGGGAGTGCCTGCCATTTGCTTGGCACTGTGGTCAAGCAACTGTGTGTGCAGTGTTGAGTGAAGCACATACTATCCCTGCTCTGTGACACTCACAGTTTGGCTCAGGTCCAGAGAGGAAGAATAGGTCTCCAGGGTGTGGTCAAGGTTCCACTGGGACAGTGGTGTTCCCCATACCAGTGAGGGGTTTAGTCTCTCCAGTGGATCTTCCACAGCATTTTACTTGTATGGGGCTGGGTAATCACTGGGTGGATAAAGAAAATGTGGTAATATGTACCATGTAATACTACTCAGCCGTAATAAAGGAATGAAATAATGGCATTTGCAGCAACCTAGATGGAATCGGAGAGTATTATTCTTAGTTAAGTAACACTGGAATGGAAAACCAAACATTATATGTTCTCACCCAGATATGGGATCTTAGCTGTGAGGACACAAAGGCATAAGAATGATACAGTGGACTTTGGAGACTTGGGGGGAAAGGGTAGGAGAGGGGTGAGGGATCAAAGACTACACATTGTGTACAGTGTACACTGCTTGGGTGCTGGGTTCACTAGAATCTCAGAAATTGCCACTAAATAATTTACTCATATATCCAAACACCATCTGTTCCCCCAAAGCCTATAGAAATAAAAAATGAATTAAAAAAAGATTATACAAACCAGTTTATCCATCCCTAGTACCATGAAATCAAAATATAACAGAATACTATAGTGATAATAAAAGTGTTCTTAGAATTAAATAACAATCATTTAAGAAAAATTCTTCTAACTATTAGTTAAGTTATCCCTGGTAACTGAAAGTGACGTTTATTTTTGTTGGAATAAACACAACTGTTTAGAAATAAAAAAAAAAATGCGTATTTTCTTTCCCTCTAGATGTAAGTGAAATATAGTCTGCTATACTCACCTCCCCCTTGCATTTTTCTATTGCTTATCTTGGAGATGACTCTGTAGCAGTATAGAGAGCTCTTTCTTATCCTTCCCCCCGCCCCCCACAGTTGCATAATAGTCCATTATGTGGATGTGCTAGAGTTTATCCAGTCTTATTGGTGGACACTTGGGTTCTTTCAAGTCTTTTAGTGTTATAAATGACGCCAAAATTAATAGCCTTGGCTTATATTGTACTTGCCAGTGTGTCTATATATATATATATATATATATATATATTTTTGTCATATAACAAATTCTTACAAATCCAGTGGATTAAAACAACACCCCTTTATTAACTCACAGTTTTGTAGGTCAGAAGTCTAGTACGGTGTGCCTGAATTTTCTGTGGCTGTTAGCTAGGGACTTCTTTGTGGTTTCTGGAGGCTACTCTCAGGTGTTATGTGTCCTTTTGCATTTCATCAATGGAGAACTTCCATTATACTGTATTCCTCTCATTCTTTGAATCTCTCTGACCTTTTGTGACCAGTTAGAGAACATTCCACTTTTAAATCGCTTTTTGATTAGGTCAAGCCCACCCCCATAATCTCCTATTTTAAAGTCAACTGATTAAAGATTTTAGTTGCATCTGCAAAAATTCCTTCACAGCAGTGCTTGCATTTGTGTTTGAGGCCTGAGAATCTTGAGGGCCATTTTTGAATTCTGCCTACCACAGTATCTTCAGGCTAGATTTGTAGAAGCATGATTACTGGGTTGAAAGGTAAATTCACATGTAATATATTCCAATGTACAGTTCTTATTGCTAGATTTCCATTCGCAGAGAATAATCCTTTTGCTTTCCTCCCAGTAAGATATTATAGTGCCTGTTTCCTGGTAGGCTGATTAAGAAGATTATGTGGTCAAAAGTTTAGATATTTGTCTGACAAGTGAAAAATGTTAATTTATGTATTGTTTTTCATTCTGAACAGAATATCCTTTTCTATGCTTAATGGCCATTGACATTTACTTATCCCTTAAATGTCTTTTCATTCATTTTTGCCTATTTTTCCATTTGTGTAGTTCTTTTTCTTGTAAATTTTAAGAGATTCTTTAGTTTTTAGGGATATTAGGTCTTAACTTTTCATGGCTTCATGTCAGGTATCTACCAAAATTCTAACACCTGTGAACAATTTCCAAGTTGTACTTTAGTAAATTAAAGGTGAATAATACAAAATACCCTTTTCCTTTAATACACACAATTTTTAAATTGCTTTCAGTTTCTATGCTTGCGATCCAGCTCTATGATAATGGTGTGTAAAGATGGTATTGTATTAGGTAGACAAATGCAAAATAGGACTTTTTTGATTTACATAACTAACTTTCAGGAAAAGCAGAGACTGCTGGAAACAGGACTGCAAGTGCTGTCGGGTCTACGTCTGTCTCTCTGTGTCTGTCCTCCTACATCCTCCACCTTTGCTTATTACTGCATTTCATGTTGGCTTTGTTGAATGGCAAGCACAGTGTAATAATGATCAAGAGTTCGAATTCTGAAGCCAGACTGCCTGCATTAGTTTCCTGGTTCTGCCTCTTACTAGCTGTGTGACCCTGAACAAGTTAGACCTCAGTTTTTTCTTCATAAAAGAGTGCCTTATGCTAAATGAAATAAGCCAGACACAAGAAGGACAAATACTACATAATACCACTTGTATGATGATTCCAAAATAGTTAAACTCATGAAAGTAAAGAGTGGAATGGTGTTGGCTAGAGGTGAGAATGGGAGAAAACAGGTATTAGTCAAATATACGAAGTTTTGGTTATACAAGATGATTAAATCCTAAAGATCTACTGTACAGCATAGCGCCTATAGTTAGCAATACTGTATTATATACTTAATAACTTGCTAAGGGGGCAGATCTCATGCTAAATGTTTTTATCTCTCACACACACTAATCAATGAGGCAGGAAGAAACTTTGGGTGGTGATGGATGGGCTTATGGCATAGATTGTGGTTGTGGTTTCACAGGTGTATACATATCTCCAAACTCATCACATTTCTACATTATTAGTATAGCTTATTTATGTCAATTAAACCTCAATGAAGTGAATTTTTTTTTTTTTTTTTTTTTTTTTAAAGAAGAGCTGTAATATTTTCATCTCAGGGTTGTTGTGAAGACTAAATGCATTTAGATCACCACCTGGCATATAATAAGTGATATATAAATGTTTGCTATAATTATTTTCTTCTTCTCTAGATGGTATTCTCCATAGGAGAGGACTCCATAGTCCTCCATTCCCCATAGGAGGGGCTACCTGTTATTCTGTAGTAATATCTTTACCCTCTCCCCTTTTGTTAATTTCCTAGGGCTGTCATAGCACATTACCACAAACTGGGTAGCTTTAAATCACAAAAATTTATTCTTTCCCAATTCTGAAGGCCAGAAGTTTGAAAACAAAGTGCCAGCAGGGCCATGCTTCCTCCCAAGGCTCCAGGGAAGAATCCTTTCATTTAGTTTCTGTTTTTTTCCACTGTTTCATGTCTTGTTGCTACATAAATCCAATTTCTGCCTCTATCTTTACTTGTCTGTTTCCTCGTCTCTGTCTTAAGTCTCCCTCCGTTTTTCTCTCAGGACACTTGTCTTAGATTAAATGTCTACTTTGATAATCCAGGAGGATATGGTTTGGCTGTGTCCCCACCCAGATCTCATCTTGAATTATAATTTCCATAATCCCCATGTGTCATGGGAGGGGCTTGACAGGAGGTAACTGAATTATGGGGGTAATTTCCCCCATGCTGTTCTCATAATAGCGACTGAGTTCTCATGAGATCTGATGATTTTCTAAGGAGCTATACCCCACTTTGCTCCCCACTTCTCCTTCCTGCTGCCATGTGAAGAAGGATGTGTTTGCTTTCCCCTCCACCATGATTGTAAGTTTCCTGAGGCCTCCCCAGCCATGTTGAACTGTGAGTTAATTAAACCTCTTTTTTTTTTTTAAAAATAAATTAGTCTCAGGTATGTCTTTATTAACAGCGTGAGAATGGACTAACGCATACCTCAAGACTCTTAACCTCTGCAAAGACTCTTTTTCTGAATAGGGTGACATTTACACGTTCTGGGGATGAGGCCCTGGACATACCTTTCTTTTTTTTTTTTTTTTTTTGGTGTGCATGTGAGGGTCACCATTTAATTCTCTATAACCCCAAGTAGGAGAGCAGCCTTTTCCTCTACTTTTCCACGTTGAAAAATCCCAAGGAAGGAGTTTGATTAGCTTAGCTTTATTCATAGATTAACCAATCATAAGCCACTTCTAGAAGTGGAAGTGCAGAACTATTGGGGTGTTACATGTGACCTATCCTCACCCTTCACTTGCCTATTTCTTCAAAAAAACGAGTCAGTCACATAGCCCAAACCTGCGTATTGGGGCAGTTGTAAACAGTAGGCACTCAAACATATCTTTATATAGAATTGATATTCCTTTTTGTTTTTCAAGTATGGCCTCAGTCTGACCTAGTAGGTTATTGAAAATATTCTCAAGCTGGACAGTATCTTTTAAAAAGATACGGAATTTCTGTCTACTTTTTGTAAGTCCCAGGTCTTCTTGCACTAGTTTGTTGCTGGGAAGCTGCTTCTTGATTTAGGAAGCTGATTCCCTTATTGACACATGTTACGGTGCTTAGAAACTGAAGCTCTCCGTAAGGCTTCCCAGGGGTTTTGTTTTCTTCCCTAAGTGGTGATACATCAGTGTAATCTTCTTCTTTGAAAATGCATTCTCATTGATAGATTACTGTAATCTACTCTTCCATTAGCTTGTTGGTAATACAGTATATCATTTTTATTCTAACAGTACCTAATACTTAGATTCAGAACTAGAATCTCAGTTACAAGATGTCACTGGCTATCAAATAGTTTGAGCTCTGCATTATATTCAGATAGCTGCGCAAATTTCAGTCACCTATACGAATTCCCTACTAATAAATGAATATTTATTATAATACATTTAGAAACTTCTATGCGTAGAACTAATTGGCAACCTCTCTCACCTCAGGTACAAGAAGGTTAATGATTCCTGATCAATTCTAGATTGTTTTATGAAGATTAACAGTGGTTAAAAATAGTGATAATAGGTCCTTTCTTTAAAATTATAATAATTATTAAGTAATAAAACATTTACCTATTTGTAGAATAGGTAGATAGTAAACAAGTTTCATCACTATGTCCAGGGCAAAGACTATTTATTTAATAGTATTCAGATGCTTGAGCAAGTCATGGCAATCTCTGTGGCTCTGTCATGTAGCTAATTCAGGAAAAAGTAGAGAGGTTAAAGGAGATGGAAAGAGTCGTGATGCAATTAATGAGAGTGACTGTGCAGCTGGAAATATGAATATGACTTGTTTAGCTTATGTTCCATTGTAATGTTTGAAGCAAGTAGTGCACAGCAAAGTAGTAGGTAACAGTAACAGATCATTTAAAAATAATAGTCTTTTTATTCATCATTACTAGGTAGTTTATTAATATTTACCAATTTAAACTCTCATGCTAGTATTATTTACACACTTCTACAACATAACCTAAGAATGGTAAATACATTCTTATATGTTGGGTACAAATTTCTACTAGATAGCTTTACCCACAATCCAGTTGTTGCATTAGTATTGATCAGTATTTGATTAGATTAGTATTTTTCAAATGTGATTTTGAAATGTCTATTATTTCCTCCTTTTTACAAATTCATTCCCTTGCCTCTTTTTTTAATTTGATGAAATAGTCTTTGTATCATAAGCGACAAATTCTTCAATAAATATTATGTGACTTTACTCCCTAGCAAAACCTTTCATCTTTTGCCCTATTGGTAACAGAAATATCCTGAATTTAAACTCATTGGAGAGTAGCAAGTTTCTTGGTCAGGAAAATGAGCAATGAGAGAGATAGATATTTGTCCATGAATAAATTTCTTAGGCCTGAACCCAAAGATATACGTAAAAGCAGGGAATTATAGAAAGAAAGACTTCTTCTTTTTTTTTTTTTTTTTCTTTTCCGAGACAGAGTTTTGCTTTGTCACCCAAGCTAGAGTGCAGTGGCACTATCTTGGCTCACTGCAACCTCCACCTCCCGGGTTCAAATAGTTCTCCTGCCTCAGCCTCCCGAGTAGCTGGGATTACAGGCACCCATCACCACACCTGGCTAATTTTTTTTTTTTTTTTTTTTTTAGAGACAGTGTTTCACCATGTTGGTCAGGCTGGTCTTGAACTCCTGACCTCGTGGTCCGCCAGCCTTGGCCTCCCAAAGTGCTGGGATTTCAGGCATGAACCACTGCACCCGGCCAAGAAAGCCTTTTAAAACATGTTCAAAATTGTGTGATTGGCTAAAATTGTGAGTGCTAGGACAACTGCTGGCACTTAGATCATCAGGTTCTGTATGTATTTGCTTTAGTGGTTTTGAAGCCTTGGCAACACACTGGAACATCACAGGGAGCTTTTAAAAGAGTATTAATGCCAGAATCCCACCCCTAGACATAGTGATTTAATCGGCCCGGGGTTGAACCTGGGCACCTGTGTATCTTTTTTAAGTTCTCTATGTGATTCTAATGTTCAACCGGGGTTGGAAACTGCTGATTTACATGAGCCAGGTAATCTCTATTAAGAAAATCTCAAATAGTTACTAGATACAATATTTGGATCCATTATTCATTCTTCTAATTTGTGGATTTTATATTTGTTTTTCAAAGTAGTTTACATTTTTGGCAATTTTATCAATATTTAACTGGTGGTATAAGGTGCTCACTAGTGCCAGAGTAGGGTCAAAATCAGTGTTTTCCACTTTGGCTGAACACTAGATTCACTTCGGAAACTTTTACAGTCCTAATGTAAGTCTAGGCCACACTCAGACCAGTTAATTCAGAAACTTTGAGGGTTAGGACCCAGACATTAAATAATAATAATAATAATAATAATAGTTATTATTATTATTATTATTTACAGCTCCTCAGGTGATTTCTTTATAAAGCCAAATTTGAGAGCTACAAATCTAAATAAGTTGTTGTTGACTTAATTTTCTTTAAATGATTTCAGTTAAGTACAGCCTCACTTTGTCTCTTTTTTTTCAGGATATTATTGACAGACTTATAATTTTGAATTCTGAAGCTAAGATTCGTTCTTTATTCAACTATGAACAATCACATATCTTTGGTCTAAGGTAAAGTGCTACATTTTACTTTTGATATTACATTTTATGTTCCACAAAAAATAAGCATTTGTCCTATCTACTTTTAAAAAGTATTTAAAATTAGCTAATATTTAAAAGCATGCTTAAAGGTAATTTGTCTTCCTGTAACGTTATAGACACAGTAAATTATGGCAATTAGATATTTGTACCATGGCCTTTGTCTGAATTTGGATTCTGTATTATTATAGTGTCTCCCATTCCTTAATTTAATATAGACACAGTAAATTATGGCAATTAGATATTTGTACCATGGCCTTTGTCTGAATTTGGATTCTGTATTATTATAGTGTCTCCCATTCCTTAATTTAATAGAGGCATTTTGGGGACTATATTTCATTTAGTTTACTCAGGAGTCAACTTGACCTTCCCTGGGTTGGTATTTGGCTAGATTCTTGTCACAATACACCCTTAAAAGAGGCTTAGAAATGGATGATTTATCCTGAGGCCCAAGTTTTGCTCTTTGGTGTTAATCATTACTTTTCAACTTTGCCTGAAGTTTAAATCTTTCTAGTTGAGTTCATGTTCCTTGATATTTTATTTCCCATATTCAAATGGGAAATAAGGCATAG
Source organism: Mandrillus leucophaeus (assembly GCF_000951045.1). NCBI lineage: Eukaryota > Metazoa > Chordata > Mammalia > Primates > Cercopithecidae > Mandrillus > Mandrillus leucophaeus. Next base: position 1,567,691 of record NW_012103710.1, read on the forward strand.
TTGGTAGGGCTATAGGGACTCGTGAAATTCGCAGTCTTTTGCTCATATGTAAACTTATAATTTGCTTCCCTACCTGTAAATTACTACCTTTAAAAGCAGCTGAATTAAGGAAATTTTCCATTTCTATAGTTTCATTATTTTTCTTTCTTTTCTATTAGCAAAGTAACTTCACCACCTAAGAAAGGAAGCAATTATTTTTCTAAAGTTAGAATTCTCTGATGATAGTGTATTTTTAACTTTTTAAAAACTGTATATTAATAGATGAGCTTCGTGTTTGGACTTTATAGTTCATTGGAGGTATAACAAAGGTACTGCTATTATAGTTCTTTGGCTGGTGTGCCCTTTATCTCAAAATGTGTTTTCACATTAAATTTTAATTTTTAGTCTATAGTCTCAGATACATCAGATAGCAAGTTTTGATGAAGTAAACTAGGAAAAACTACATTCAGTAGAATTTCCTTTTGCATAGCAAGTATGTTTCTGAGTTTTGCAGTTATAGAACATCGATTTTGGCCTCTTGTTGTTGATACACTGAGTAAATTTCTTTTTTTTTTTTTTCTGTATATTTTCTCACTTGTGTGGAATAATATTTTCTGTAGTGTTCTTTGGAAGAAGATTTTAACAATGGGACTTTATTAAGTTATGTGAAAATCAATCCAAGAAGTGAAATGCTCCTGGGAATAACGTACATTAATTTTCATAGTATGTGCTTTCTCATAATATCCAAATGTTATCATTCTATCCTACTCTAAAGAATTTACTATCCCGTTGTTGATAGATATAATAGAATAGTGCAATATGGTGGTTAGCAACATGGACTTGTGGTCAAACTGCCTGCTCTTTCTTTACTGGTTGTGTGAAATGGGGTCTCAGTTACTCATCTGTAAAGTGGAGGATAATTACATTATTTTCCATATAGAGTTATTGTCATAATTGATATGAAAAATTAAAAAGGCTTAAAATAGTACCTGGCACACAGAAAGCACTGTAAAAACAGTAGTAGTAATAGTTCTAATAGCAATTCTTCGTGTCTTTCTTTATATCTGCTTGACCTATGCTCTTTTTGTGTTTTACTATGAAATAATTTTTGTCTTCATTTTTTCGGTATCTCAGTAGTCATAAACATGCTACCTAGTAATTTCCTTGTTTTATATCAGCATTCAAAAAGAGAAAATGACAAAATTTCTTTCTGAGGAAAAGTTTGTATTTTAACTTTATTTGTTTTTTAACAAGTTTTTCTTTCATAAATTTAGGTTTTGAGATTCCTATTCATAATAATGTTTAATTCAGGTGTATTTGTAAGTCATATATTTTAAACTAATAATTTACTTTCATTTTCTACTAATTTCTGTCTGTTATTGGTCATTGATATCTAATGGTGATAAATCTAGATCATAGGTTTGCATTATTCATAAATCTTGTGTTTCTGTGTGGTTGTGATTTTTACCCCTATGTTTCTTTCCTATTCCCACAGTATTTTTGTTTGTTTCTAGTTAAGCCTTCCTTGTACCTTTCTCTTCAGTGGATTATCCATTATTGTGTCTGAATCTATGTTTATCACTGCTTGTTCCATTTACTTTATATTTTCTTCTGCCTCAAAACTGTAGCAGTAGCATTAAGTATAATGCTTGATACAACTTATTTATCACAACACTCAGATGAAGCTAATATGAGGCTTAGTGAAATGTGGCATGAACAGCATCACATTCTGTTTAAATGTCTGAATTTTAATTTGCCAAGATCTTACAAATCTTACATTGTAAATGACTAATATTCAAGAAGGGTGCTCCTTTGATTAACCTCCCCTCTTCACCCCTACCCCTTTTCTCCCTCTTCCAACCTATCCTTTTATTATACATCATTCCTATTAGTGTGAAGACATGCCTTCATATGTCCCATCTTACAATGAAATACAACAAACCACACAGAGAAATACCCTTGACCTTGTGTCTCCTTGCAGCCACTGATCTATATAGCAAAATATGTCTATACGAACTGTCCTCAGTTGCTAACCTGTATTTACCCAACTCACTTTGATTTGACATTGACTTTATAATTTTGTCAGAACTATTCATCCTGCTCATTGCTATATCACTTGTAACTTCCACGCTGATGATTCTAGTGCATTCTTCTCTTTTCTTATCTTACTACAACTGTCAGTAGCATTTGATATAGTGGACAATTTGTTTTTTTCTTTGTGAAAAATTCTTTCCATTTCTGTGCTATCACACACTCTTATTGCTGCAGTTTTTTTTTTTTTTTTTCCCATTCTCTAGGCAAACTGTGAATGTTGGAATGCTCAGGATTTAGTCTTTGGCCCAGGTCCAAGGATCCTAGCTTTCTGTATACTTTAGAAATTAGTATACAGTATACTGTATACTTCCTGTATACTCCTAATTTATTCCACTTAAACATTTGCCTTCAAATATCGTTTATATGCCAGCAGATGCCCCCATTTATATCACTAGCCCAAACCTCTCTTTTCAGCTACCAGACCTATATATACACCTGCCTTCTGACATCTCAATTTATATATTTCTCGTTTAAACATGTTTATAATTGAACTCTTGGGTCTTTGGGAGACCTTTTTGTAGGAGACCTCCTCCTACAAAAACAAACAAAATAAATCTTTCATTTCTATCCCGTTAAGTGACCCAACCATCTCTTTAATTGCTTAATCTTGAAAGTCATCATAACTTTTTTCTGTTTTTCAAAACAATATGTCTTTATTATAAGTAAATTAACCAATGCAGAAAACTAAATATAATGAAATGAAATTCCTTATAATTCTAAAACTCATTATTAACACTGGTAAATCATTCTAGACCGCTTTCTATACATATACAGACAGAAAGATATACAGATATATAAAAATAAATTCTTTTATAAAAATAGAATTATAGTACAGTTGCCACTTTAAATTTGAACTGAATTTTATAGGGAAAAAAAAAAAAAAAAAGAAGCCCCAGCGTGAGACTGAAGGAATTGCTGAATTTCAGATAACTGTTTTTTCGCTCCGGGGGTCTTTATTTTCTAAGCGATTCCTCTAAGGTAAAGAGAAAAGATGATATAAAACATTTCAAGAGGTTTGAGCATGATTTTTCACTTTTGGACAGTATTGATCAACTCTACTGTGATAGATGAAGACATTCATGTTCTTGTCAACTGCCCACGTCCCCTGTCCTCACCTGTGTTAAAAAGTAGTTCCTTTGCCCATTTCCTAACCTACCATGATGGGTCAGAGACCCTATCTTCCTCCCTCCCCAGGAGGGTGATTAAGCAATAAACTAATCTGCACTTTTCAGTGTAGTGACCTAATATATGAAGTGCCTTTTATGATGACTGTACAGTAAGATTTACAATTTTAAAATTTACTCTTGTATATTTACTCAACCAGTATTTATTGAACACGCATTCTGAGCTATGGACTGTGCCAGTATGGCGGATGCAATGATGAGTGAATCAGATGTGGTGCTCATTCTCTTTAACCTTGTTATCTAGTGAGGAGTAAGATATTAAGTTAGTCGAAGAATCTGAGGTAATTAAGGCAGAAAAGAAACACGTTCTTATAAAGCTCTCACCCATCTTTTATCATTTAAGTTACTGGAAATTCTGGACACCATTGTGTGACTTACCTTAATATATCTCTACCTTTCCTGTGTACAATAGTTCCTACCCTTCCTTAGCCTGAACTAATGCTCCCAGGAGGTTAGACTCCTTATCTCCCTCAAGGACAAAACAGCATTTATTCCTGCCTCTATACTTGTTTTTCATGTCTTGACTACTGTCTTTGCTTTTGTCTACTTATTCAAATTCAACCCATCCTTCAAAACAAAGCTTGCTCCATGAGTTATTTATAGCCCATTCTGATCTTGTCTTCTCTTTGCATGTCTCTTGCCTTTTTGGTCCTTCCCACAGATTTAATATTTTATTTATTTCTTCTTTCTGAATACAACTTCAGTTTCCTAAGGGAGTATTATCTTCTTCTACTTTCATGTCTACCACATTGACAGATCGTTTTGAGTTCTTTGATTAGCATTTGTTTGTTAAATCTGCTGATTGGTTAAAACAGTTGCCTGGAAACTTTCAATACTGCCCAAGGCTTAGAAGCTTGCACTTTTCTTAACCATTTTTAGTAGGTTTAGAGGAATGTTATATTCCTTCTTGGACATTTTATTTCAATACAAAAGCTGTAAATTTCATGGGGAAACATGATATCATCATTTAATATTAATAGTTTTCTTTATATCAAACTGACCACATTAAGTTTTATTATAAGCTGTAGAATTGCAGCTTTTTTTTTTTTTTTTTTTTACTTTGGTCTTCAGTGCTAAAGATGTACTTAGTTTACACAACTTAAATCTTATATAGTAACTCTTAGTTAAATATATATTAAAATTTAGCATGGTTTAAAAATGTTAATATAGTTCTCCTAAAATCTATTTCTTCTTTGCTCATTTGAAACTATAATGTGGCCCATTTATTGTTAATTTTCTTAAAAACAAAACTCGGGAGTCTATACTTACAAAATAGCTTTTAAAATTAATCATTTGCTGTTTGTTATTATTTTACATTTACCCACCAACAGTAAATTTTATATATAGTACAATGAACAGTTTTATACATCCTTAGCTTCTTTGTAAAAAAAAAAGTCTGACCTCTGAGATGACTTTAATACGAAAAGTTAAAAATTCGTATTTGTTTTAAAAAAATTCATATTTGTTTTAGTGTAATTAAAAGCAGTTTGGTTATTTTAACAAGTAGCAAGCATAGCCAAATGTTAGTATTTCATCACAGCAAATCGCCAAATTATTTATTTCTAGTGACCCAGTTGCTAACTAGAGTTAAATGTGATTAACCTTAGTAATAAGAAATAATCTCACAATTACCTCATGTAATCTTTTTTTAATATCAGCAATGAGAATATAACATGATGACAAAACCATCCACATTTTGGATTTTATATGCACATGTATACATACATACATGTATGTGCATATCTAGAATTTATTTTTTTAAGTTAATAAAAATAAAACGATCGATTACTGATTGAAAACATCAGTAACTAATTCAAAATTCTAATTTAATCAAACAATTCTTGTTTACATAGAAAAATTCAAGAATGCTGAAAACAAAAGGAGAAAGCAACACTCATTCCCCTACCTCTTCATGGTAACCACTGTTAACCCTATTATGCTCATATTTTGACTTTTAGCTACGGAATTTTTTTTTTTTTTGGAAAAATAGGAGTGTTACTGTTTGAGACTTCCCTTTTTTACTTAAGTATTTAAAATTATCCATTCACACCTATAAATATTAATCTGTGTCATAATTTTAAAGGATTAAATAATGTTCCAGTACCTGATTGAATCCCAATTTTCTGTTTTTACACACGTAGGTTTTTGTTTTTGTTATAAATGTCTGTGGATAAATATCTTGATGTTTATAGTTGTTGCTCCGCAACAAATCTGTAGAAGCATACTTGCTAAGTCAAAGGATGGGCACATAAGATAAAAAAACCTTATGTATTTTTATCTATACCCTTATTATGATTTAATTTTCTTGACCTCTCTGTAGCATTTTATATTCTGCCTACTTAACGTAATGTATTCCTTTCATTCTTGTTCATTCACTCAAAAAATATTTTTTGAGTCTTTGCTAAGTGCCATACTTTCTTAGATACAGTCTTTTTGGCACCCTCACTGACTTTGTTCTTCTTTATTTTTGGATTCGTTTGTGTCATTCATTTTTGCTAATTCTTTATTCTCCTCCTTTATTTAACTTTCAATTAGAATTGTCTTCTAAGTTATGTCTTTAGTTCACCCTCCATTTTATCTACAGTGGCTTCAGTGATCACTTCTTTTTTTTCGTTTTCTGGAGACAGAGTCTGGCTCTGTCGCCCAGGCTGGAGGGCAGTGGCGCAATCTCGGCTCACTGCAAGCTCCGCTTCCCAGGTTCACACCATTCTCCTGCCTCAGCCTCCTGAGTAGCTGGGGGGCTACAGGCGCGGGCCGCCACGCCTGGCTAATTTTTTGTAGTTTTAGTAGAGATGGGGTTTCACCCTGATAACCAGGATGGTCTTGATCTCCTGAGCTCGTTATCTGCTCACCCCGGCCTCCCAAAGTACTGGGATTACAGGCATGAGCCACTGTGCCAGGCCGACCACTTCTTTACTGACTACCCCTATATCTGTACGTCCAGCCCTAAGCCTATCCTGAGCATTTTTGCAAGTTTTATGTGGCATTTGGATCTGTGTATCACGCAGGCTCCACAAACTCAGTATGTCCTGTATTAGTCAGAGTTCCCTAGAGGGACAGAACTTATAGGATACACATATATATGTGTGTGTGTGTGTGTGTGTGTGTGTGTGTGTGTGTATCATAACAATTGGAAACGCCTCAATCCCCAACCATGTATATGGATCTCCTGTATTCCAAACATACTCTTCCTTACCTCCATTATGGAATAGGATACACATATATATGTGTGTGTGTGTGTGTGTGTGTGTGAGTGTGTGTGTATCATAACAATTGGAAACGCCTCAATCCCCAACCATGTATATGGATCTCCTGTATTCCAAACATACTCTTCCTTACCTCCATTATAGAGTAGTAGACTGATTTCATCTTCATAGTCTGGGTCAGTCACCCCAGCCAACACTGTAACTCCCTTCTTAGTCTATTGACTTAAAGATAGGAGGAACCCAAAGTGTCCAGGTGGCAATCTTAACTTCCAGTTTAATGGAATTGTTGTTTTATCTCCTCATGGCAGTGTTCCTCCCTCTGGAACTAAGACCTCTAGGTCAAGAGAATGTAATGTTGTGGGAAAAGGGGGCAAACATTTTGCTAGTAGGTCGCTAGCAGTGATGGTGAGTGGTGCTACCTCCACTTCCACTCCTTAATTCCTGGAATCATGAATCCTGGCTATGGCAGAAACAGTATCATATATTGGACGCTGATACAGAGCATACATGGCCTTCTGTAGAATTTCTCCAGCCTTCAAATTATTGTTACTTAGTTGTCATTGTAATTGTGACTTCAAAAGGCCATTCCATTCTTCTATCAATCCAGCTGCTTCAAGATGATGGAGGACATTGTAAGACCAGTGAATTTCATGAGCATAAACCACAGCCCTGCTTCTTTAGCCATAAAGTGAGTGCCTTGGTCAGAGGCAATGCTATGTGGAATACCATGATAGTGGACAAGGCATTCCATGAGTCCACGGATAGTAGTCATGGCAGAAGCATTGTGTGCAGGATAGGCAAACCCATATCCGGAGTAAGTGTCTATTCCAGTGAGGACAAACCTCTGCCCTTTCCATAATGGAAGAGGTCCAGTATAATCAGCCTGCCACCAGGTAGCTGGCTGATCACTCCAAGGAATGGTACCATATCAAGGGCTCAATGTTGGTCTCTGCTGCTGGCAAACTGGGCACTCAGCAGTGGCCATAGCCAGGTCAGCCTTGGTGAGTGGAAGTCCATGTTGGTGATCCCATGAGTAACCTCCATCCCTGCTACCATGGCATCCCTTCCACCATGGCCAGTTTGTTCATGGGCCCGTTGGGTGATGACAAAGGTGGCTGGGGAAAGAGGCTGAATGGTGTCCACAGAACGAGTCATCCTATCCACTTGATTATTAAAATCCTTCTCTGCTGAGGTCACCCGTTGGTGAGCACTCACATGGGATACAAATATCTTCATGGTTTTTGACCACTCAGAGAGGTCCATCTACATACCTCTTCCCCAAATTTCTTTCTCACCAGTTTTCCAATCATACTTCTTCCAAGTCCCTGACCATCCAGCCAAACCATTGGCTACAGCCCATGAGTCAGTATATAATCACACATCTAGCCATTTCTCCTTCCATGCAAAGTGCACAAGCTGGTGCACTGCTCGAAGTTCTGCCCACTGGGAAGATTTCCCTTCACCGCTGTCCTTCAGGGATTGCCAGAAAGGGGCTGTGGTGCTGCAGCTGTCCACTTTCAGGCGGTGCCTGCATATGGCGCAGAACCATCTGTGAACTAGGCCCTAGTCTTCTCTTCCTCTGTCAGCTGATCATAGGGAACTCACCATGAGGCCATCGGTGAAAGCTGGGGGAGAGAAGGCAGGGTGGCAGGAGTGGAGACTAAGGGCATTTGAGTCACTTCCTCATGTAACTTTCTTGTGCCTTCATGACCTGCTGAAGCCTGATCACATATATACAACTTCCACTTGATGAAGAAATGCTGCTGTGCATGACCCGCTTTATGGCTAGATAGGTCAAAAAGCACCCAGTTCATGATAGGCAGTTCAGGTCGCCTGGTGACTTGACCCATAGTCAAACATTCAGTTTCCACCAAAGCCCAGTAATATCCCAAGAGGTGTCTCTCAAAAGTAGAGTAGTTATCTACAGAAGATGGTAGGGCCTTTCCAAAATCCTAGAGGCCTCTGCTGTGATTCACTTATGGGGACCAGCCAAAGGCTCCAAACAGCATCCCTGTCTGTAACAGATATCTCAAGCCTCATTGGATCTGCTGGGTCATATGGCCCAAGTGGCAGAGCAGCTTGCACAGCAGCCTGAATCTGTTGCAGAGCCTTCTCCTGTTCTGGACCCCACTCAAAACTGGCAGACTTTAAGGTCACTTAATAAATGGGCCACTACTTTAACTGGAGGACCACAATGATGTTTTTATCCCTGGAATCAACGTCGCTCAGAGCCAGTGTCCAGTAGTCCCCAAAATGTCTGATCATTTTCCTTTCCCCAATGCACAGTTAACCTGGTACAAAGCCAGAGGTCTCCTTAGGGAAACATGGGCGGAATATTCACAGTATAGATTGTCGGTACTGAAGTGGGGTGCTTCCTCAGGGGGACCCAGTCTCTCCTTCACTCACGGGGTTCTGGGTCTGTAAACTGGCTCCAGTCTGGAAATTGACTGAGGCGCCATGATTCTCTGTTTTTATAATTTAAATTAGTCTTTTGTCCATTTGACCTAAAAGTTTTCTGCTAATATAAATTAAGCAAGAACGCATTAGGCTTCCTGTCAATTTCACTTCTAGAAACAGTGTGATTAATTAGTTAATGTCAGAGCTCTGCATGAGTCAGACTATTCTGTTTGCTGCTTTGTCTCTGTTGTCCATTACGGTAGCTAGGCCCACCTTGCCTTTGATGGTTGAGTGCCACCACTTGGCCCTTGCCACATCGGGATCCAATTATTGTTATTGTATTTAAATTTTGTAGTTGAATGACTTCAGTTCCCACTGTTAGATCTGACATACAGAGAAGAGCAATTACAGAGCTCT
>NW_012103710.1:1577017-1579576 GCF_000951045.1 Mandrillus leucophaeus
AACTGGAGGACCACAATGATGTTTTTATCCCTGGAATCAACGTCGCTCAGAGCCAGTGTCCAGTAGTCCCCAAAATGTCTGATCATTTTCCTTTCCCCAATGCACAGTTAACCTGGTACAAAGCCAGAGGTCTCCTTAGGGAAACATGGGCGGAATATTCACGGTATAGATTGTCGGTACTGAAGTGGGGTGCTTCCTCAGGGGGACCCAGTCTCTCCTTTACTCACGGGGTTCTGGGTCTGTAAACTGGCTCCAGTCTGGAAATTGATTGAGGCGCCATGATTCTCTGTTTTTATAATTTAAATTAGTCTTTTGTCCATTTGACCTAAAAGTTTTCTGCTAATATAAATTAAGCAAGAACGCATTAGGCTTCCTGTCAATTTCACTTCTAGAAACAGTGTGATTAATTAGTTAATGTCAGAGCTCTGCATGAGTCAGACTATTCTGTTTGCTGCTTTGTCTCTGTTGTCCATTACGGTAGCTAGGCCCACCTTGCCTTTGATGGTTGAGTGCCACCACTTGGCCCTTGCCACATCGGGATCCAATTATTGTTATTGTATTTAAATTTTGTAGTTGAATGACTTCAGTTCCCACTGTTAGATCTGACATACAGAGAAGAGCAATTACAGAGCTCTGCAGAGATGCAGGTGCAACCCTCACAAATCTGGTTCAGAAGGCATTGGTCAAGGGTATATCTTCTGCACACTCCCAGCTGGGATGAGTAGGTCTAGTTACTAATCCACTCCACCATCTCAGTCTCCCTAAGACTTTGAATCCCTTCCTCTACATTAAACCAAGGGAGTTCAGACATACTCAGCTTTCTCACAGTGGGCCATCATTTAATCCATATTTCAGCTAATCAAGCAAATAGACTATTAGACTTTTTTTTAACTCCCAGAGCTGCAACATTAAAAGCAGAGTCCCTACTTAGTGGACCTAAATCAATAAATTCAGCCTGATCCAACTCTATGTTCCTCCCATCATTTTCCCATACCCTTAATATCCATTCCCACGCCTGTTCTCCAGAATTCTGTGTATATAGATTAGAGAACTCAAGCAGTTCTATTCTAGTGTAGCGTACCGCCTCTTGGGTCACAATCTCAACCTCACCTCTAGAGGCCTGCCAGGACTATAGTTATATGTCTAGAAGTAAACAGGGGTGTTAGAGGTGGCTCCTGAGGAGAATCAACATTATTTTCTGGGCAACTGTTTCAGGGGAGGCCATCACTGTTGCCTCAGGCAGCACAGGGTTTGTCTCCTCAGACAAAGGTGGAAAGGCTAATGGCAGCATGGGTCGGGGAGGGGATGTTGCCACTACTAGGGATGGGGAAGCTGTTTCTTCTGGCAAAAGTTTCATCTGAGTTTTCAAACTCAGTGTCCTCAGCTTCATCATGGTCCCCCCATGATTCTCTACAGGAAATGAGCCATTCACTATGGGTAATCTTAGCAGAATTGAGCCTCAGCTTCTGAAACCAGGAGACAGAATCCCTGAGTTCATTTTCTTTCATCAGTTTGTCCACTGAACTTAGGAGCAACCAACCAGCTTCATTATGTTCCTTGGTTCTCCACATATGATCAAAGGTATTGTGTAGAGTCACTAAAGTCTTTGTCTCTCATGAGCGGTGAATCATCAGGAGTGTCAAATGTATTTATTTTGTGTAACTCTCTAAAGAGTTCATACCAGTGTTCTCCATACTATTAGTGTTCTCCATACTATTACAGTGTACTCCATACTAATGTCAGTGTTCTCCATACTATTACAGTGTACTCCATACTAATATCAGTGTTCTCCATACTATTACAGTGTTCTCCATACTAATATCAGTGTTCTCCATACTATTACAAGTAGAGTCCTTAGCATTTTGGATCTAATCATGTTAAGCAGCCAACTCCAGAAACCCCAAAACCAATGAAAGAACATCCTTAATATTCTATTCCTCTAGAACCATTCCTGGTACCAAAATCTGTATTAGTCAGGGTTCCCCAGAGGGATAGAACTAATAGGATATGTGTGTGTGTGTGTGTGTGTGTGTGTGTGTGTGTGTGTGAGAGAAGTATTAACTTACATGATCACAAGTCTCACAATAGGCTGTCTGCGAGCTTGAAGAGCAAGGAGAGCCAGTCCAAGTCTGAAAACTGAAGAACTTGGAGTCCAATGTTTGAGGGCAGGAGGCATCCAGCATGGGAGAAAGGTGTAGCCTGGGAGCCTAGGCCAGTCTTGCCTTTTCACATTTTTCTGCCTGCTTTATGTTCGCTGGCAGCTGATTAGATGGTGCCCACCAGATTGAGGGTAGGTCTGCCTTCTCCAGCTCACTGACTCAAATGTTCATCTCCATCGGCAACACCCTCACAGACACACCAGGATGAACACTTTGCATCCTTCAATCCAATCAAGTTAACACTCAGTATTAATCAACACATGCCCACAAACCATACTCTGTGTGTTTACAAAAGCTCCAACTAATATCCAACTGCAGGCGATCCAGAACATTTTGTAAAACACAGATCTGAATTTGTTACATAGAGTAAGTGAGCAGGCCTCCTATAGACTCCGCTCAT
>NW_012103710.1:1581746-1583268 GCF_000951045.1 Mandrillus leucophaeus
TTAAATATAATATTTAATATTTAAATATAAAATTATATTTAATACAATATTAATATCATGTAACAATAGATTATCTGTTGGAAATGCTCAGTTGGAGTCACTGTGTCAGTCTTAATGTTCAGCATGGAAATCCTGTGAGTCTTAGGGCTCTGGACTGACCCTGGTGATAATTGTTTGCCCTGAAGTTCTGATTGAGTATGCTGTGATTTGTTCCTGAGTACCTTTCCATTTTTGGATGTCAAAAATGCCAGTTTCCTATGGTTAAGCTGAAATCTTTTACCCAGAAGGAATTTTATTTCAGATTTTTAATGTAAACAAGATAAATTCCTTTGGGATGTCAAATTGGCATTTGTTTCTTAAAAAAAAAAAACTTATTTACCTCAAATATTTTTCTTTATGACAACAATTAAATCATACTAATTCAGTTTTGTTACATTAGAGATAAAATTTAATAAGGTGAACATAATTTTTTTAAAAAGACAATTTAGAGCTTAGAAAACAAATATGTTTGTTTTCGTTTTATCTGTTGGAGCAAAAGCAAAGGCCAAATAAAGGTCCAGATTCTGTGTGGCTTCAGTTTCCTTTCCGCTTCCAGCCCAGAGCCCGTATTTATCTTTTTGGCAGAGCAGCTAGAGAAGATAATAGTTCATGGTCTGTGTGATATCTCCTAACCACTACTTTTTATTTTTATTGAAGGAATAAGTATACATAGTTTAAAAGTCAAAAAGTGTGGGAAGGTTTTTAAGAATGAAGAGTACTCCTCTACCTATTCTACTGCACTCCCAAGTTCCACTCCTCAGAGGCTGCCACTTTCAATTCCTTGTTTTGTTGTGTTTTTGTCTGGGGGAGGATTCATCTCCAGGTTTAAAAATAACACACTTACACTATCTTGATTTTTTTTAACTTTCAGCTTTCATCTCTTATCTTTAGGGATTTAGAAGCTTAGCACTGAGATTTCATTGGCTCTCTTTCTCTCTCTGTGCTATAGTTTTATCATATTCTTGATTAAATCTGTATTAAAAGCTTCTATTATAATGTCTATAAATATTATTTATTGGTAGCTTAAGTAATATGACTATGTATCCATTTTCTTAAAACTTTACTTTTCTTGGGGTTAATAATTGCATGATATTTTACATTTACTTTATGTTCAGTGTACATACTAGTAATATATCCCTAGGATATTTATATCCTAAAAATATACTGCTAACCTCTGCTACCGCATAATACTAATATAGTGCTCATTATGTCTCAGGTATTTGTATTGGTTTTATATTGAAGTCACTCAATTTCAGAACAAACTTTTGAAGTAGATACTCTTAATATCTCTTTTGTTTTGTTTATTTATTTATTTATTATTTATTTATTTATTTATTTATTTTGAGACGGAGTCTCGCTCTGTCGCCCAGGCTGGAGCGCAGTGGCTGGATCTCAGCTCACTGCAAGCTCCGCCTCCCGGGTTCACTCCGTTCTCCTGCCTCGGCCCCCCAAGTAGCTGGGTCTACAGGCACCCGCCACCTCG
>NW_012103710.1:1586177-1587464 GCF_000951045.1 Mandrillus leucophaeus
CTATTTCTCTTCTCCAGTTATGGTTGTATGTGTATTAAAAATTGAAAGTTTCAGATTTGAGGGTGTGGTTACTGTATGTAATTTATGTTCTTCTCTTGGTTTTGATAGCAGACAGAAAGGGAATTGGGATTTACATTTCTGCTACTTTTGTGTGTGCCAATCAGAAGGAAAAATTTTATGTTAGGGGAATGAAGTGTGTTTGTTTAAGTAAGATACATATGTGTGCACATGGATGTGCATGCATGTATAGAACAAAAATTTCCATATATGTAGATATGTGTATATATCCAAATATATGTATATATGTAAATATGTTATATATCCACACGTGCATATGTATCTTAACCAAACACATACATATATGTGCACATATATATATATATATGCATATACATATTGTATTTGCTTAGAGTTTGTAAAAGTATAATTTATGGTGATGTACACATGGAATTATTTAGACTGTTAATAGAAAAGAAATGTTTTTCTTGCCTGTATATACTAAATTAGTACTAGAATAAAGTGGCACGATAAAGAGAAGGGGCTTATGACTGTAGTTGTGAGATAAACCAAGAACATGTTTGGAATTCTTTCAAGTGGAAATGATAGACAGCTAAGACTAAACTTCATAGAATCATTCCAGTTACCCCAGACAAATGCCCGCCTCCACACATTAATGATGTGATAATATTTTAACAGCAATGTAGAAAGTTTATAGTAATTAAGAACAGAGAGTTATGTTTCTGGTGAGATTTGATTTGGGTTTTACGTAAACTCCTAGGGGATTCACCATATCCAAAATATGTCCCAAAACAGATGAAAAGGCTAGTCCCTCGTCTCACAGATTATTATATTCCTCCAGATAGTTCAAATAAACATTTCACATAAAGGAGACACTGATTTTCATTTCCAGAAATAAAATTAGAGTGGGGAGGAGGATAGTGAAGTAGATGTGGGGTGGGGGTAGAGAGAGTGGGTATGTGTCAGGGTAGAGAGAGTGGATGTGTGTGTAGGGGGAAGGGTGTGTGTTTGGAGGAGAGGTGGGAAGGAAGACAGAGGGAAGAATGGTGGGGGGCAGGGAGAGGGAGGAGGAGGGAGCATGGGAGAGTAGGAAGAAAGGATGAGGTGGAGAGGGAATGAGGAAAGGATGAGGTGAAGAAGGTGAAGGGGGAAGGAGGGAGGTTGGAACTGGTGGGGAGGCAAGGAGGGAGGTCAGGTGAGAAAAAGAGCAGGAGGCTTGCGGGGAAATTGGGAAGGAGAGGGAAGGAGGGTGGCAGAGGAAGGAGAGGC
>NW_012103710.1:1589739-1602117 GCF_000951045.1 Mandrillus leucophaeus
GACCTCGTGATCCGCCCGTCTGGGCCTCCCAAAGTGCTGGGATTACAGGCCTGAGCCACAGCGCCCAGCCTGGTTGTTTTGTTTTTTAAAACAAATGATTCAACTGGGACACAGAGAAGTTAAGCCATTCAATTAAAGTGACACAACTGGTAATTGGTATTGTTGGTATTTGAATCCAGATAGACCAGTTCCAAAGAATGTAATGCCTAACCCATATATTGTACTGCTTCACAAAATATATGTCAAGGTGCCCTACAATCATTCTTTCCAATTATGTTTTGTAACTACAAGGCTTTCACATACCTGAGGGAAGGGACAATATCCTATTCGTATTTGTGAAAACATAAACTCTCAACCAGCTAAAAGGAATCAGATAATCTATTTTTTTCTTTTATCACATTCTTTTGTTCCAGTTTGTACTGGAGGATTTTTATTTATTTTTTTTTTGGCCCTGAGCATCAGCCTTCATGGGATTTCCCTTCATCATCATCCTGGAAATTTCTTTTCTCTCTTCTGGGTTAGATCCCCTGTTACCTGGGATCCAATTACCTATCCTGGTGTACTCCCTTGTTTTCATGAAACCACTTTCTCAGTGGGAAGGGATGTATGGGAGGAAGTTTTTCAAGGTGGGAATGGGATGGAGGCTTCCACAATATAATTTCAGGAGCTGAAAAACCAATGGACAAGTTGTAACTGATTTATTACGCCAGGAAAGCTAAAACCCAAGCTGGCAGTAGGGAAAACTCAGAAGCTACTTATTTGCATATTACGACGTTCTAGAAGTACTAGGAATTAAGGGCACTACTGAGAATGCAGATGAAAGTAGAAGATTAGGTGAAAGTCTAACCCTATCAATAATAAGACTAGTTCCAATTACAAGACTCAGTTATGCTTTCAGATTTCCTGCATTCCTATACCATTTAGCAGAGTGACTGTTTTTCTCCTGCCTAAGCAGAACATTGGAGGGTTTTGCCTTCTGGAAACTAAATGAATCAGAGATACCAAGTGCCCCTGAGAGAAGGGATACTGTGCTGAAAATGGTTAAATGTTATTCACTGCCAATTCAAAGATATATTGTGATTATATTTTATTTCCTTCCCCAATTTTTTTCTTCTAGAATTAGTAAGGAATCATTTATTCCTATTTTTCATTTGCTTAGTTTTTCTATATATCTCGCAGTAATTTATCCCAAGATTGTTATTACAAAATATAATAATTCAGTACTAATATCCAATAGTTGTAAGAGTGCTTACTGTTGGCAGGAACAGTCTAAGCTCTTTGAATATTTTGAGTCATTTAAACCTCAGAGCATTAAAGTTTCAGTCAACAGCAATAGCAGTAACATTCTTTCAGCTAATACAATATATAATTTTCCTTCCACAACAAAAATGGCCTTACGCTCTTCCCTAACAGGGAAATCTAGAATCCCATCAGTATTTATTTGGTGATTTTTCTTCTTTGTTACTTTAGTTCTAGTCGTATCTTCATATCCTTTAACCTATAGACTAAATTACAAAATTAACACCCTACGTAAGGCAGGGGAGAGATGGAGAAAAAGGAAATTAAAAATTTCCTTTTTAATAGATAAATGCTTACTTAACAGAGCAAAGTTTAAAATATGGTTAGTTAGTACAGTCTTTGTCTCTATAAGTGGACATGTGGCTTTAGTGGGTATTTATAACTTTTCCCCTTCTACCCAATCTGTTTCTCTTGTAATTCAAATAACTCTAGCTGGTTAGGATGCTATATATTGTCTATATCTAAGTTTTGTTTTTTTAATATCGAAAGCTTTGTTATTGAGGTTCTTGAGCCCTTTGTCATCTTGTCTGTATTGGTTTGCATTAGTCTTCCATCAATTTTTATCACTAGATATGGCAGTACTAGTAGGTGCTGCAGAGGATCCCTGGGGCACCAGGCTTTATTTACCTCTACCTCCACTGCATATGAGCAGTTTTCGTTTCACTGATCATCATGATCAGTTCCTCTAGCCAACGCGGTTAGCTTATTCTGCTATTGGTTCAGGGATATGAGAAGCTTCAAAGGTTAGAGCAAAGTTTGAATTTTCAGTTCTAGTAGAAGTACGCTAGTTTGGAATAAGATCTCAAAACCATCAATTTTCTTACCACCCTTCACAAAGTTAAAGGGTTAGAAAACCAAAGAAAATCATTTTCCCTTCTACTCTTTAGTTCATAGACTCATATATTACAGGTATAAAAGAAATAACATCATATATTGGTTTCTAGTTCAGAGCATTTTGTGGGATAGCACCTCAGTTTTCCAAGGTGTTGTGTCCTACATGATATCATACTGAGTTTTCAACATGCCATTCCACCAATATCTATGATCATCTGCTTCTGGGAGCTAGGGTACATCATAAGACCAGTGAATATTTGCTCAGTGCCTTACATTTTTTTTTATTGTTAAACTAGTTTCTTGACCAGAAACAGTGTTTTATGGATGCCATCACCCCTAGAAAGTCCATAGTAAGATAATGCTTGATAGAAAAGCATAGTAGCCAAGGATGTGAAGTTTTGTGTATGGTGTAAGAAGGCATTTTTAATGTAATCACCCTGCCACTAGGTAGCTTGTTGGTCTCCCCAGGGTTATTTACTATCTTCTGAGTCCAGGGTTGGTCTCTGCCTGTAGCAATCTGGATGTTCAGTAATAGCTGTAGTCAGATCATCTCTGATGAGGGAATCTATATTGTTCAACTCACAGATATTTCCTATACAAATTTGGCAACCAATCTGGCATTGTGCATTACATGACTTTCTAAAATATAGTTTATATGTACACGATAACACTCCACCATCAAGTGAAAGTGACATTTGTAAGATAAGTTTAAAGTAGCCCTGATAACACAAGTGAATTGTATGAGCATATGATTCACATTCACAATGTACACCTCTGGCTCATGGGAAATTTTCTCTAACTAGGTGACCAGGGAAGAAAAACAGTTACTAAATCTGATATATAGGTTGTATCATATAATATATTAATACCTGCTAGAATTGGACTACTTTTCAAAGAGGGAAAATTTTGAAGTAGCGTATCTACTCATTTACTTTGGAGATGGATGAGACTTCAGCTATTGATTTGTATAGATTTATAGACCATTGCTAATGGTTGGGCTAGATGGTCAGGGGCTCAGAATAAAAAAAAACTTGCAGATTAGTATGAGAAGATTGGTGGAAAACAGTATGTGGATGGTCCTCTGAGAATACGTACAGGTTGAGGGAATAATTTTGATTTGTGAATGTTCTTTAAGGGCTTCCTCTTCCTGCAAAGCAGGCAAAATAATCCCTTGCATTGATAGGTCGGCCTCTTTCCTCAGCTGCCCTAGTGCTTGCTCGAATGGGATTATGTGCAAAGTGGCCATGATGGTAGGAGCTCAAAATTATGTTTATCAAATTGAGGATCACAAAGTAAGAATAGTTATTTAACAAAGGGAATATAGATTCACTCCAAAATCCTAGAAATCTGTGTGTGATCTCGTATTGCACCTTGTCAGAAGTTCCTGTACTATCCAATCTGTCATTGAAACCATGACCAGCATTGAACCTGCTGGAGTAAAGGCCCAAGTGATAGACTATCTGACCTTGGAGGCTGCATGAGTTTTGTTTGTTTGTTTGTTTTTGCTGTAGGTCACAAAGTTGACAGAATTATAGGTGATGTCATAAGTAGTTCTGAGCGGTACACCCAAATATTATAGAAATTGCTTCCAAAATTGGAAGAGGTTAAAATCATGTGTTGTGCCATTTTCTTGGTGGTAATTAATGTGAGATGTAGCAATTTGTCATGCATTTTACAGGTGATTCTAGAACTCAGAAACTTTACTGAGACGGCAAGCCTCTCAATTTTTATGGATTACTTACCCTCTGGATTTCTCGTTTTACTAAAGCGTATAGAGTACTACTTTCTGCCCACCTAAGTCCAGTTAATGTTATATCATCAATGAAGTAGTTTTTCATGATGACCTCTGGTTTGGTAGGACAATCAAGGCTACCCTAGACCAAATTTTGGTAAAATGATAAAGATTTGTTGTTGTCCATGCCAGGTGAAAGTACCCTGTTTCTGACGTTCACATTTGGCCAAGCCAGCAGTATCTTCCCAGTCATAGAGACTGTGTTGATTCACTCTTGTGAAGAAATTTTTATCTTGATGATGTCTTCTTACATACAATGAACAGATACACTATTGTAAAGCTTAAGAAAACCTAAGAATATTGGGCAGATTGACCAGTACTTCCAGCTTCTCTGGTGTATATGAGAAGTTTATTCCCTGAAGCATATAGTGCGTATTGTCTGTGTTTAGTATTTCAGAGGGTTTTGATAGCAGCCATAAAAACATCTGAGTAGTTTTTTATTTCTGTGAGAAGACTGTTGGAGAAATTCTGCAACTCTCCATTGACATCTTGTACTGTGTTTTTTCTTTCCAATGGGTGTACATACAGTTCATAAATTGTGACCATTTAATTTATATAATATGGTTTAGAGATTTCTGTATTTCTTCACAGAAGGTTTAATTCACTTATTACAAAAGGGGAAGAGAAGATGTAATGATGATAGGTTTCTGTGAAAATTATTTGTCTAAGATCATACTTATGTGTAGCACAAGATTCCTGATAGAAATAGGGACTTGGCCTTCAGTGCCTGAAGTGAAGTGAGAAAGTTGATAAACCTGACTCAAGGAGGCAAGACACTTGACTGAATATCACCTCAAGTGTACAAATGCTTTCCTAGATTTACTAAAAGTCTAGATACCTCCCATCTTTAGCCACCTGCCATGCCTCTAAAGCTTTGCTGCAAGCAAACAAACTGTTATGTCTTTATCATCTTCAAAGAGCATCCCATATCCTCAAGGGTACTAGACTTTTGGAGCCTCTGAGAGCCTTAAAATTATGATAGTAGAATAATAGTTGCACATTGCTTAGCACTGTATGAAATGGGGAATAAAGGAACAGCTAGGAATTTTACTGTCTTTCCTTTGGTGTACAGAAACTTCTCTATCTTGATAAAAGTAACTTAATAAGGCCTAATCTAAGAGGGTTTTTGTGTGGGATAGATGGAATTAGTCTGTTTTTCTGTGTCCTAAGAGACATATACACAGAGATGCTCTGGTGTATTTACATACACACACACACACACACACACACACACACACACACACACACAGAATCTTTCTCTTTCGCTGTTTTCTGAAATTTCCCTGTTAATATACTGTTGATATCTTTACATAAATTTACTTTAAATGATTTTTAAATGATCTTTTATCTTTTTCATTAAAAAAATCTAAAAATATACTATTAAAACTTGTATTACCTGTTAATTTGGATTTAACATGGATAATTGTTTACTTTTTTTTTCAGCCAGCTTTATATGTGCAATACATACCTGATTTTTTTTTCCATAATTGGGAACTTTGGATTGGGACAAACAAAAATAAAACCTGACAATTTGTTGCTTATAATTCTAATAATAAGAATGTTTACAGACATATTTTTCTGGTCATTTTGCTAGATTGGTGGATATAAAATAACCTGTATACTTCTATTCAATTTGTAAACCTAGCCTTAATATTATGGTTAGTCAAAAAAATAAATTCTGTTACTCAAGTGCTGTTTCCTTCTATGTTTAGTCTAACTGCTAGCTTATGCAAATATGCTGGTATAATTAATGAGCCATTAAGTCTGTTTATTAGATGATTACATAATTGAGTACCAAATGGCATTTAGCTGATAGCAAGTCTTGCAGAAATCTTGATACATAATCATGAAAGTATGCATTCTTTTATTAGTATTCTGAATTTGTTCATTTGTTGCATACCCATTTAGACTTCTTGTCGATATAATATATACTTTTTCTCATTACTTACCCTAGCATAACACTTCAGTTTTTAATGAAATATTACAAATATAAACATTTGATAAAATATAAACATACAGCTTAACAAATTGTTGTAAAATAAATACTCATGAAATCTCAATCAAGTAAACAGAGAATTTGCAAGTACTATTTGCATTTGTTGGTCATGACTCCTTCCCTTCCCTCTAATGGTAACATTTTGACTTTTATGTTTGCTTCTTTGGTTTACTTATATGTATTTTATTACCTAGTCATGTATTCCTAGACAGTGTATATATTTTTGGGTTTTTACATTTATATGTCATAGTTGTACATATTTTGGGGATATGTGTGATATTTTGATCCGTATATACAATGTGTAGTAATCAAATCAGGGTAATTGTGAACCACCATTTTACTCCCTACTTCCATGAAATCTACTTTTTAAACTCCCACATGAGTAAGAATGTGTGATATTTGCTTTTTGTGCCTGGTTTATTTCACTTAACATAATGATGTCCAGTTCCATCCATGTTGTTGCAAATGAGAGGATTGCATTCTTTTTGATGGCTAAATAATATTCCATTTTGTGTATGTATTACATTTTCTTTATTTATTTGTTGATGGACACTTAGGCTGATTCCATACCTTGGCCATTGTGAATAATGCTGCAGTAAACATGAAAGTGCAGACACCTCTTTGATATACTGATATCCTCTTCTTTGGATATACACTCAGCAGTGGGGTTGCTGAATCATATGTTTATTAGTCTGTTCTCACACTACTATAAAGAAATACCTGAGACTGGGTAATTCATAAAGAAAAGAGATTTCATTGACTTACGGTTCTGCAAGCTGTACAGGAAGAATGGCTGAAGAGGCCTCAGGAAATTTACAATCATGGCGGAAGGCAAAGGGGAAACAGGCACATCTTACATGGCTGGACAGGAGGAAGAGAGAGAGAAGTGGGAGGTGCCACACACTTTTAAAGAACTAGATCTCATGAGAACTCGCTATCATGGGAAGAGGAGGGGGAGGAATCTGCCTCCGTGATCCAATTACCTCCCACCAAGCTCTCCTCCAAAAATGGGGATTACAATTTGACATGAGATTTGGGTAGGGACACAGATTCAAGCCATGTCAATATGGTAGTTATATTTTTAATGTTTTGAAGAACCTCCATGCTCTTTTCCCTAATGGCTGTTCTACTTTGCATTCCCACCAATAGTGTATGAGTGTTCCCCTTTCTCTGCATCCTCACCAACACTTGTTATTTTTTTTGTCTTTTTGATAATAGCCATTCTAACTGAAGTGAAGTGTTATCTTATTTGGGCTTTGATGTGCATTTCCCTGGTAATTAGTGATGGTAAGCATTTTTTCGTATACCTCATAGCCATTTGTATGTCTTCTTTTGAGAAATATCTGTTTATATCTTTTGCCCATTTTTAAATTGGGTTATTATTATTATTATTTGCTACTGAGTTGTTTGAATTTCTTGTATATTCTGCTTATTACACTTTTGTTGGATGGATACTTTACAAATATATTCTCACGTTCGGCAGGTTGTCTCTTCAGTTTGTTCATTGTTTTCTTTGCTGTACAGAAGCTTTTTAGCTTGATGTAATCTCATTTGTCTGTGTTTGCTTTGTCGCCTTTGCTTTTGAGGGCTTACCCAAAAAATCTTTCCCTGGACCAATGTCCTATAGTGTTTCCCCAGTGTTTTCTCCTAGTAGTTTCATAGTTTCAGGTATTACAGTTAGATCTTTAATCCTTTTGCATGTGGTGAAAGATCTAGTTTCAATCTTCTGCATATGAATATTCAGTTTTCCCAGCACCATTTATTAAAGAGAGTGTTTCTTCCCCACTGTATGTTCTTGGAAACTTTGTCAAAAAGGACTTGGCTGTAAGTGTGTAGTTTTATCTCTGGGTTCTTCTTTCTGTTCCATTGGTCTGTGTGTCTGACTAAACAATATATTTTAATTTTGTTACTTTTTGAACTTCATTTTAATTACTATAGCTTTGTAATAAGTAAAAATAACTGATAGAGCAATTCTTCTTGCTTTGATCTTTTCGAAAATATCTCAAGCTATTTTTAGTCCTTTTCTTTCCATATAAATTCCAGAATCAGCTTATCACATAAACCAACTCACTAAGATTTTAATTATCATTGTATTGAGTCTATAGATCAATGATTGATGAATTAACATCTGCATAATACCGTTTTCCAATCTGTAAACATGGCCTATATCTCTGTGTAACTAGATTTTCTTTAATTACTCTTATTAAAGTTTTATAGTTTTCTATGTAGAAGTCTCATGTATCTTTCCTGGATTTATTTTTTTTAGCTTGATAATATGTTCCGCAGTGTATATTATAGTGTGTGGCAGTATCAGTGAGCAGTTAAGAACCTGGACACTGGAACCACATTGCAACACTGTTGTTAGGGAAGGTCCGTAACCTCTCTGTGCCTCTGTTTCTTTTTACATATGGAGACAAAAGCTGTATGTTTCTTACTAAGTTCATGAGACTGACTGTGTTACAACTCTCCCAAATTTAGAACATGGTAAGCACTTGATAAGTAGTGATAAGTGTCTATTAGATTCTTTCAGATTATTAGTGGAGGTATTTTGTTAAATTCTGCACAAATATTTTGTACAGTTTTGATTAAATTATTACATAATATTTATTTAAATTCATAAATAAAGTTAGTCAAAAATACACATCTTTAAAATATTTAACATTCTCATCTTGGTAGGTGCTTTCTCTTTATTTATTGAACTCTTCACATTTTTCAGTCATACATTGTAGCTTTCTTCATATAGATCCTGTCCTTTTTATGTTGTATATTATCATCTGTAATGTTATATCATCTACTATCATCTGTTATATTTTTTGCTATTGCTAATGGAGTCTCTTCTTCCATGGTAATGCTTCATTGGTTATTGCTGGTATGTTATAAGTAAATTTATTGGAGTTTTATTTTTGTACTTTTTTTTTACAGGCCACCTACATAATTTTCACACACACACACACACACACACAAACTCTCACACACACACACACATACTATATATATATATGTGTGTGTGTGTATATATATATAAAAAATATGTTTTTGTCTCCATATATAAAAGAAATATTTATTTGTAAAATATATATATAGTATGTGTGTATATATGTATGTATGTGTGTATATGTATCCCCCCTGCCATTTCCAATTGTTTTCTCCTTATCAACCAAATAGCAGCATCATATTTTTAATTGCTTAGCTGTTAAAGTTGGAGTTTATATTATTTTTATTGCTCTATTAAAAAATTACTATAAACTTTGTGACTTAAAGTCATGCATATTTACTATCTCAGTTTTTGTCTAGACACACCTTAGCTGGTTCCTCTGTTCACAGTCTCACAAGGCTGAAGTCAAGATGTTGACTGTGGCCATGGTCTCATGTGAAACTCAAGAACATCTGCTTCCTAACTCACATAGGTTGTTGGCCGAGTTTAGTTCTTTACAGATTTAGGACTGAAACCTTTGTTTTCTTGCTAGCTAAAGGCTGGAGGTCCTTTCTTACAGCTATCTATTGAAAGTTGCCCTCAACTCTGAGCACAGGAGACACCCCAACAAGAAGAGCACTACAGTCTTATGGAATGTAATCTTGTAATCACATGCATATAATCACATCCATCATATCACCTATACCATGCTCCATTGGTTAGAGACGTATCATAGGACCTGCCTACACTCGGGAGAAGGGAATCACACAAGAACATGAGCACCAGGATGTGGGCATCTTGGGGGCCACCCTAAGAATCTGGACAATGTAGAGCCATTTTTTCAGTCCAGAAATCCTAACAATACCCTGTTTTAAGCTACTATCTTATCTAAATTATTGCTATAGCTTTTTTTGTCTGCTCCTGGCTAATTTTAGCCTATTACGTGCGTAGCAGTTGGAGTGATCCCATTAAAACACAAATCAGGTAATCTCAGTCGTGTACTCACAAAGCTTTTCATATCATCCGTATGAAACCATCCCCAGTGATTTCTCATGTCACCATAAAAAAATCCAGAGTCATCACAATGGATCAGGACCCCCTTCTGATGTGGTTTGGCTCTCTGTCCCCACCCAAATCTCATGTTGAATTGTAATAATCCCCACATGTCAGGGGCGGGGCCAGGCAGAGATAATTGAGTCATGGGTGTGGTTTTCCCCATACTGTTCTCAAGATAGTGAGTTCTCATGAGATCTGATGGTTTTATAAGCATCTGGCATTTCCCCTGCTGGCACTTCTTCCCTTGCCTGCTGCCATGTAAGATGTGCCTTCCACCTTCTGCCATCATTGTGAGGTTTCCCCAGGCATGTGGAACTGTGAGTCCATTAAACCTCTTTCCTTTATAAATTACCCAGTCTTGGGTATGTCTTTATCAGCGGTGTGAAAAAGGATTAATACACCTACCTAGTATTGTTTTGACCTCATCTCCTAATACAAGTTGAGTATCCCTTATCAGAAATGCTTGGGATCAGAAGTGTTTTAGATTGCAGATTTTGAAATACTTGCATATACATAGTTTGATATCTTGGGGGTAGGGCCCAAGTCTAAACATGAAATACATTTTTGTGCCATATAAACCTTATACAAAAAGCCTGAATGTAATTTTATACAATATTTTAAAATAATTTTGTACATGAAACAAAGTTCGTGTACATTGAACCATTAGAAAACAAAGGTGTCACTATCTCAGCCACTAATGTGGGCAATCTGTGTTTGCCTGCTGTCACCATCTTTCCTGACTCTAAATTTGTATGCTACTATATTAGTCCATTCTTACATTGCTATAAAGAAATACCTGAGATTGAGTAATTTATAAAGAAAAGAGGTTTAATTGACTCATGGTTCTGCAGACTATACAAGAAGCATAGCAGCTTCTGCTTCTGGGGAGGCCTCAGGAAGTGTCCAATCATGGTGGAAGGCAAAGGAGAAGCAAGCATCCTACATGGCAGGAGCAGGAGCAAGAGGGAAGGTGCTACAGACTTTTAAACAACCAAAGCTCATGAGAATTCATTCACTATCACGAGAACTCACTCACTATCACGAGAACAGCACTAAGGGGATGGTGTTAAACCATTGAGAAATTCACCCGTATGACCCAGTCACCTCGCTCCAAGCCCCACCTCCAATATTGTGGATCACAATTTGACATGAGATATGGGCAGGGACATATATCCAAACTATATCAGCTACTGATAAGCAATCATTTCCTTACACTTACTCACACACAGTATTTAACACTAAAAAATGTGACATACCGTTTATACAGTTAAAAAAAAAAAAGACATATTCAGGATAACTGGCAGCACAGTAGCATCACTAGAACACCTGTATTAGCTGTTGAACAATAAAACTGCAGGCTTTCAGTCTCCACCGTGATGCTGTACCTTGGGCCAGGTGTGGTGGCTCACACCTGTAATCCCAGCACTTTGGGAGGCCCAGGCGGGTGGGAGGATCATGAGGTCAGGAGTTTGAGACCAGCCTGACCAACATGGTGAAACCCCATCTCTACTAAAAATACAAAAATTAGCTGGGCGTTGTGGCGTGTGTGTCTGTAATCCCAGCTACTCCGGAGGCTGAGGCAGGAAAATCGCTTAAACCAGGGAGGTGGAGGTTGCAGTGACTGAGATCGTGCCACTGCACTCCAGCCTGGGTGACAAGAGCGAAACTCCATCTCGGAATGGGGGGGGGCGGGGGGAACAGGTAATGTACATTGAACAGTAGGAATGCCAAGTAAACTGTGTGTTGTCCGTTTTGACTGTGTTGTGACCGTGATCCATAACATGGTGTGGAATTGCCCACTTGTGGCATCATGTTGGTGCTCAGAACATTTTGGATTTTGGATTTGGGGATGCTCAATATGTACTTCTCCCTTTCTTATTCCACTTCAGCTATATTGGCCCCCTTACTGTTCAAACTGTCAAACAGGTCAGAAATTCTGTCACCTTTGCTATTCGGCTGAAGCTATTTGCTCTACCTGGAACACCTTTTCCTCCAATAGCTATATGACTTACTTCTGCATTACTTTTAGGTCTTTCCTAAAAAGGTTATCACCTTCTTAGTGAGCTCTTTCCTGACCACCTTATTTAAAATTACACAGAGTGATACATTTTTTCACTCCCTTGTTAAAACTCATTTTTCACTTTCTTGTTTTAGTTGTATCCATTACTTTGTTGTTTAATTTTTAATTTTGTTCATTGGCGGTTCCCTTCCTCTACCATTTAGAGTTCCGTAAGGACTGGGATATCTGTGTGTATGTGTGTGTATTTATTGCTGAATTCTCAACATTTAAAACGGTAGTAGGCACTTAGTAGGTGTTCAACCAATGTTTTTCTAAGTAAATTGAAATTTATGTCATTAGGAGATGAATTCACAAATAGTTTGTTTTCTTTTCTTTTTTTTTTAATTATTATTATACTTTAAGTTCTAGGGTACATGTGCATAACATGCAGGTTTGTTACATATGTATACTTGTGCCATGTTGGTGTG
>NW_012103710.1:1602557-1638218 GCF_000951045.1 Mandrillus leucophaeus
TTTATTGCGGCACTATTCACAATAGCAAAGACTTGGAATCAACCCAAATGTCCATCAGTGACAGACTGGATTAAGAAAATGTGGAACGTATACACCATGGAATACTATGCAGCCATAAAAAAGGTTGAGTTTGTGTCCTTTGTAGGGACATGGATGCAGCTGGAAATCATCCTTCTCAGTTTAATTGTTTTCTAATAGTGAACATTCTATCTCCTTTCACATAGCATGCCTCTTTATTTTATTCTTGTCTTTTTGCATTATCTTGAATTTCTAGAATGATGTTAAAAAATAATGGGCAGTTTTGCCTTCCTGATGACTTTAATGGGAATGCTTTTCCTGTTTATGCTTTTAGGTCTTGTATTGAGATAGATTTGTCTTTTTAAAAATCAAATTAAAGAGGTAACCTTTCTTTAATTTACTCAGAATTTTTTGGAGGACAAGGAATGGAGAGTAGATGTTGAATCTTAAATCAAAGAGCTTTTAAGCATCTGGTCCAATGATTATATGGCTCTCTTCTGTTACATATTGATGTCATAAATTACATCAGGAGATACTTTAATGTTAAACTCTCTTTTTATCCCTGGAATGATCTGTACTTGGTCACAATATGGTACTATTTTAATTTACTGTGGGATTAAATTTGCTAAGCTTTACATTATTTCTAGTACTTGTAAGATTTCAAAAGTCTTACATCATTTGTTATTTTAGATTTACTCATTCCCTAATTAGCAGAATTCAGTCCAGGTATGTATTTGCTCATAAAGTTGCCCCAGTTAACCTTGGATCACCTCATTTTACATCCAGATACTTTAGATGTCTCTTTTCAAATCTTAACTAAAAATCCACTGACAGTTACTTTCATTATCTGTTCAGTGGTTTAGTAGCCTAAAGAAAGAAAAGGGTTTCCCTAAACCCTCTTAACCTATAGCCTTTTATATCTGGGTTGATGATAACATGATCCTCCCTATTGTTAAAACTAAACACCCAAGAGTCATTCTTGATTTCTTTCTTCTTTTACTCTACATCATAATTAGTTCACCAGGAAATCTTATTACATTTTTTTTTTTTTTTTTGACAAGGTCTGTCACTCAGGCTAGAGTACAGTGGTGCAATCACAGCTCTCTGCAGACTCGACCCCCTGGGCTCAGGTGATTCTCCCACCTCAACCTCTCCGGTAGCTGGGACCTATGGGTGTGTGCCACCATGAGCAGCTAATTTTTTATATTTTTAATAGAGACAGGTTTTGCCATGTCGCCCAGGCTGGCCTCGAACTCCTGGACTCAAGTGATCAGTCTGCGTCAGCCTCCCAAAATGCTGGGATTACAGGCATGATTCACTATGCCTGGTCCCTTTACTCTTAACATAATTTAAAATTTCTGTATGTATTAGAGTCTGTGTCTTCATTTTCTTTTGCTTTGTCATTAAAACTATCTGAATACTTACAGTTTGTAATATGTTTTAATATCTAATCATGTTAGACTTCCTTCCAGTTTTGTCCTACTGTTCTGGTATTGAATGTTGCTGCAGCTATGTCTGGAACAATTTGATTTCCCCTCCTTCTGCATCCCTCACCCTACTCTTGTAGTAACTTGATCTTTTTGCCTAAACACCCCAATGGTTCTTTGTTACCTGTTAAGCTTAACTTTGTCAGGTTCTGTCTCTGTGCTGATTCTTTTGATTCAATTTACTCTGGGACATATTGTACAGTTTACGTACTTGAATTGATGGCTTTTTTTCTCCCGGGAAGAATTTCTTGACTAATATCTTTAAAGATATATCATGTTAGATTATTTCAGTTTTCTCTTCAAGAAATCAATAATTTAAACTCCTTATTTCCATTATACTTTTCATACTTTTGTCATTCTGTTCCTTGTATTTGTTATCTTCTTAACAGTATCTGTTTTCTTTTTTACTGTTTGCAATTATACTTTCATTTCTATGACAGTTTTATTCTTCTGTTTCATTCCTTAGCTCTGCCAGCTCATGTTTTACTTTTTCTGGTTGCTGTTTCTTCCCTGTGTTCATAGATTTGTATTTTGTGCAAGGAGCTTAATGGAGACCACTGCTTTATCAAACCTGTTTAATTCATAGAAAATTGTGTGTTCACAGTTTAAGTATTTAAAGACAACTTGTTTTTAGTATGTATCTCCCATCTGTTTATCTTTTTAAAATTTTTTTCTTATAGCACCTTTGTATGGTACTTCTTTTTGGAGAGATGTGAGCTTTTTAGCAGCAGCTGTTTGTAGGAGGCTTATGCTTAAGAGAAACTAGAGAAGCTAGGGCAATGCTCCTGGTTAGATGAAATTTTTCTAAAGGCCCAAATTTTGTATGCGTGTGTTTGCACCTTTTTCAAGCCATCCTCTCCTCTCCCCTAGTACCCCTCATATATCTTGATATGGAGGTAGACAATTTTCTGTTTGTTAGTAATTGTCTCTATAATCTAACTAGTAATTAATTGTTAATTGAGTTTTTTGTGACTTCTGGTTCCACTGTGCTCCTTCTGCTTCTTGGAGTCATATTGAGGGTCCTGTGTATTCCATTTTCACTGTTGAAAACAGAGGATTAGGCATTGACTCTTGGGTTATATTCCTTATTTTTGAGAATTTTATTTTGTTTTTCTTCTTAGAAATGTATTTTGCTTTTATTTTTGTATTAGTCAGGTTTCTCTAGAGGGACAGAACCGATAGGATAACAGGTATATATAAAAGAGAGTTTATTAAGGAGTATTGACTCACGCAATCACAAGGTGACGACCTACAATAGGCCATCTACAAGGCCATTCTGCAAAGAGCAAGGAAGCCAGTCTGAGTCCCAAAGCTGAAGAACTTGGAGTTCGATGTTGGAGGCCAAAAAGCATCCAGCATGGGAGAAGGATGTAGCTTGGGAGGCTAAACCAGTCTAGTCTTTCCACATTCTTCTGCCTGCTTTTGTTCTGGCTGCGCTGGTAGCTGATTAGATTGTCCACCACCCAGATTGAGGGTGGGTCTGCCTTTTTCAGTCCACTGACTCAAATGTTAATTTCCTTTGGCAACACACTCACAGACACACCCACGAACAATACTTTGCATCCTTCAATACAATCAAGTTGACACTCAATATTAACCATCACAAATCTACCCTTTGTCAATGTGAACTCATAAACATCTGAAATCATACATAATCTTCATATAAACACAATAAAAAGATTATAATTATGCCTAACATAATACAACTATCCTTCGTACAACTGGAAAGACATCAATCCCCAACCCAGATGCTACTACATAAAGTTAACAACACTTAAATGCTGATATGAAGTCAAGAAATCTACATCACATGATAAAGGAGAAAGGAAATAAAATGAAGATATTTTCTTAGTACAAATGTATATATGCACAAGCATGTTCTTAACAAAATAAAGAGGAAATACTCATGACAATTACAGTTCTCATTTCTGCAGCTGGTCACATGGTCATCGCTGGTATTGATGACTACCTTCTTCTACTACCCATTCTGTATTCTCTTTGCCTTCAGCAAGCACCTCAGCAGTTCATGGTTTTTTACCCGGTGGAGTGACCCAAACCTTCATTCTTGAAGGGTCTGAGCCATTTGTAGTCCTGCCTAGATTTAGCTGTTGTAGTTTCCCATTGACCTTAATCACAGGGCCTGGTAATACTAAGAGACACCCTAATGGATCTCCTGTATTCCATGCATACTCTTCCTTACCTCCATTGTGGAGTAGTACACTGATTTCATCCTGATAGTCCAGGTCAGTCACCCCAGCCAACCTTGTAACTCCCTTCTTAGCCTGTTGACTTAAAGGTAAGGGTAGCCCAAAATTTACTGTATTTTTCTATTTTCATACTGCTGATAAAGACATACCCAGAACTGGGTAGTTTATAAAGAAAAAGAAGTTTAATGGACTCACAATTCCATGTGGCCTCGTAACCATGGTGGAAGGTGAAAGGCACGTCTTACATGGTGGCATTCAAGAGAGAATGAAAGCTAAGTGAGAGGGGTTTCCCCTTATAAAATCGTCAGCTCTCATGGCACTTATTCACGACCAGAAGAACAGTATGAGTGAAACTGCCCCCTTAATTCAATTATCTCCCACCAGGGCCTTCCACAACACGTGGGAATTATGGGAGCTACAATTCAGGATGAGATTTGGGTGGGGGCAGAGCCAAACCATATCAATTTTTTTTTGAGAAATGTTCTGGTTTATATATATGAATGACAGCCACAATATCCTGTCTCATTCTTTCCCTTCTTCAGCACCATTTGTCCTATTTTTACTGCCTTTGGCTGCCCTTCAATTCATTTTCTGGTTAAACATTTCTGTGATATGCTGTTTTTCTCCCTCCTCCATGCTTTGGATTAATTCTAAGATGAGAAAGGGAAATGCCAGCATACTCCATCATCTTTTCCCTGGAAGGCTAACATATCTTTCATCTTGCCTTCACCTACATTTTACCTAACAAAAATGTTTTTATTTCTGTAAATTGAGCAGAGAATAGCTCTCTAAAGTAATGATAGATTTGTCTTTAGTTTTATATTCGTTTGAATATTTTAGCCACATTCTAGAGAGTGACATTGAATTGCTATTTTTGACTCTTAAAGGCATCCACAAAACTTTTTTTCCTTCACTTATGTGTGCTTTTGTATAGGTAAAACATGCAGTTGTACCAAAACTCAAAAATCAATACCAGTAAGAAGTAAATTCCCTTATGTGTGCTTTTGTATAAGTAAAACATGCAGTTGTACCAAAACTCAAAAATCAATACCAGTAAGAAGTAAATTCCCTGGTTGTCTCTCAGACCACAACTGCAGAGCTAACAGTTCTTCCTACTTTCTTTTCTCTCCTGTGATAGATATTTTATGTAAAAACAAACATGTATTTATATGTATATTCATGGTTTTCTGTTTTTCACTCCAATGCTAGTACTAGACACAATATTTTGTGCCCCTCCTTTTTCAATTAATATTCCTTGGAGATAGTTCTTTATAAAAACCATAAGCTACTGTGTTCTAATATTTACAAAGTATGCCACTTAAAAATATTCTGACATTTAAATTTTTTTCTGTGGATAGAGAGTGATTGATTGACTCATTGATTCCTATGTGGCCACTCTGCAATAAATATCCTTGTATGTAAGCCATTATGCTCATATTTCACTATACCTCTACGATAAATCAGTAAGTGTTATTGGAAGGTTGGTTTCTTCTTGGATCACCTGTTTCCTCAAATACCACCTTTCAGAGAGACCTTACCTAACCACCCACTCTACCATAGCCTCCCAGCATTCTCATCATATTATCTTTGTTTGAACACTTTTTAATCATAGAATTTTTAAACATATAAAAAATGTAGTGAATGGTATAATCTTTCATGTGCCCATCACTCATCTTTATTATCAGTATTTCACCAGTCTTGTTTCATCTCCCTCCCTCCACATACATTTTTTTTTCTTAAGTACTTTAAAGCAAATTTTAGATATGCTGTTTTACATATAAAACATTCAGTGGATATCTCTAATAAGTAAAGACATGTTTTAAAAAATGAAACAAAAAAACCCTCACCACTGTGCCATTGTTACATCTAACAAAATTAACAATATTTTCCTGATCTCATCTCATAATACTCCCATATTTTCCTGTGTGATTTAAAAATGCACTTTTAAAGTTTGCTTGAATCAAGATCAAAACAAAATCTTGACATTTGGTCCTTTTTTTTTTTTTTTTTAAACTTGTAAGAGTTTCTTTTCCCCTCTGTTTTTTAAGACTTTTTGTTTTCTGAACAAATAATATATAAATAATGTGTAGGATTCTCAAAACTCTGAATTTGATTGACTGTTTTCTCCTTACGGTGTTTTAAAATATGTTTCTCTAATGCCTGTGATTCCCATAAATTGATAATAAGATGTATAGGATTGATTAGATTGAGGTTCAGTTTCCTGGGCAAGAGTACTTCATAGACGGTGCACTGTGTGTGTCCTCTTGCATTATAATAGGAGACACATGATTTCTGCCTGTATCTTTTGATAATATTAAGATAGCTAAGTGGGCTTAGGTGTTCTCAGCTTGATCTGACACTTATAAAATTAGCCATTGACATTTTATCTAATGAACATTTTCTAGATTGGCAGCAAAATGATGATTCTATCATAACTTTGGTAATTAACTGCTGAATAAAAAGTTATGGCAATTTGGAGTTTTTCTGGATTTGCTAATGTTCTCTGATGAATTTTTAAATTAAGTGGCAGTTGAGAGGAAAATTTACTATTTATGTAGATTTCGATACATTTTTAAAAATCTGGGTTAGAAATTATCCATGGTCTTTTAAAAACACTCAGTAAGAACAACTTTTGAAGAGGAGATTACTATTCTAATTGATTAAAAATATATCTGAAATAACTAAATGATACTTCCTGTAAGATTTATATTTTGATGTACAGGTATTACTTTGAGACATCAAGGATGTACTTATGCTTTTGGGACATATTTTACACAATCTACTTTTATTTTTCTTTTTTACATAGGTTATTAAGTGTGATATGCTGTGATCTGGACACTCTTCTCCTGTTAGAGGCTCAGTATCAGGTATCTGAAATGTTATTAAATGCTCAAGAAGAAAATATCTTGGAGACTTCGGAGAGCAACAGGTAAAAATGGGTAATTAAAACACAGTAATAGCAGTTTTCTTTAATGATGTTTCGTTAAGATAGTAATTTTTGATATAGTTTAATATTTTTCTGCTCTCTAAATCCAATCAATTTAAATAACAGAATACAAAACAACTAAAGTGTAAATGTCACAGAAAGATTATGATAGAAGTGTTTGGAGAGTGCTTGCAGAGTACTGCTTTCAAAGTCTGTTGCTTTTGTTGTGCGCACATGCGCGCGCGTGTGTGTGTGCGCACGCGTGTATGTGGTACATAAAATTTTAGGTAAGACCTAACTTTATTAATGGTTCCTTAAGACTGTATCACCTTTTAATTCAGTGTTGTAAGATGACCCATTGAACAAAATTTTTGATTTTGTGTCCTTTGCAGAGGCACTCTTTTCTCTGTCCTCTTAATTATGTTAGTTCATAGTCATAAATTCTGATTATTTCCAAAATGAGGTTATGGTAATATCCTGATAATTTTTTTTCATTAATAAATCACACTTGCCATTACCTCAATTTGGCTGACTGTTGTCAAATACACATTCAATAGCTGGCATTGCCTTTATGTCTGTAATTAATTTTAAAAAAGAGTATGTCTGCATCTTAGCCAGGTCTTGGAAAATTATTATGGAGTATATTACTTGATACTCTAGGTTTTATGTAGAAGGAAAAGATTAACAGCTGCATAGTATGGAAGCTGCTCACAAGTAACATTTAGATTTTGAATTTAAGGTACCAGGTTTAAAACTTAAGAAAACTTTGACTGAAAATATGATTGTTGAAGTCACTATAGAAATAATGCATGTCCTAATTCCATTTATTTAAATGCAGTAATATTGATCTAGGAAAGTATTATTTAACTAATGTCATTGTGTCTCCATCAATTTTTTGCTGTCTAGCAAAGAGAACTTAAAATGAAAAGTGAATTTAGCTTTTGTATTTTAAGAAATACATTGATTTTTGTGTATGGTATAAGGAGGGGGTCCAGTTTCAATTTTCTGCATATGGCTAGCCACTTCTCCCAGCACCATTTATTAAGTAGGGAATCCTTTCCTCATTGCTTGTTTTTGTCAAGTTTGTAAAAGATCAGATTGTTGTAGAGGTTCGGCCTTATTTCTGGGTTCTCTGTTCTGTTCGATTGGTCTATATGTCTGTTCTTGTAGCAGTACCATGCTATTTTGGTTACTGTAGACTTGTAGTATAGTTTGAAGTCAGGTAGTGTGATGCTTCCAGCTTTGTTCTTTTTGCTTAGGATTTTGTTGACTGTTCAAGCTCTTTTTTGGTTCCATGTGAATTTTAAAATAATTTTTCTCATTCTGTGAAGAATGTGAATATAGTTTAATAATAATAGCATTGAATCTATGAATTGCTTTGGGTGGTATGGTCATTTTCTCAATATTGATTCTTCCTGTTCATGAGCACGGAACATTTTTCCATTTGTTTGTGTCATCTCTGATGTCTTTGAGCAGTGGCTTGTAGTTCACCTTGAAGAGGTCCTTCACTTCTCTTGTTAGCTGTAGTTCTAGGTATTTTATTCTTTTTGTGACAGTTGTGAACAGGAGTTCATTTATAATTTGGCTCTTGGCTTGCCTGTTGGTGGTGTATAGGAATGCAAGCGATTTTTGCATGTTGATTTTGTATCCTGAGACTTTGCTTATCAGCTTAAGAAGCTTTTGGGCTGAGATGATGGGGTTTTCTAGATAGAGGATCATATCATCTACAAATATAGTTTGACTTCCTCTCTTCCTATTTGAATGTACTTTCTTTCTCTTACCTGATTGCCCTGGCTAGAATTTCCAATACTATGTTTAATAGGAGTGGTGAGAGAAGGCACCCTTGTCTTGTGCCAGATTTCAAGGCTAACGCTTACAGCTTTTGCTTATTTAGTATGATACTGTCTGTGGGTTTGTCATAAATGTAAAACCCACTTAAATGTAAAATCTAAAACTATAAAAACCCTAGAAGAAAATCTAGGCCATGCCATTCAGGGCGTAGTCATGGGCAGAGATTTCATGAGGAAGATGCCAAATGTGATGGTAACAAACACAAAAACTGACAAATGGGATCTAATTAAACTAAAAAGCTTCTGCACAGCAAAAGAAACTATCATCAGAGTGAACAGACAACCTACAGAATAGGGAAAACTTTTTGCAATCTGGCTATCTGACAAAGATCTCACAAGGCCTAATATCCAGCATGTACAAGGAACGTAAACAAATTTACAAGAAAAAAGCAAGCAGTCCCATTAAAAAGTGGGCAAAGGACATGACCAAATGCTTCTCAAAAGAAGATGTACATGTGGCCAACAAACACAGGAGAAAAAGTTCAACATCACTGATCATTAGAGAAATGCAAATCAAAACCACAATGAGATGTCATCTCGCACCAATCAGAATGGCTATTATTAAAAAGTCAAAAAACAACAGATACTGGCATGGTTGTGGAGAACAAGGAATGCCTTTACACTGTTGGGAGTGTAAATTAGTTCAACCATTTTGGAAGACAGTGTGGCAATTCCTCAAAGACCTAAAGACAGAAATAGCATTTGACCTAGCAATCTCATTACTGAATATATACCTAAAATAGTACAAATCCTTCTCTTAGACAGATACAGGCACACTTACGTTCATTGCAGCACTGTTCACAATAGCAAAGACACAGAATTAACACAAATGCCCATCAGTGATAGAAAATGTGATACATATATAGCATGGAATACTATGCAGCCATCGAAAGGATCATGTCCTTTGCAGGGACATGAATGGAGCTGGAGACCATTATCTTCAGTAAACTAACATAGGAATGGAAAACCAAATACTCCAGGTTCTCACTTATAAGTGGGAGCTGGATGATAAGAACATATGGACACATGGTAGGGAAAAACACACACTGGGGCCTGTTAAAGGGTGAAGCTGGAAAGGAGAGAGAGCATCAGGAAGAATAGCTCATGGATGCTGGGCTTAATACCTGGGTGATGGGATGATCTGTACAGCAAACCACCATGGCACACGTTTATCTATGTAACAAACCTGCACATCCTGCACATGTACCCCGAACTTAAAAAACTTAAAAATATAAATGTTAAATGAAGCAAAGAAAAAGAAAAACATTGATAAATATTTCTGCCTCTTTTCTTTACAATTCAGAGACTTGATTTAAAAATTAACACATTCAATCAAAGGGATGACAAAGGTGATATATTTATTTTTTTCAGGGACTTTATAATTGATGGCTTATCAGTGGAGAGAAATCATGTTCTTGTTAGAATAAATCTTGTTGGTGGGCCATTGGAACGGATTTTGCCTCCAAGGATACTCGAAAAGGTGAGTGTGGGGCAAAGAGAAGTGGGGTGTGTTTTTCTGACATATTTTGAAGCAAGATAGCCAATTCAAAGTCACCCTAAATTTTACCTCTTAAATGTCTGCATCACAGAGTTGAACTTATTACTTGAGAATATTTAGGATGCAAATAAATACTTTCAAACTAAAATAATATTTTTGGTGTCTAGGGGTCATGAATGCTAAAGTAGGGTAAGTATTGCTTGCATGTGTAGTAGAGTAGGTATTGTTTTATTAAAAAGTTGTCAGTTTTCTTGTGTGCCTTTGAATATTTTACTTTCAATGTCTTTCTTGTTCATGATACTTAACTTTTATTATTAAATGACATATTATTTTTTATTTTATTGGAAACATTGAGTACCTCTCCTTCCATCAATATTCAAGTATGGGTTTCTCATGGAGGTTTTTCATTTGTTTTCATTGTTGTTAAGAACCTTCTTGCTTTGACTGTTACTCTGGGAAAGATAAGATAGAAATGATTAACAGTACAAGGAAAGGTTTTGTGGAAAAAACCACAGATTTCTTTTGAAGATTACAATTTTCCTTTTATGGAAAAAAAAAAACAGTAAATTTATCATTATCAATTCTGCTTCCTACAAGTTACCATATGTTTGTCCTCAGTACTCATTTAATGTTGTTTCTGTTACAGCTTGTTTTAATGGTTACCCATTGGAATATTGAAGTATAGTATCAAATAGCTTTTGGTTAATTGGACAACAATTGTAGAATTTATGAGCAAGAAAAGCCAGTTTAAGTTAATGATATTTCAGATAGCTTTAAAATTCAATATTATTTTAGACCACTTCCTAAAGTCATCTGTCTTGCTTCTTTTTTAGAGTGATAACCCATATCCTTGGCCAATGTTTTCATCATATCCTTTGCCAAACTGCTATCTGTCAGACATTACAAGAAATGCTGGCATAAAACAAGGTAAAATATTTACCATCAAATGCTGTGTTATTTTTAAAGCTTTTGTTATAATTTGAAAAAAAGAAAATATTAAGGAAGATGAATACTGACCGCATTTAGCATGTATACATGTGTGTATTTATGCCTATTTCTTTGTATTTTTTTCCTCATGTTTCTTACTAACTTGGTACAGTCATGTGCTGCATAATGACATTTTGGTTAATGATGGACCAAGTGTATGAATGTGGTCTTATAAGATTATTATACCACATTTTTACTGTACCTTTTAAAAACTTTATGTTTAGATGCACAAATACCATTATGCTACAATTGCCTACAGTATTCAGTACAGTAAATGCTGTATAGGCTTCTAGCCTAGGAGCAATAGGCTACACCATGTAGGCTAGGTGTAGAGTAGACTATACCCTCTAGGTTTGTGTAAGATCACTCTACAGTGTTCACAAAGTGACAAAATTGCTTGAGGATGCAATTCTCAGAATATATTGTCGTTGTTAAGCAATGCATGACTATTTGTATGAGGCTAATAATTCTTTTTCTTGTTGCTAAGGTGTAGCTGATCTGTCCAGTAGCAACAGCTGTTTGATTAAAAAAAAAGTAATGGTTTTTGATTTGTTGAATTAATTCTGGTTATGTATCAACAGAGTAGTATTTTTTAGTAACTGCTGTGTGCTATACACAGGTCTTGTATACTCAACAACTGAAATTAGTGAAGATTATAGTTCCCACCTTTGTGGAGTCATGAATTCTTTACAGAATGCATTCAAGTAATTAGATAATTGACTAGCAGTACAATGTGATGGGAACTAAATAGAAAATGTGTAGCCTGCTAGGATAGTACATAAGCAGGATACTCTTCCAAAGAAGAATATGTATATAATGAGGCATGTAGTTTAAATATGTATTTTCTGGATAATAGAAGAGCAGTTTTTCTTTTTGGCAGAGGATACAGCAGAGGAACTGGAAGAAGCAAATTATAGTCAGAGAACTGTGGTAGTTGAACAATGTCTAAGATTTGAAATTTGACAGCAAGAGTGACAGGAAGTAAGACTGAACATGTAAGCCCAGCCATAAGACCAGTGGACATCAAACTCAGGTGTTTAGACATTATCTTACAAGCCACTAAAATTCAAACAGAATTTTTAGGCTAGAGAATTCTAAGATGAAAGATGAAGCTACACGGCCTGTCTGCAGGCCACCACTCAAACTCTACCTACTGGATAGAAGCCCAAATTACAACACCAAAAACATTTTGCCAGTATACAGTGCCTGTGACACTTAAGGCAAAAATTCAGCCACAAATAAAGATTCTGTATGGAGTTATAGCTCTCTGAAAGCACCCAGAAACAAAACCAACTGAGTATACTCAACTTACCTCACAGTTAAAGGAACACCAGCCCTCCATATGTCTATTCAAAACGCCTGAGTGTCCTCTTACCTCCAGCCAAATGCACTAGTCTCCCAGCAATGGTTCTTAACCAGATTGAAGGCAATGAAATGACAGACCTAGGATTCAGAATCTGACTGGTAAGGAAGATCATTGAGATCCAGGAGAAAGTTGAAACCCAGTCCCAGAAGTCCAAGGAATCCAGTGCAGTGATCCAGGAGCTAAAAGAAAAAGTAGCCATTTCAAGAAAGAACTAAACTGAATCTCTGGAATTGAATAATTCACTTTAAGAATTTCATAATTAGTCATAAAACATAGTCAGAAGTATTAATAGCAGAATAGACCAAGCTAGGGAAAGAATCTCAAAGCTTGAAGACTGGTTCTTGAATCAACTAGTCAGACACAAAGAAAAAATAATTAAAAAAATGACAAAACTTCCAAGAAATATGGGATTATGTAAAGAGACCAAATCTATGATTCATTGGCATTCTTGAGAGGGAAGGAGAGAGTGTAAGTAACTTGGAAAACATTCGAAGTCCATCAAAATTTTCCCAATTTTGCTAGAGATATAGACATAAGAATTTAAGAAATATGGAGATCACCTGCAAGATACTATACAAGATGACCATCCCCAAGGCACATAGTCATCAGATTTATTAAAGTCATTGCAAAAGAAATAACTTAAAGGCAGCCAGACAGAAAGGTCAGGTCACCTACAAAGGGAATCTCATCATGCTAGCAACAGACTTTTCAGCAGAAACCTTAAAGCCAGAAGAGATTAGAGGCCTATTTTCAGCATTTTTAAGGTAAAGAAATGTCAACCAAGAATGTAATATCCCACCAAACTCAACTTCAGGGTAAAGGAAATATAAAATCCTTATCAGACAAGCAACTACTAAGGGGATTCATTACTACCAGACCAGCCTTACAAGAGGTCATTAAAGGAGTGCTAAACATGGAAATGGAAGATCAAAACCTGCTACCACAAAAACACACTAAAACACGTAACCCACAGACAGTATAAAGCAATTACACCATCAAGTCTATGAAACAACCAACTGCCAACACAATGACAGGATCAAAATCTCACATATCATTACTAATACCCTGAATGTAAATGGCCTAAACACCCCACTTAAAAGGCATGGAGTGGCAAGCTGGATAAAAAGATAAGACCCAACTGTCTGCTGTCTTCAGGAGACACATCTCACATGTAATGGCACTCACAGGCTCAAAGGGATGGAGAAAGACAACCACACAAATGGAAAACAAAAAAGAGCAGGTTTTGCAGTTCTTGTATCAGATACAATAGGCTTTTAACTAACCACAATCAGGAAGAACAAAGAAGGCCATAACATAATGATAAAGTGTTCAAGTAAACAAGGTGACTTAGCTATCCTACATACATATGCACTCAACATAAGAGCACTTGAATTCACAAAACAAGCTTTTCTGACACAGGAAAATACTTATATGGCCCCTAAATAATAGTGATGGACTTCAACACCCCATTGAGAACATTAGGCAGATCACTGAGGCAGAAAATTCCACAAAGATATTATGGAATTAACTTGACACTTGAATAAGACCTAATAGGTATCCAAAGAATACTCCACCTAATAATGACAGAATATACATTCTTGTCATCTACACATGGAACATATTCTATGATTGACCATATAGTTGGCCGTAAAACAAATCTCAGTGAATTTTTAAAAATGATGTCAAGCACACTCTGAGACCACAATGCAATAAAAATGGAAATGAATACCAAGAAGATCTCTCAAAACTATGCAAAAACATGGAAATTAAACAACTAGCTCTTTATAACCCTTGAGTGAACAATGAAATTAAGTCAGAAATAAAAACTTTCTTTGCAATTAATCAAAATAGAGACATAACTTACTAACATCTTTGGGATGAAGCTAAATTTGCTGAGATAAGTTTATAGTCCTAAAGCTTTCATCAAGAGGTTAGAAAGACCTTAAA
Organism: Mandrillus leucophaeus; assembly: GCF_000951045.1. Lineage (NCBI taxonomy): Eukaryota > Metazoa > Chordata > Mammalia > Primates > Cercopithecidae > Mandrillus > Mandrillus leucophaeus. The sequence continues at coordinate 1,616,844 of NW_012103710.1, forward strand.
TTAATGACCTAACATCATACCTAGAGGAAATAGAAAAAAAAAAAAAAACCCATCTGACTCCAGAGTTGGCAGAAGAAAATAAATAATTAAAATAAAAGAAAAACTGAATGAAATTGTGACACAAACATCCAGAAAAAGAAGATAAATGGGACCAATAATTGATTTTTCAAAAGGAAAAACAAGATAGACTGCTAACTAGTTTAACAAAGAAAAAAAAAGAAGATCCAAATAAGCACAGTCAAAAATGACAAAGATGACATTACAACTGATCCCACAGAAATACAAAAGATCAAAATACAAAGAGACTATTATGAATACCTCAATGCACACAAATTAGAAAGTCTGTAGGGTATTGATAAGTTCCTGGAAAGACAATATCCTAAGATTGAACCAGGAAGAAAGTAAAATCCTGAACGTACCAATAACAAGTTTCAAAACTGAATCAGTAATACAAAGCCTACCAACCAAAAAAAGCCTGGGACCAGATGGATTCATACAGAATTCTACTAGATGTATAAAAAACTGATAGTAGTCCTTCTGAAACTCTTCCAAAAAGTCGAAGAGGAGGAGTTTCTTTATAACTTATTTTACAAAGCCAATATTATCCTGATACCAAACTCTGACAGAGACGACAAAAAAGAAACTTTGGACAAAATATTCTTGATGAACATAGGCAAAAAAAATCTCAACAAAATACTAGCAAACCAAATCCAGCAGCATATTTTTATCCAGCAGCAAATGTTAATCCACCACAAGTTAGACTTCATTCCTGAGATGCAAGGTTGGTTCATCATATGCAAATCAATGAATGTGATTCACCACATAAACAGAATCAAAAACAAAAACTACATTACCATTTCAATAGACACAGAAAAAGCCCTCAATAAAATCCAACATCTCTTCATGATAAAAACCCTCAATAGGCTAGGCATAAAGGAACATATCTAAGAGCCGTCTATGACAAATCCACAGGTAACATCACAGCGTTATACTGAATGGGAAAAAACTGGAATCATTCCCTTTGAGAACTGAAAAAAGACAACTATGCCTACTCTCACTACACTTGTTCAACATAGTACTGAAAGTGCTTGCTAGAACAATTAGGCAAGAGAAAGAAAGAAAAACATCCAAATAGGAAAAGAAGAAGTTAAACTATCTCCCCTTGCTGATGATACAATTCTATACATAGAAAACCCTAAGGATTCTGACAAAAGGCCTCTAGGAATGGTAAATGATTTCAGTAAAATTTCAAGATACAAAATCAATGAACAAAAGTCAGCTTTTCTATACAACAGTATAGATTGAAAGCCAAATCAAGAACACAATCCCATTTGCAGTAGCCATACACACACACACACACACAAAATAAAGCCTAGGAATACATCTAAGAAATGATGGGAAGGAGTTCTACAAGGAGAACTACAAACATTGCTGAAAGAAATCAGAGACGACATGAATAAATGGAAAAATATTTCCTGCTCATGGATCGTAGGAATCAATATTGTTAAAATGGCCATACTCCCCAAAGCAATTTATAGATTCAGTGTTATCCCTATTAAAATACAAATATCATTTTTCACAGAATTACCTGACTTCAAACTATACTATAAGGCGAAAGTAACCAACATGGCATGTTACTGGTGGAGAAATAGACACATCGACCAATAAAACAGAATAGAGAACTGAGAAACAAGCCTGCACACTTACTATCATCTGATCTTCAACAAAATTGACAAAAATAAGCAATGGAGAAAGGACTTCCTATGCAAGTAATGGTGCTTGGATAGCTGGGTAGCCACTTGCAGAAGAATGAAATTAGACCCCTACCTTACCAGATACAAAATTAACTCAAGATGGATTAATGATTTGCATTTAAGATCTCAAACTATAAAATTCCTAGAAGAAAATCTGGAAAACACTCTTCTTGACATAGTCTGTGGCAAAGAACTTATGGCTAAGTTCCCAAAAGCCATTGTAACAAAAACAAAAATTGAAAGTGGGACCTAATTAAAAAGCTTCTGCACAGCAAAAGTAATTACCAACAGAGTAAACAGGCAACGTGCAGAGTAGGAGAAAATGTTCACAAACTATTAATCTGAAAAAGGTCTAATATCAAGAATCTAACAGGGCCTTGAACAAATCAACGAGTAAAAAACAAATAATCCAGTTCCCTGACAAGATGACCAAATAGGAACAGCTCTGGTCTGCAGATCTCAGTGAGACCAATGCAGAAGGTGGGTGATTGCTGCATTTCCAACTGAGGTACCCGGTTCATCTCACCGGGACTGGTTAGACAGTGGGTGAAGCCCACGGAGGGTGAACAGAAGCAGGGTGGGGCATTGCCTCACCCAGGAAGCTCAAGAGGTTGGAGAACTCCCTCCCCTAGTCAAGGAAAGCCATTAGAGACCGTGCCATGAGGGACGGTGCTATCCGGCCCAGATACTGTGCTTTTCCCACGGCCTTCACAACCCAGAGACTAGGAAATTCCCTCGAGTGCCTACACCACAAGGCAACCATTTGGGCAGACAGTGAACTAGCTGCAGGAGGGTTTTTTTTGTTTTTGTTTTTGTTTTTTGTACCCCAGTGTCTCCTGGAACTCCATTGAGACAGAACCATTCACTTCCCTGGAAAGGGGGCTCAAGCCAGGGATCCAAGTGGTCTTGCCCAGTGGATCCTACCTCCATGGAGCCCAACAAGCTAAGATCCACTGGCTTGAAATTCTTGCTACCAATACAGCAGTCTGAAGTCGACCTGTTATACTCGAGCTTGGTGCAGGGAGGGGCGTCCACCTTACTGAGGCTTGAGTGGTGGTTTTCTCCTCACAGTGTAAACCAAACTGCCTGGATGTTTGGACTGGGCAGAGCCCGCCTCAGTGCCTCAAAGCCCCTGTAGGCACACTGCCTCTCTGGATTCCTCCTCTCTGGGCAGGGCATCTCTGAAGGAAAGGCAGCAGCCCCAGTCAGGGGCTTGTAGATAAAACTCCCATCTCCCTGAGACAGAGCCCCAGCGGGAAGGGGTGGCTGTGGGCGCAGCTACACCAGACTTAAACGTTCCTGCTTGCTGGCTCTGAAGAGAGCAGCGGATTTCCCAGCACAGTGCTTGAGCTCTGCTAAGGGACAGACTGCCTCCTCAAGTGGGTCCCTGACCCCATACCTCCTGATGGGGAGAAACCTCACAGCAGGGTTCAACAGACACCTCATACAGGAGAGCTCCAGCTGGCATCTGGTGGGTGCCCTTCTGGGAGGAAGATTCCAGAAGAAGGAACAGGCAGCGATTTTTGCTGTTCTGCAGCCTCCAATGGTGATACCCAAGCAAACAAGGCCTGCAGTGGACCCCCAGCGAACTCCAGCAGATGTGCAGAAGAGGGGTCTGTTAGAAGGGAAACTAACAAGCAGAAAGCAATAGCATCAACATCAACAAGAAGGACCAAGCAAAAACTCCATCCCAAGGTCACCAACAGCAAAGACCAAAGATAAATCCACAAAGATGAGGAAAAACCAGTAAAAACAGCTGACAAGTCCAAAAACCAGAGCACCTTTTCTCCTGCGAAAGATTTCAACTCCTCGCCAGCAAGGAAACATAACTTTGGACGGAGAATGAGTTTGACAGATAGACAGAAGTAGGCTTCAGAAAGTGAGTAATAACAAACTCCTCCAAGCTAAAGGAGCACTTTCTAACCCAATGCAAGGAAACTAAGAACCTTGATAAAAGGTTACAGTAATTGCTACTAGACTAACCAGTTACGAGAAGAACATAAATGACCTGATGGAGCTGAAAAACACAGCACGAGAAAATTGTGAAGCATGCACGAGAAAATTGTGAAGCATACACAAGTATCGGTAGCCGAATCAATCAAGCAGAAGAAAGTATATCAAGGATTGAAGATGAGCTTCATGAAATAAAGCATGAAGACAAGATTAGAGAAAAAGAATGAAAAGGAATGAACAAATCCTCCAAAAAATATGGGACTATGAGAAAAGACCAAACCTACATTTGACCAGTGTGCCTGAAAGTGGTGGGGAGAATGGAACCAACTTGGAAAACACTCTTCAGTATATACCCAGGAGAACTTCCCCAGCCTAGCAAGACAGGCCAACATTCAAATTCAGGGAATACAGAGAACACCACAAAGATGCCTGGCCAACATGGTGAAACCACGTCTTTACTAAAAATACCAACATTAGCTGGGCATGGTGCCACGTGCCTGTAATCCCAGCTACCTGGGAGGCTGAGGCAGGAGAATTGCTGGAACCCGGCAGGCGGAGGCTGCAGTGAGCCGAGAGAGTGCCACTTTACTCCAGCCTGGGTGACAGAGTGAGACCCCATCTAAAAAAAAAAAAAAGAAAAGAAAAGAAATAGGAATGCTTTTACACTATCAGTCAGAGTGTAAACTTCAACCATTGTTGAAGACAGTGTGGCAGTTCCTCAAGGATCTAGAACTAGAAATAGCATCTGACCCAGCAATCTCATTAGTGGGTATATACCCAGATGATTTTAAGTCATTCTATTATAAAGACACATATGTTTATTGCAGCACTGTTCACAATAGCAAGGACTTGAAACCAACCCAAATGCCCATCAATGATAGACTGGATAAAGAAAATGTGGCACATGTACACCATGGAATACTATGCAGCCATAAAAAGAATTAGTTCATGTCTTTTTCAGGGACATGGATGAAGCTGGAAACCATTACTCTCAGCAAACTAACACGGGAACAGAAAATCAAACACTGCATATTCCCACTCATAAGTGGGAGTTGAACAATGAGAACATATGGGCACAGGGAGGGGAACATCACACACTGAGGCCTTTCAGGGGATGGAATGCAAGGGGAGGGATAGCATTAGGAGAAATACGTAATGTAGATGACAGGTTGATGAGTGCATCAAACCACCATAGCACATTTATACCTATGTAACAAACCTGCACGTTCTGTACATGTATCCCAGAACTTAAAGCATAATAAAACCAACCAACAAACAAATATTGCAATTAAAAAATGGGCAAAGGACATGGACAGATACTTCTCAAAAAAAAAAAAAAATACAGGTGGCAAAAATAACATGAAAAATGCTCACCATCACTAATCATCAGATAAATGCAATCAAATCAACAGATACCATCTCACACCAGTCAGAATGGCAATTACTAAAAAAGTCAAAAAATAACAGATGTTGGTGGGGCTTCAGAGAAAAGAGAACACTTACACACTTTTGGTGCAAATGCAAATTGCTTCAGCCACTGTGGAAAGCATTCTGGAGATTTCTCAAAGAACTTAAAACAGAACTACCCTTCAACCTAGCAATCCCACTACTGACTATATACCCAAAGGAAAATAACTCATTCAATCAAAAACACACATGCACTCGCATTTGCATTGCAGCTGTTCACAATGGCAAAGACATGGAATCAACATAGGCACCTAACAATTGTGGACTGGATAAAGAAAATATGGTACATATTCACCATGGAATACTACACAGCCATAAAAAGGAATGAAATCATGTCCTTTGCAGCAACATGGATACAGTTGGAGGCCATTATTCTAAGTGAATTAATGCAAGAACAGAAAACCAAATACTGTGTATTCTCATAAGTGGGAGCTAAACATTGAAAACACATATACATAAAGATGGAAACAATATACACTAGGGACTACTAGATAGGGGGATGGAGGGAGGAAGGGGGAGCATGGAATGAAAAGCTACCATTGGCTGCTGTGCTCATCACCTGAGTGACAGGACCATCCATATCCCAAACCTCACTGTCGCTCGATATACCCATATAGCAACCCTGTACATATTTCCCCTGAATCTAAAATTTAAAAAATAAAAATAAGAAAATTAGGTTAATTGAACACTTTTGAGTAGAAAAATATATTAGTTCCTAGGAATCAGTGCTCAGAGAAGTATAATTTTACTCTCTCTCTACCCTTATCAGTGATTCAGGAAAAGGAGTAATAATAGTTTCTCTGTGTAACCCAGAATATAACTGCAGATGACTGACTTAGGCATGAATGTACTGCTGCCAGTGTACCCAGTATAGTGTGTCTCCAGGTTACTTTTCTAGTCTCCTAGATGACTGTTTTCAAAATTTCTCTCTTCTCAAACCTTCCTCTCCTTCCCCATGCTTCGTTTAGTTAGTAGCCATGTTTCCTATTTTATCAATGATGTAGAAATAGCCAATGAAGAGCTTCCATGTGTTCCTGAGGCACATCAACTCACTTAACTACATCTGTGCCAATTTAGGCTGTCTAGTATTATCATAAATGAACTGCCAGTGTGACTTGTGAAAACCAATTTCTCTATTTGTGCATTACATTCCATCTGGTTTCTTCTGAAAGATTTTGCTTCTAACAGTTCTCCCTTTTTCTTTTCTCTCTTTTTCTGCATCTCTAGACTACTGGTCAGCACTGTAGATTCTGGACACACCAGCCTCTATAATCACATGAGCCAGTGACTTATAATAAATCTCCTTCTATATATATACAAATTCTATTGGTTCTATTTCTTGGAGAACCCTGTAATACAGTTGGTTTTTAGCATCTATAGCATAGTGTGATGGAAGGCATCCATCCTTCACATCAGTCTTCAACTAGCATTACCTCACTTTTGATCTTGCCTACCCAGCTTTGTTTACTTTCAAGGCTTTAAACTGTTTTCTCTCTCCAGCTAGAGCCTCCACACCTGTCTGTTCTACTTGCCCTGTGTCTACTCTTTAGCCTCTCCAAATCAGTCATTTAATCTCTCTCTTCATTCAACTTTATACAGACCATTAACCCATTAACCCTTTTCTGGTTGTTATTGAATCCTGTTCAGGTAGATCTCCTTGAACAGGGACTACTGTATTATCATCAGTCTCCTGAGTGAACCTGATTTTTACCACTGTAATTTTAAAAATTATTTTATTTTTTAATTGACAAGTATTCTATATATTTATCAGATACAACATGTTTTGAAATATGTGTACATTGTGGAATGACTAAATTCAACCAGTTAACATATGCATAGTTTCACATGCTTATTTTTCTGATGATAATATTTCAAATTGCTTTCTTGGCAATTTTCAAATATATAATACGTTGTTAATAACATAGTCACCATGTTGTACAATAGACATCTTAAAACATATTCCTTTCCTATAACTGAAATTTTGTATCCTTTGACCATCTCCCCCAACACCCTGCCCTCCAGCTTCTGGTAACCAGTCTATGCCCCGTTTCTATGAGTTTAAATTTTTCAGTTTACACATAAGTGAGATTATAGAGTGTTTGTCTTTCTGTGCCTAGGTTATTTTACCAAACACAGTGTACTCAAGGTTCATCCGTGTTGTCACAAATGATAGGATTTCTCTCTTTTTAAAGCCTGAACTCCCTCTTTATTATCATTTTTTGGCTTGGGGCATCTTTACTTGATCTTTTCCATATGCCAACAAGCATGGTGTTTATTCTCTTATATTTAAAATATCTTCTCTTGGACATACTTTCCCTTCACTAAAATCTCACTTCTGGCCTTCCTTTTACTTCAGAATTCCTTGAAGGAGTTATCTGAGTATTCCCGTTACTCTCTTTCCATTCTCTCTTGGACCCACCTCAAGCTAATCAGGCTTTCACCCTAATACTCCACCGGCATTCAGCCTACTGGTCGGATCTCAGTCCTCATCACCTAGCAGTATCACTCAAACCTGCCCTCTTTTTTGAAATAATTTCTTCATTTGACTTCCAGAAAATACTCTTGTTTGGTTTTCCTCCTGCATCTCTGATGAATTCTTCTTTTGTCTCATTTGTTGGATCTTTCAAATTCTCTAACGTTTAAACTTTGGAATGCACCATACTCAATTCTCAGTTGTCTTTTTTTTTTTTCTAGCTACATTACTGTTGTGAGGATCTTATGACTGAAATACTATCCAATATGCTGATGGCTCTCAGATTTATATCTCTAATGCCTATTTTTGCCTTGAACTCGTATCTCATATATTACATTGTCTCCTTGACATTTCTCCTAGTAAGTTGAATATATATATATCAAACTTAATATGTCTCGGATAAATTTTTAATACTCCCCCAAAATTTGTTCCTTTGGCATTTTCTCTCCTTTCAGAAATGGCAACTGTTTGCTTCCAGTTCTTCAGACAATAAACCTAACGGCATTCATGCACTTGTCTCTGTCTTTATACCCCACATCTAATCTGTCAGCAAATCTTGACTCTACGTATCTAAAATAAAACCACTCTCACTCATCTACTACCACTCTCATCTCTCACCTGTTGCAGTGTCCTGCCAAGTGTTTAGTCTATTCTCAACACAACAGCCAGAGGGATGCTGCTGAAACATGGGTTAGATCATATTACTTTGCTAATCGAAATCCTTCAATGACTTCCCTGTAGCTTACAAGGCCCAACACATTTGTGACATCTTTACTGGTGTGAGCTCTGTTTTAGGGAGTGTAGTACTATCTTAAGCCTTATTTAATTGCTTGTTTTCCCACCATACTGGACAGGAACTCTTACTTTCTTTCTGTTTGGTTCTAAAGCACAAGCGTTTGAATAAGACATTATTCCCAATTTAAAACTAGTACCTGATACTTCCTTGTAATAAGAGTGATCCTGATATTATTGTGGTTCTTGTTAAGGAAGAGAGTATGATCTAGGCAGCAATAGATAGCCTGGGAAGAGATTTTTACAGAGATTTAGTCAGTTCATAATGACTGTATCTCATTCTGATATTGCTGATATCTGTGTCACTCACCATATATTCTTAGCAGAAAATGGGAAAGTCAGAAGTATGTCCAGCTTCATTTTGTACCTGGGAGAGTATAGTGATGCTTTCTCTGTGAACTCAATGAAAAAAAAATAGAGCTAAATGTGTTTCTAACAGGTATGTGTCTGGTTAAATACTATTAAATAAAGCTAAACATTAATAGTGCACTTTTAAGAATACTATGCTTAAGGTAGTAATATTTAAGACACCAAAGTTATTTTGGCAGCAAGAGTCATCTACTTTCCATTCTTGTTTTGTGATTCACATGTGATGATTCACAGATTTCGTAAGGTGTTAGTTTAGTCATCATTTGCACTGCACAATTTTGGGATATAATTTCATTGTTGTGGGAAAAAAAAATCACTTCAGTTGTGTGCACATGGTGACATCCTCTTCATTGGTCTCCCAGCTTCTAGATTTATTCTGTTTGCTACAGTTAGCATCTCATCTGTTAAATTGCCTCTTGTTAGCTCACTGGCATCAGTGTTAAGTGTTAGATGATTCTTCTTCATCTATAAATAAGAATTTTGAGACATCATTTGGCTCAATTATTTTTCTTTATGAACATATTTAGGATGACCATATTAAAATGTAAGTGGCCATTTAAAAGCTATTGATCTATACATTCTCTGTGTATATATATGTATACATATGTGTGTATATGTACACTTGAATACATGTATATGAGTATATGTATAGATCATCACACACAAAAACATTCACTTCCATATGGTAGAAATAATTTCTACTTAGAATATCATTTCTCTGTTACCTGAGGGTGTAGATAGGTAGTATAATATGTACTAGCGTTATAACTTATAGTACTAATGTTATAGTTAGTACTATAATATAAGCACCAGTTATATGTACTAGTGTTATAACTTACTGCCTCTACAAAAGACAAAAAAGAGGCAAACAGATTGGATGGAAAAGAAGAGTTGTACTATGGTCAAAAGCAAGTACCAGTTAGAATGTTAGGAGCTTTTAAGGTGAACTACTGGAGACTGCCTTATAATGCCCTTCTATATGGAACAAGAAGGTAGTAAAACAGTAATTTGGTTTCTTTTGTTTTTGTTTTTCTGAGCTAAAATTAGATTTCCCAGGAGTTATTACCCCATTGGCCAGTCCACTTTACTATGTTGCATTTCAACATGCTCAGAATGAGGACTTCTTTCTCAGAGGAGTATGGGAAATTCAGAACTTACATATAGAAAATTAAAAATCGCTTGAGGAATTGGATAGCATACTCCAGTCATTGAAAGCATCACAGAGACACATCTCAAGAAGATGAGATGTTTGTTGTTCTTATTTCCCCATCTAGCTTCCTATATTCATTTCATCACTTAAAAATACTTTTATAATGTTTATTCAGGATGACCTATAAAATAATCAGCAATCTAAATTATATCTATATTCTATATATCTTACTACTGTAGAATTTCTATCTTTATCAAGAAAACTTTTGGATGTATATTTACTCAGTTGAGGCTGCTAACTTTAAAGAGGAAAGTAATTTTTCTGGTCATTTTGTGTATGTTTCTAGTGCTACTAATGAGACCAATAGAGCATCCAAAGTGTGGTGCTGACTCACAAGGTTACTGGCAGTCATGCCACTTGGCATTAGATTGCCTTTCTCTGACCTTATGCATAAACATTCATGCCGAGTCTGTCCTGCAGACACTGGCTGAGTGACAGATGACAGGAGTACTTAGACAAAGGTAATCCAGTGAAAGAGTGGACTAGGAGACTGTCAGCACTAGGGGTCAAAAGAGTTTGCAGTCCCTCTAAAGCTGGCAATGCTCGCATTTATTTAGTACAGATTTAATGACAAAGGCTGGAGCAAACACAGTCTGTGTGTAATAAACATTGTTGACCCCTCGAGTAGAGAGCAGTCTTGTGCATGAATGATCAAAGGTCGGTTTTAGGACAATATAAGTAAACAAGCTGTCTAGATAAACTCCTCTACATTCCCTTGTTATTTGCTTTTTGCTATTAGCTAAAGGTAAGAGGATTAGGCTGCCTTTAGCCATAACCTTTTCCTAAAACTTTTGCAAAACCTCTGGCTTTTTAAGAAAGTCTGTGTCTTTGCTATAACTTTTGTTTTTACAACTTTTCCCACCACCCTGACCAAACTCCTACACATTCATGCCTAAGTTAATGTGTGAACATACATTTCATTTCTCTTCAGTATACCTAGAATGGAATTGCTGATTATATGATAATCTATGTTTAATCATTTGAGCAGCTGACATAAATTATTTTCTTTATCTCTTCATCTGGCCTTTTGATCTAACTATTCCAGTGGCTATGAAGTGGTATCTCATTGTGATTTTGATTTGTATTTTGCTGATGACTTTTCATGTGCTTATTGGCCATTTGGTATCTTCCTTTGAGAAGTGACTGTTCCATCACTTTGGCCATTTTTAATTTTGTTGTCTTTTAATAATTGAGTTGTAAGAGCACTTTATTTATTCTAGATACAAGTTTCTTATAGACATTAGGCTTATGCCTTTGATCCTTTGTTCCTGATACTCCCTTTTCCTGGAATACTAATTCCTACTCTTCCCATTGGTAGTCCTGTTTAAACCTTTTGAACTTAGTAAAAATGTCACTTCTTCAGAGAAGTTACCTCCACCTTACCTAAAATATGTTTCTTCTCTTGCTTATTTATCTCTCTGGACCTTTGTTTATTTCTCTAAGAGTATTTATACCTTACAGTGAGCTTATGTATTATTTATTGTCTACTATCCTAAAATGTAATTTCTATGAAGCAAAGATGCTGTTCCCGTAGGTAGTAGGCAGTACATAAATATTTATTGGATGAAAGAGTAAATCAATGTTGGACTTCTTCCTCCTGTATTTTTTCCATTATCAAGCTGTCTCTTTGACTTTGTCACTGGACATTAAAACTTTTGTTCAGGCTAATCTAAATAAATTTAGGAAATTTTACTCATATTTGGAATAACCTCTGATTTGACTCATGTTCTAGAGTATGCAAAAGTTTACAGTTAGAAAGCTGCTTGAATTAGACTTGGGTATATATTATTGGTGAAGTAGACACTTCTATTATAGTTATTTCATCACTTAGCAAGTGGTACTTTACATTTTTATGGCACATAAAAGGTGTGCATTGTTAGCATTACTTCCTATTTTTTCACGGTTGAAAAAAATAACTAAAAAATGTACAGCCTTTTAGTCTGTGATTACTTCAAATTTAGTCTTTTATAGCTTCAGTATCTTACTTGACTGCTTCCTCCATCACATTTCTGCTTATCTGATAAGAAACTGATTTTCTGCCTGGTAAAACATTCTCTTTCAAATACTATATAAAACAATAAGTTATATGGTTGTAATCATTCCTTTTAATGTAATATACCAAGTAATATTAAAATCTTTATAGTCAGATCATTCCAGTACTTGTAGCCAGATAGTTTCAGATGATATTATTCCTCTATGAGAAAACAGATCATTTTAAAGTTAATAATATGTAAGATATAAATATCCCTCTATAGTATATTTTTCTTTGCCCCAACCCAAAGTAACTTTTTTTTTTTTTTTTTTTTTACTACAAATTAAATGAAAGCAGGGTGGGGGGAGGTTTATATTATATAAAACAGAAGCGAATTCTAGTTAGAACTTGTTTTTCATCATTTGTAAATTTTCAGCTCTGAATAAATTCAGTATAAAATATGTCTTGAATCATTGGGTTCTATGTATGAGTCAAATGTCCTTGAAAACCATATTATGCTCTTAGGTAAAGACCATAAGGCTAAGTCACTATATTGCATCTATATTATTTGCATAGTTTTGGCACTTTATAAAAATAGACAAGTGAAAATACAAACCCCTGGCAATGTTAATGCATTAATATTTTGGAGAATGGAAAAAGTTTTCCTTTTGTAGCTATTACTATTTATAAAGTTTATTTTGAATATTTTATCATTGCAAAGTACCATTTATAGAACAGTTAGAAAATTATTGCAATGTGTTTTGGTTAATAACAAAACTAATGATAGATAACATTTCTAAATTAGAGATGGGGCCAAAGAACAAGAATACCATATTCTGTGTCTCTGGAGCTATGCAGCGTTCAGTGAGTGAGTAAAAAAGCTCTTGGGTTTTATAATTATAATCTTAGGATGCCTACGTATTTTATTGTCTTATGTTGATATTAAGTTTCTTTTTCCATTAAAAGATGTTGAAATATAGCCTTCTTAACTACAAATGTCTATTTTTTTCACTAGAACAATATCCTTAATTTAACAAGATAGTTTTCATTAGTCTATACTGATTTGGTTTAACAATTTTTCTTGTTCTTATTGGATATGTATCCTTATTCACTGGTGTTGATTCTTGCTGATACTTTCTGCCTTTTCAGAAATTAAGTCTCTGTTCATGTCCCTGATGAATTTATTGCCATTTCATTTACAAATTGATGGCAATCCATTCTCCAATTCTAGTAGTAAAGATTTAAAATTGGAATATTACCTACATAGTATGTGGAAATAAACTTTCAAGAGAGAAAAGAGGAGAATGAGATGGACTGTAATTACAATTGCATTTTGATAAAATAATGAAAATTGCCTATTTAACAAATGACTGGACTGGATTGCCTTTGCAAGTGTGATGAATTATGTAAACTTTAGGATTACTAATTCTCCCCCAATAAAATAGAATTCCCTAGGCATGAGTAAAAATTCTTTGAAAGATAATATGGTACTATATAAAGTGTACTATAACATGATGATAGGTATTGTGTGTGCTTATTTTAAAAGCCTTTTGTATTCTGTCTTACACATATAGTTAGTCTATAAATACTTTTTGTTGATATAGTCTTTTATCAAATATTTATCTAGGCCTTTATGTCAAGTCAGACATTTTCTCATGCTTTTTTCTTTTCTTATTGTTTCTAACCTTGGAATTAAGATTTATTTTCTGCAGATAAAGGTAATTGACTTTTATTTGACGTCAACCTATGAACTAAGGAAGCTGGTAGTATGACTGAGATTATGGATTTTCCCCTCTGTAGTAAATCTTGAGCTGCAGCTATTGAGATGACTAGAAAATCAGAATAAGTATTTTCTTTTGATAAGTAAAACTTAGTTTTCATGTATTTTTACTGTCATATTTGAAACACTTATCTATAGCAGAGAAAATAGATAGTAGGATGACAAGGGAAGACTAATTCTTCATTTGTTTATTTCCACCAATTTCTCCTATAGTAAATGCTTAGTTATCAAATATTAATGAAAAGCAAAAGTGGGATGATAAATCCAAAATAAGGAATACTCTATGTTAAAGATAGAGATGACATACCTTAATCCACAGCTGTTCACACAAAATAGAGACTCGTCAGAATTTGGATACTCCCAAATTTATAGATGGAATGATACCTAAATTCCTTGTATTAGTTTTCTGTAGAATTGCTTCTCAGAGACCACTCCAAGGTTTTTCCTTGCTTATTATGGTAATAAAGTGAAATGCTGACTGCATCAGTCTAAATGGAGGAAGAGAAAGTAAGTAGAAACACAAAAATAAACTTCAGGATAATACAAGGTAGTCTATCTAAATTAAGCCTAGGAATCTCTTGCTAGTTTATGAAGTCTTTATTTTACTTTTTCTCCCTTTTGAAATGTCAGTTATAAGTAGGCACATCAAAATTAGTGACTGACATCCTAGAAAGAAATTATTAAACGTTTTCTGTGTAGATTGCATGTTTTCCTTTATATTTATATTGACCTTACTGTTTTGCTCCCCTTGAAATGAAAGAACTATACAGATATTCTTTCTGTATAGTCTCTCTTTCTACATTATCTATAATAATCTTACATTTTTTATATAATCTTTGATCCTATATGACCTGAGAAAATAATTATATAGTATCCCCAAATATAAAAAGATTATAATGCTTACCCTAACAAAGAATTTCAGAGTTTTTGAAATATTTTCAACTATCATCAATCGATTTTTTAAACTTGAAACTTGATGTTTTCTTTTTTGTTTTCCTTTTCCTCAGTGGTGGTAAGGATAGAGATTAAAGTAGTTTTTTTTTTTTTTTTTTAAATAGTTGTCTATAAATCATAGTGGTCTTAAAGAATATAGAGAAGAAGACTGTTTCTTTCTCTACCTTACTCATTAGATACTTCAAGCCTTTCTTGGGAAAACAAACTGGTAGTTTTCCATGGTGACTTTATCATAACTGGATATAGAATGGATATACTGAGACATCGTTTATTATACTCTGTCTCTAGAAATAATATTGCACTCTTAGAGGAATGTAGACATGGTTGCTATAAAAATAAAGCATTGTGAATTTAAAAGGGATTATTATATTTAATCACCTAGAAAATATAAATTGCTTTCTTATTTAGTCCTAATAAGTGAATGTTCATTTCATTACAGGAGCCTGTATTTCACTCAGAAAACAGTCAGAACCTCATATCAGGACATATTAATGAGGAGTTTTAAAATGTATACTTTAAAACACTTTACCATAATATAGTCATTAGAGTTCTTGTAAGTGAATCATTTTACACATTCATATACTTTTAGTTAAAGCTCAGTGAGTTCTGATACAGACTTTATAACAAATTATGAACTATAACTGCTCATATTTTAGTAACATACTAGTATGCTTAATTTCAAACACTTAAGTAACTTTTAATTATACGCATTCTTGTTTCCATACACATGTGTATATAATAAAATTTCTGTATACAACAGAATGCATCTGTTTTAAGAAAGGAGTTTGAATATTTAGAAATATTTATACAAAGATCACCACCACCATAATCAAATGTAGAACATTTTTTCATGATCCCACATTAATTCCCTTTGTCTTTTGCAGTCAGCTTCTCTCCACCCACTTGCATGCTACTATTAACTTTTTTCTTTACTATAAGTCAGGGCTTCTCAATCTTAGCAGTATTAATGTTTTGGGTTGCTTTCCTTTGCCGGGGGGGATTGTCCTGTGCATTGTAGGATTTCTTAGCAGCATCCCTGGCTCCAATCCACTTCATGCCAATAAAACTCTCCCTCTCTCTTCTCAGTTGTGACAATCAGAAATGTCTATAGACATTGCCAAGTGTTCCCTGGGGAGCAAAACCATGTCCACTTGAGAACCACTGCTATAAGATTAGTTTTTCCTGTTCCAACATTTCATACAAATAGAATTACATAGGATACATTCTTTGTACCTGTTTCCTTTCTTTTAGCATAATGGTTTTGAGATTGACCCAGATTGTTGCATGTCCCATTCAATTGTCTCTTTTTACTGAGATGGCAGTGTTGAAAAACTACAGTTTGTTTAAACATCTACCTTTGGTTTGTATTTTCTTCAAATCCCTAAAAATAATTGCTTTTATGTCCTTGCTAATTTCAGTCTTTGGTGAGTCTGTATCTGTTAATCTGTTAGTTGATGTATCTTCAAGTTGTGAGTCACATTCTTCCTTTTTCTTCATGTTAGTGGAGTTTTTGAGGGCATTAGACCTTATTTACACTGAGTGCTAGATTTTATTGTCTTTCTTTAAGGAGTGGTGGACATTTTTTTTGGCGGGCAGCTAAGTTACTTGTGGATCAACTTTACTTTCAGGACTTCCATTTTTTTGTTAGGGTGGATGTATAATTGCCTTCCTTTATGACTAATTTTACCTGTTACCAAGGTATGACCTTTCTGGGACCTCTGTGGAAAACCCAGGTAATTAACTAGTACTCTCCACTCTGTTTGGAACTTGGACATCTTGTAACTCTAGGTGTGCTCTGGGAATTATTCAGTTTATATTCCCCAGCTGTTGCTTGCTCAGCCTTGTGAAATTTCACGCTTAGTCTCCACAGCTGATCAATCAGCAGGCAACTTGACAAATAGTTAACCAGTTTGCTAGAGCTCTTTCTCTCCAGTATTCTATTCCACAAATTTTCGCCTCTTTAATCTCTTTGAAATCTGACATCTGTCTCCTTAATTCAACAAAACCTCCAAGAAGATAGTGGACAATCATAAAGCTCACCTGATTGGTTTCCCTTTTCTCAAACATTACAATCCTGCACTGCCTATTGGCTAATGTCTGAAAACAGTTGTTTGATATATTTTATCCAGTCTGGTTGTTTACAGCAGAAGGCAAGTCTATTCCTAGTTCCTCCATCGTGGCCAGAGGCAAAACTTTTTAAAATATTCTTTTTTTCCTGATTATAAATATAGAAATGTTCCATGTATAAATTTTGGGAAATATGGAATTCTATGTATTATTCATATTATACTCACAGTCACTAATTTAGAATTGTCGTATGCCTAAAATATCTATTATGGAGGAGCTTTCATTTTCCCTTACCTCATGTCTCTATATCAAAGGGCCTTTGCTAGAGTAATACCATTGGCCTCTCCCTGGACTTCCTTACTCATTCTGCGTAAGTTAAGAGGAATGGTTGATAAGTAAATCTGGAAGAAGGAATAGAAGGTCGTGGGCTAGCCTACTTGTAGGCTGCACTTGTAATTTAGCCACTTTTATTTTTGCACTTTTTCTAGCAAGAAGAGTCAGGAGAGGCCTTTGATTGTCTCTGTCTGTCTATGGCTGAATAGATTTATGGTATTCAGTTCAGGGAAGATATCTACAAGGCCATATGGCAGTAGATGCAAGCAATGATGCTTAATTTAGCTATTTGTATACTAACACTGATAACTTTGAACTCTGTTTATCTATACCTGTTGGCTTCTCAGTTGGTCCCAGATTTGGAGAAGATAAAGGAGTTATTTATTGTTCCCCTTAAACTCAGTAGTGTCACAGATAATACATGTTTTTCAGTTAAAACCATATCACATCACTTCATATTTTTAACTTTGAGGAATGCAAACTGTAAAGCATATACTCTCTATGATGGCTGGGGGAAGAGTAGCCAGAATTATAATGCAGGGTACAAAGCTGCCTCTCTAACAGTCTTTTAGTCAGCCTGTTTTCAGCTCAGCATTTCTTTATTGCCTCAAATCCAATTTCCAGCTACCTGAACTGGGTCCTTCAGGCTGTCTACCAACTGGTAGATTCAGGCGCGTACCACATATGCTGCCTCGGTGCTGTTTACAATTATAATGCCTTGTGTTCTTTTCCTTAGAATGAGATGATGAGAAAGCAAAACAGAATAGCAAGTGTGAAAGGAGAGAGAATGGAGAGCAAGAGGAGGGAAGAGTAAAAAGAAAACAGAATTATAAATAGCAGATAGCCTATGAAAGGGCTGTATGGATGTCCTCTGAAGGAGGTAGTAACATCCTTTGTTTGAAGGAGGTAAAAGATGGAGTTACACATGAGTAGAAGAAGAAAATAGAGGAGGAAACAAAGATGAAAAAACTGCATTTTCTTTGCAATCGTGTGTCACTAGTATTTCTTATTAGGCTCTAGGTATTTTGTTCTTGGGAATATGTAATGTGGATATTTTAAATGAAAACAATAAAAATTCAATTTCAATAATGTTGAATTAAGTCTTTACCTAATTCTTGTCAAGATACATTTAACATTAAAAATTTTTTGTTAGCAATAACATAGTTTTCAATAAAATTATTAGCTCTGTTGAAACTTTATGAGTTTATAGTTTTAAGTGTTTTTATTAAAAAGAATCATTTTCTCTTTTGATTTAATGCTTGATAATTTTTCTCTAGTTATTGCTTCTGACTGAGGCTATTTGTGAAATGTATCATTGTAGTCTTGGTATTCAAAGACAGTAGATTAGTGCTGAATATCAGAATTACATATGCTTTCAACAGAACAACTTTTTGCTTTATGTATTTATGTGAGTCCACATGTGTTTGGTGTATGTATCTGTGTATTCATGTGTTTGTATGAGAGAGTATGTGTGTAGCTTTGATATAAAAAGGCTTTTTCTGACCCAAATGTCAAATAGGGAAATAGCTACAAAAATCATGATTTTATATATGATAATCATGAGGATCATGCAGTAATATGTAGCACTTTTCTTAGGGCTAAATAACACTGAAATTTTAGATCACAGGAGTGACATGCCTTGATTACAATATTATCATCTGTTTGTTTATATGTATATACACACATGTACATGCATATATATGACATGTGCATTTCATGAGGGCAGTGATATTGTCTTTATCCACACAGGAGGACTTCTGTATGTAGTAAATGGAATTTTATAAAAATTGGGCTGAAAAGTTAAATTTAAATAGTTGTATTATGCTGGAAAGCTTATTTGATTTTTAAAACCTGGAAGAATAAAGACTTGCTTTCATCATTATAATTTTCTTTTTTAAGAAAAAAGACAGACATTGTTAGCTGAAACCCTCTCAAGTATCAGGTTGACCACTGGTATCTTCCTAGTGGGATTAAGTAACCTAAAATAGAGCTTAGGTAGATGATTTTGTAGTGTTAATGTTCCCATACCCTAATTTAGAGCAGAAACAATTAAACCTTTAAATAATTTCAAAAGGTTCTTGTTCTCTTTTTATCCCCAAAATCTCTTTCAAGAGAAGTGGTAAAGAAAAAGCTGTGAATTAACTTGGCTACTGATTCTCCCATTTTATTCTAGAAAATAAGAGAACATCTTTGCCTCTTTTGTCTCCTTTGAATTTTTACATATGTATATGTCTATATGAATACATATGCATATATCTTTTTTAACAACACTTAAATGTTCATTTACCATATTATTCATTGATTTTTTTAAAATAAAATCTCATGGGTATAAGTACCTTTAAAGCTATGTAATTAAATGGAATCTGCTATGTATTCATGAGTTCACTTAGAAGAAAAGTTATATTTTAGCAATAAATACTTTCCTTAGCCCTATTCATTATCTTCAGTTTATGCGCAGAAAATCTCTACCTCCATCATCTTTGGATCCCAGCAGGATCTGATAATTAAATTGAAATAACAGATTAACAGGAGAAAAGCATAATACAAGTTTTATGTGGCATGAGAGTTCTCATAGGGAAATGAAGACTCAAAGAAGCAGTTACCTGTATACTGAGTTGAACAAAGAATAATAAACTGTGAAAATGTGACTAAATTATGTGGGAGGCTTAAAAGAGAAGTCATTTTAATAAGGTTTGCAAAGTACTCTCTGGTCTCAACTTCTCATCCTTGAAGGTAAATATGTTGTCTTTTCTTCTGGTATAGAGAGTGTCTTTCACATGAGAATTTCATTTTCTTCTTAGAGAAACACCAGGAAGGTTAACATAATCTTGCACTTGCTGTTTTTCAAATGTCTTCAATTTAAATAATCAAGATGCCAGAATAGCATATTTTAACCCCTTCATCAGCAGATTTTTTTCCAAGATGAATAACTAAATGATTGATTAAAGATTTTTTACACTTTCTTTTTGCTTTTAAAGAAGTAAATAAAAAATTGTATCTGAAAGTACCTGAGGAATGAGTTTAGTGTTCCTGTCAGTCTACATAACGAAATTTTAAAATTCATGCTGTCTATTAAAACAGATACTCAGTAATGAGCCATATTCATATAAGAAAAAGGCTATTCAAGAATTATGGTTACAAATCACAATCCATTTTATGAGCTTTTAATAATTTAGTAATTCATTGTTGTGAACTTTTAATACATGTAACAAACAATTAATGGTATAAGATGTAATTACAGAAGAATATCTGTTTCCCTTTGAAAGCCATATGTATTCTATATGGAATTTTCAATGTTTACATAGTTAACATTAATAATTTTTCAGTATATCTAGCATGTCTTATTATAATAATATGTTATCTTTCTGATTAGACAATGATCTTGGCAAGCTTTTATTATGCCTCAAAATATCTGATAAACAAACTGAATGGATAGTAAACTGCCGAAGACAATTTTGCAAAATAATGAAAGCCAAACCTGATATAATCAGTGGAGAGGGTAAGTACATTGTTTCCGTTTTGGGTTTTCTTATGTATGAAAATTGTATTCATAGAATCTGTGGTTCTTAAAGATTAGTATTGGCATATGTAGGAAACATAATGCTAATTCCAGAAGTTCACTTATTTCTGAGAAACTTAAGAGAACACAAATTAAAATCTGAGACACTACTAAGCGTTGCTTTTTTTTCTTTTCTTTTTTTTGGAACTGTCTAAGCAGCCTTGGTGAGCAAAACTAGAACACTACCTCTACCTAGGTAGCAATTTGCTTGGTTTTACCAGTTTTTACCTGAGTATGACATGTTGCTATAGTTTTTAGAAATTTTATTGATTTTTTAATCAACATTGTTATTTTGAATCACTTTTATATGCATGCAAGTAAATTTAGTGACTCCTAAAGAAATTTTGTTTTAAGGGAACAGCTATGTTTTCTAAATTAGCAAACAAGTTTATTTGTATTCAGTTATCTGCTTGTGCATTTGTTTTCTGAAACCATTTTTTAAATTAACATTACTTATTCTGAATAAAGTAAAAAGAAGTGCTGAGAAAAAAGTTCTAATGTCGGGGGGGCGGAGCAAGATGGCCGAATAGGAACAGCTCCAGTCTCCAACTCCCAGCGCAAGCGACACAGAAGACCGGTGATTTCTGCATTTTCAGCTGAGGTACTGGGTTAATCTCACTAGAGAGTACCGGACAATCGGTGCTGGTCAGCTGCTGCAGCCCGACCAGTGAGAGCTGAAGCAGGGCGAGGCA
>NW_012103710.1:1645008-1661591 GCF_000951045.1 Mandrillus leucophaeus
GAGTTGATGGGTGCAGCACACCAACATGGCACAAGTATACATATGTAAGAAACCTGCACGTTATGCACATGTACCCTAGAACTTAAAGTATAATAATAAAAAATAAATAAAAAAAAAAGACAAAAGAGAAATACCAGCTGTTTTAACTCTTATTCATTCCTCTGAAACAGGACAAACATGTAGAAGATTACCATTAAAACTGTGTTCTCTTTAGAATCTTGGTATCTTGGGGCACTTTCCACAAGTCTTCACCTCAGTTATTTATTACTTTGTTTTGTTTTTGAGACAGAGTTTTGCTCTTTCCCCCAGGCTGGGGTGCCATGGTGGGATCTTGTCTCACTGCAACCTCCGCCTCCTGGGTTCAGGCGATTCTCCTGCCTCAGCCTCCTGAGTAGCTGGGACTACAGGCGCATGTCATGACACCTAGTTAATTTTTGTATTTTTAGTAGAGTCTGGATTTCACCATGTTGGCCAGGCTGGTCTCAAACTCCTGATCTGAGGTCATCCAACTGCCCCAGCCTCCCAAAATGCTGGGATTACAGGCATGAGCCACCGCGTCCTGCCTATTCATTACTTTGATACTCTTAAAAATAGAGTCTAAGGGTTTTTGGTTCCTTTTTATGGAACATAGTGTTGGGGAAAAATCTCATCTCCAGCAATGAGCATTAGGTGATTCCACGTAATTACTCATAATTATAAAAAGTCTTGTCATATAACAAGACTTTCTTTTTAAAAAAGGAATATGGTGATTTCTAATTTACCTTTGGTTACATTTAAGTTTATTTTGCTCTGATAATTTAATTCTACTGTCCCCTTTCTTTAAATTTTAGTGCTCCCAATCTTTAGGTTTTTCCTGTGTGAGATACCATCGAGAGTATAAAATGAAGTATGTTCTTCCTGTTGCTTTCTCTTTTCTGATTATGACCAATAGTAATCTACTCAATCATTGAAAGGAGAAACCTTTTCGTTGACTTCTTCCTTTTGTCCCCTGAATTATACCTGTCCTCTTAGTCACCAAGTCTTCCAGATGCTATTCCTAAGTCTGTCTCTAATTTGTTATTTCTCATTCATATCCTCTACCACTACTTTAAGTATTCATCACTTAGCAACTGGACAATTATCTAACGTGTTTATTTTTGGAAAACCAGAAATTATAAATAAGCAAAATAAAGAGCTAAAATTTACCTATAATTTCATCCTTCATGTATTATCACTTCTTATTTTTAATCAAAATCAATGTAAACCATACTATTTTATTGGACATTTCACTCAATACAATATTATACAGATGCTCTTCAACTTACAATGAAGTTACATCCTAATAAATGTATCATAAGTTGAAAATGCATTTAACACACCTAACCTATTGAATATCATAGCTTAATCTAGCCTAGCTTAAACGTTCTCAGAATACTTATGTTATCCTGTAGCTGGGCAAAATCTAACACAAAACTATTTTATAATAAAGTGTAATTTATTGAATACTATACTGAAAGTGAAAAACAGAATGGTTGTATGGGTACTCAAAGCATGGAGCTGTCCTAGTTCTGGAGTCAGTTATTGTT
Organism: Mandrillus leucophaeus; assembly: GCF_000951045.1. Taxonomy (NCBI): domain Eukaryota; kingdom Metazoa; phylum Chordata; class Mammalia; order Primates; family Cercopithecidae; genus Mandrillus; species Mandrillus leucophaeus. The sequence goes on from NW_012103710.1 coordinate 1,646,574, forward strand.
GTGATGATATCTTAGTTTCTTCAGGCTGCTAAAGCAAAATACTTGAGAATATTTCTAATGAATAATCATTAGGAAATTATTTCTTACAGTTCTGGAGGCAGGGAACACCAAGATCAAGGCACCAGCAGATTCAGTGTCTTGTAAGGAATTGCTCTCTACTTCAAAGATGGTGCCTTCTTACTACATCCTTACATGGCGAAATAGAGGGAAGGACAGCTCCCTTCAGCCTCTTTTATAAATAAGGGCACTAATTCCTTTCATGAGGACAGAGCCCTCATGACTTACTCACTTCCCAAAGGCAAAACTTCTGAGTAATATCTCTTTGGGTATGTATTGGATTTTAACATAAGAAATTTTCAGGGATACCAACATTTAGACTAGCAGATGACAAAGCCCAAGGAGAAAGCAGAATCAATACCCAAGTATCCTTGAATGGTCTGCCTTAGTTTTCTCTCAGCAGAAAACCCACGTGTTCTTCTTAGTATATAAATATTATAAATTTTGGTTTCATACTCTATTTGTGTCATATTCCTACCCCAGGAAATAGATATGAGTAAAGGGAGAAGGTCCATAATTTAAAACCCTCTATAGAAATTCCAGATCTGTCATTTAAAATTTAAAAATTCACTTTAGAAGAAAGAATATTCTGTAGTTTACTTTCTGGACAGTAACATCCTAGAGTTAATTTGTTTTAAAGTTAGGGATTGTTTTGTGACATGAATTAATTTCCTTGAGTTAATGGAATTTTCAGTGGGTTGACAGTGAGGCTGTTGGTCATACTGAGATAAATAGCCACTTTAGTAATTATGTAGTTCAGCTACACTTACAATTGGTTAGAAAGATGTACTGAGATAAGAGTCATAGGTTCAATTACCACATATAGATCGATTTTTAGCATCGTTACATGAGTATAGCCTATCCCTCAAAATACCTAAAAATATATGTTGCTATTTAAGGGTTGCTGGGCAAAATGAATAAATAGGCATCAGTAGAAATCTAGAACCTTCTGGGAGTACTTTAGTAAATGTCATTTTTACCTATGCAATATAGAATTAGTTCATCTGTAAGCCTCTAATATACTGATCTAATAACATTATGTTTGAATATCAGTATTGTCAGAAAATAGTGTGGCTTGCTATGTATGCAATTAGTCGTGTGACTCAAGTATCAAATTATTTTGTATGTAGTTCTTTCACAGATGTAATGAATTTTCTGTATTTCTGACCTAATCTCAGGCACAGGATTCAAAGACTTGCTTAGCAATATGCTGTGTCTTTTCCTATTAACTAAAGCACTTTACTTAAATACATAGCGTGTAGCAAACATGGTTGTGCTGAAGTAAAAATAATTACATTATTACATTATGTTTAGAGTTGTAAAAGTGTCTTTCTGTATAATCTTTGTTACTAATGTATATATTGCATCTTAAATTATTATTAAACTAAGAATGATTATATCTGAACTTCATGAAGACATTGTTCTTTCTGCAAAATTTATAATCTCAAGAGACAGTATTAAGTGATTTATAAAGAAAGAAGTTTATACACATAGAATTTAAATGCTCTCACCTGAGGCCTATTTAATTTGTTAATTCATAGAAGAAAGACTTTTGAAAGATTTTTATAAGTATGACAAAATTTGTGTCTACACATGAAGATGGAACCAGTCTAAGCAACTATAAACATAAATAGTTTACAATACTGATGTCCTTTCTGACCCGTGACGATTGGATTCTTATACTTTTAATACTCATTTAGCTTTGAAATCATCATATGAATATAGTTCAATGAATAAAATCATTTCATTTTTGTCCTCAGCCATTAAAATATTATGAGATAGAACTTGTCAGCTACAATTGCTGAAAAGAATATGTTATTCCTCTTTGATTTTGGACTTTTCACCTATTGAACACTAATTTTTCTTCAAGAATTATGTACTTAAAATGTACTTATATGTGAAATAGGGTTCATTTAGTTAATGTGGGTTAGAGTTAATATGCTGGATATAATTAAGGGACAATTTTACATAGTGAGTAAAGTGTACTTCTTATTTAAAGCATAACATTGACTGTACAAATTTATTTATTTTCAACAACAACAAAAAACTCAAACCCACAACAAACTCTGGGTTGCATATTAATTATATTGTACCTGTTTATATCCATTTCAAGGGCATTAGATGCAAGCCTAGTGGCATTATCAAACCAGCCTAGAAAATAACCATTTTATCACTTCCAAGCCAGCTAGGTCAAGCCTTCTTTTGATATTGGTTGCCTTGAATAGATACCATCAGTTGCAAAGCATGTAAAACATATAATATGTCCTGATTTTGAATGAGCTATGCATTGATCCTAGCCTTAGAACCCACTAATATATTTTTTAGTTATGCATAAAGAACAAAGGTATTATAGCATAATTAGTGATACTTTCAGATTTGAAATCATTTAGCAAATTCTGAAATAATTCTTAGAGGATCTAAAGATAACAGATGATCCTTTTTCAGTTTTATGTTGAATAGGTTCTCAGCTAAGCTATTAAAGTTTAATTTGCATCAGAAACAGTGTTATGAATACTAAAACAGTATGCATTTGAATTGAACTCCCTTAGAGTGTATCTGTGAAGTTCAGATGACTTTTATATACTAGTTCTATGATTTAAGGATGCATTGTCACATATTATTCTGACCTTTAATATCCTAATTATTCTCTTGTTTATTACAGCCTTAGTAGAATTACTTGAAAAATTTGTGCTTCATCTCACTGAAAGCCCGTCTGAATGCTACTTCCCTTCAGTGGAGTATACAGGTACATTTTTAACATTTTGAAGTTTGAAAAAGACTCAGTATATAACAAGATAATTAATGGAGATGTGTAATGATATTACAGATGTGCAGTTTTCTCATCCTAACAGACTCTTACTTGGTGCCATGTACATTCCAGATATCATTAAGCCTCTCTTCTTTGTAAATGTCTGGGTTTCCTTGTAACTCTGGGATTCTTTCTTGAGCTTTTTTTTTTTCTCTCTCTATCCACTAAAAGTTGTTTTGCCTTAAGCAATGTCTTCTACTCTTCTGATTCTATCCATTATTCTCTAGTGGTCTCCTCTGCTTATACCATTTACCTATCTCTCATATATTGATGATTTCAAAATTTACATCGTTCACTCAAAGATCTACTATAGGCTTTATTCTTGTATTTCCAGCAGCCTAATAAGAAACATCACCTGGATAATTCCACAGAATCCCTCAAACTCAGTATGTCTAACAAAAGATATATGCATTTGTCTGGGTCAGTGTGATAGGCATGCTAGCCTGTGTCCCGCAGCAGATACTGAGAGGGCCCAGTCTCAACCCTGGCTTCTTGTGCTGCAATCTTAACTGTACAGGGACTTACTGAGTGACATGTACCCCTCTGAGCTGAGACATGTCTCTCCAGCTTCTATCCCATAGCAGATCCCTAAGATACTAGTATCAGCTCTAATCACTTCTACAGCAGTTGGGGAGCTGTCTTTTCAGTGCAGGGACCTGCTAGGAGATGTGTGCGCATCTGAGCCGGCATGATAGGCACATGAGGCTCCATCTCACAGCAGATCTTGAGGAGCCTAGTATCAGCTCTGGCCCCTCCTGTTGTGACTGAGGAACTACCCAACTTGTACAGAGACCTGCTGGCTTACACATCCCTGTCTGAGCCAACGAGTTAGCCTATCAGCCTCCTTTCCACAGGAGATACCCAGGGGCCTAGTCTCATCTCCAGTCTTCCTTATACAGAGACCTGCTGGGAAGCGCACCCATCTGAGATTTATAGTCATCTGGACTCTGATTTCTGGCCAGAGTTCCTGCATAGCTCCAGTGTTCTCTTTGGATCTTCCCCATGTCTTTCTGGGCTGGAAAGCTATGTCAACCTCAGTCCTTGCAAGACATGCAGCAAGCCTGGGCTTAGAGTGTTCTCTAGATGGGTGCAATAGGCACAGGCTCAGGGAACTCTACAGACAGTCTGCTTAGAATCCCTGGAAGGCCCTCTAGAAAGATAGGCACAAATAAAGCTAGACTGCAAAGACTAAAATATATACATAATTCTGTAGCATGTAGATATCATCGCATGTCCATAAGTATTAAGAACATTCATGGAAATATGACCTCACCAAATGGACAAAATAAGATGCCAAAGACCAACCATAAAACGATGGAGATGTGTGATCTCACAAAGATTTCTAAATTGTTTTAAGACAGTTCAACATACCTAAAGAAAACACTAAGATCAATTCAGAAACTTATCAGAGAAATTTAATAGAGAGATTGAAATCATTCTTAAAAATTAAGCAGAAATCCTAGAACTGAAAAATAGAATGATTGAAATGAAAAAAATGTAATAAAGAGCATCAACAGCAGAATTGATCACACAGTAGAAAAAATATCAGTGAGCTTGAAGATAATTTGAAAATACATAGTCTGAGGAGAAAAAAAGGATGAAAAGGAATAAAGAAAGCTTATAGGATTTATAATGACATCAAAAGAACAAATATTTGAGTTATTATAATTAAAGAGAGAACTGAGAAAGACAAGGGCTAGCAAGTTTGTTCCAGGAAACAATAACGGAAATATTTCCAAACCTGGAAAAATATACAAATGACTAGATATAGGAAGGTGGAAGGTCAAAGGTCAACAATTAGATTCCACTCAAATAAGAATTCCCCAATACATATTATAATCAAACTCTCAAAAGTCAAAGACAAAGAGAAGATCCTGAAAACAGAGAAAATAAGCAAATAATATGCTAGGGAGTTCCAATATGCCTAACAGCAGATACTTTACAGGACAAGAATGAGTAGGACAATATACTCAAAATGTTGGGAAAAAAATAAAAACTAAAATCATGTAAACCAAGAATATCATATCCAGGAAAGCTATGTTAAGAAATGAAGGAGAATAAGACTTTCCCAGACAAACAAAGTTGAGGGAATTTATCACTTTCAGACCTACATACAAGAAGTGCTAAAGGGAGTTTTAAAATGGAAAGAAAAGGATGCTATCATGATTATTGCACTAATATTTAGTCATGGTATGTTAAACCACTTATATCTTTACTAAGAAGACTAAAAGAGAAACTATTAAAAAATAATAACTACAACAATTTTTTAAGCAATAGGCAATATAAATATAAATTGTGACGTCAAAAATTCAAAATAGTGGTAAAAAGAAATTAATGTGTATAGTTTTTGTTTGTTTTTGCAATCAAGTTATTATCTTTTTAAAATAATATCATTATAACTATAGTAAGGCTTTGTAAGCCTTATGGTAAACAGAAACCAAAAAAAAACCTATAATAGGTACCCTAAAAAAATACTAGCAGAAAAAAATAAATGCAAAAGAAGGTAGTAAGAAAGGATAAAGGAAGAGAGGAATCACACAGTAACTAGTACACAAGTAATAAAATGGTTTTTATTAATAATAACATTGAATGTGAATGGACTGAATTTTTCTATTGAAAGATACAAAATGGCTGAATAGCAAAATAGGACCTAACTATATGCTTCCTACAAGAAACTCACTCCACTTATCAAGACTCACATAGATTGAAAATGAAGTAATGGAAAAAGATATTTTATGCTAGTGCAGCCATAAAAGGATAGGAGTAACTATACTTATATCAGATGAAATAGACTTTAAGGCAAAGACTCTAAAAAGAGACCAAAAAGGTCATTATATAATGATAAAGGGATCAATTCAGTGAGAGGATATAACAGTAATAAATATACATGCATCTAACACTGGAGCACCCAGATTCATAAAACAAATATTACTAGAATTTACATGAGAGATTAACTGCAATACAGTTGTAGAGGACTTCTCTCCACTTTGGCCATGGATAGATCATCCAGGCAAAAACTATAGAATCATTTCAATAGATACTGAAAAAGCATTTGATACAATTCAACATCATTTATGATTAAAAAAAAGAAAAAAACTATCAACAAATTGGGCATAGAAGGAACATACCTTAACACAGTAAAGCCCATATGTGATAAACTCACAGCTAACATCATACTGAGAGGGGAAAAATAGAAAGCTTTTACATTAAGATCTGCAGCAAGAGAAATCATCATAATAACCTTGTCAGTTGGTATCTCTACTTGGAGTTTGGTTCTTTTTCAAAGGTGCTCTTTACACTGCTCTCAGAGTGATCTTTGACATGTAAATCTACCCAATCATTCCTCTGCCATTTCTCACCATTGACCACAGCATAAAGTCTCAGCTTATTATCATGGTACCCATGATCTTACATCATCCTGCCCCTTCCTTTTTTCTAGCATCATACTTTCTTTCCATGCAGAACACTAAACTCTTTACATCACTCCCAACTACCCTCTGTCCCAGACACACGTGTTCATTATTCAACAAATTATCCTGTATTAGGTACTGACACTGTGACAGAAGAAGTCTTCCCCTTATGGAGTTTACTTTCTAGTGGGAAGAGAGAAAATAAGTAGAATATTCAGTAAGTTAAAAGGTGTAATGATACATGAGGAAATACACAACAGAAAAAGTAGCTGGGAAGTTTTAGGAGTGAAGATTACAGTATTAAATAGTTTTCATATAAAGTTTTATTGATGATGTGTTTTTGTTTTGTTTTGTTTAACCACAGTTCAGCAGGGGAAGTACAGGCAAGATATATGGGTGTGTTCAGGGCAAGAGAGTGCTAACAAATGGTCACGAAGGAGACTAATATGGCTGGAAAGGAGTAAAGGAGAGGAATTGGTGGTGTTAAAAGTCAGATAGGAGAGCATGATACAGGATCTTGAAAGTCGTTGCAGGGTTTTGAACATAGGCATGACATGCTGGTTTACATTTTATAAGAGCTTTGTGGCTGTGGTTTTGAGAAAAGACTGAAGGAAGACAAACGACTGAAGCAGGGAAATGAGTTAAGAAGCTACTGAAAAACAGTACTGGCTGAGATAAGGATGTCAGTAATGGAGATCGTGAAAAGTTTTTGGATTCTGGATATATTTTAAAGATAGTGCCAACATAATTGGGTAACAGATTGAATGTGGGGTATGAGAGAAAGAAAGGAGTCAAGGAGGAGTCTAAGCTATTTTTCTGAGTTACCAGGAGGATGGGATGATTGTACACTGAGATAAAAAAGAATAGGAGAGGAATGGGAGATTAAGCGCTGGCTTTTTTGTTGTTTTAGATACTTGTTGGGCATTCAAGTAAATATGCTTTATACATTCTGCACATGTGACTCAAGTTTAGAGGAAAAGTGTGGGCTACACATACAAATTACGAAGCCATCAGTTTGGTATATAAAGCCAATATATCTCATTGTAATTTCTTTCTCATATTCTGACTTAGTGTCTAATTCTTCACATTCCTGTAAATTTCTTTAGGGTTTTTTTGTGTGTGTGTGTTTTACCTATCATTTCATTCTCTGCACCTGGAACAATAATGTCAATAAATGTTTGTCAAATAAAGGAAAGAATGGATAAAAGAATGGTGGAGGAAGGCTTTATAAAGTGTGTCAATGAGTATCTTAATAGGCAATAGAGTAAACCATTTAAGATTTCTGAGCAGAAACTTTACTTGATTCACCTGTACCTTACAACGATTATTTTATAATAGTAACTGTGTAAAGAAAAAAACGGAGTATAGAAATGAAGTTTTCCACGGATGAATATCCAATACTTAAGGGGCAGTGAATAAAGAGACAGTGAAGAAAATAGAGTTAGCATATACTACTGATAACAGATCATCTTTCCTGTGAGGGTGATGTGACTTCTTCTTTTGCTGAAGAAACCATCATTCAAATATGTGTTATTTATTCAAGTTCGACATATCTTTCTAGCCTTATTATCATTAACTGCCCAAACACATTCTGCGCATTTGCCTCACTAAATTTTTGCTCCCGTTGTTCCTTCTAGATGAATGCTTCCCTCTCCATGACATCCACATGATAATGCCCGACTCACCTGTAAAGTTTCAGCTAGAATGTAACCTCTCCTCTTATTCCTAAGCAGGATTCTCTCTTCTCTGCTCCTACTGCATTCACTTTAAACTACCATTTTGATAGTTTTATTATATTATATATGGCTAGATTAAATTGTTACATTAGGTATCAAACTCCTTTGTATCTTCAATATGACATTTAATTTTATACACACACACACACACATACTGTATTCACATCTATATTCAAAGAAATGTATTATAGTTCTGGAACAAATTTAAATATCTAACAATTCACATATTTAAATATATGTGACTATACAGATGAACCTATACTTATTTACACATAATGACATCTAGTGCAAATCTGGGAAAGGGGTAAAAGAGACCTAAGATAATGAAAAAAAAAGAAATGAGAAGAAAATACAAGATACTATTAAACAAAAGTTAAGGTAGGTGAAAGGAATTGATATCTATTGATCACCGCTTTTAAATTAGGTATTATGTTGAGGCACTTGATAAACCTTGTGCCATTCAACCCTCTCTGAACTAGACATAATCATCATATTTAAAATGAGGAAATTGAGGCATAGATGAAAGAAAACAAATTGGGAAGAGATTTTAAAGGAAAGTATTTGTGAAGAAAATTATAATCTTAGGAATGAACGTAAAAATTTATTCGAAAAACATGCAACTATTAATGGTTAAGTTGGTGAGTAATAGGAAATGAATAAGAAGTATGATAATCATGGAAATTTGCATGACCACAGTGGGCATTTCTTTAGACTTAAGTATAATAATCTCCAATTTGTGTAGCTCTCTTTTGCACATTGTTTTATTGGACCACATTTTCTGTAGAAAATCTAAAATTAAAATAATATTATATACATTATCTAAATATTCAGCACAACTGAATGCTCAGTGTGCATGCTTTACTGCCCTCTGTTATATTTCTAAATTATGCTGAGTGAGATCTCAGATGTCGGCTTTGTTGAATGTATTAGCGAGGCAAATAAACCCTGAATGCGGATTTAAATTCCTTAAAGGTTCCAGCTGAAGCTATTCACCAGTCTGATAGTAAAGCCAAAAAATGAAGTGACTTTCTGTTGATTGATTGTTTAATATTCATTATTGTGATATACTGAGCTTGTTGCTATTACATTGTTTTCTTCCCAAGGCTTTAGGTATTCTCATCCTTTATCATGTATTTTTTGGCTGGTGGAACAATTTTTTTTATTGTAAAATTTCACTCTATTTGCTTTAAATTAAAAATTGTTTTGATATAAAATGTTTTAAATCAAATACTGGGTAGATATATTCAATTTTTTTTAGGTTTCTGGAAATGAGAAATTGATTATCTTTTAAAAAATGACAGCCTTCTAAACCCTAAGGTAGTTAAAATTAGAATAACACAATCATCCATCTGTTGTTAGCTCCCTCAGGATTTCAGTCCATTATAAAATTTGCAAATCTGGAAAAATCAAATTAGTTTGACTGTTTATCCCTTTAAAGAAAGAGGAAAGAACAAACAGATAAACTTCTGCACATTTGCAGTTTGTAAATTCATGCAGGTATCTTTCCATATCTTAACAGACATTTCCTTTTTGTTGGTTCAATTCCCTGGAACAAGTTGAGAATTTTTTTCTAGTGTAGTTGCTTCTTTGAAATGATAAATTAAATGGCCCTTTCAGGGTAATGTGTATTTTTATTTCTTTTCTCTTCGTGATGCTAGTTAATCAAAAGTTACAAAAAAATCAACATTTTTCTTGTTTCACCATTTGATTATTAAAATATAGTTTTAAATTTAATTAAATATCCTTAAACACCTTTTATACTTTCTTTGAAAAGCAAAGATGCTCTCTTCTATCTTATATTTATGAAACGCTTGTGAGTAAAGCACAGTGTGTGATAATTGCAAAGAGATATTTAATATGCACCTTTCCTCAGGAAGGAAAAATAGGGCATATACCTAAAATTAGGAATTAAACAAATTGCAGCATATAGTAAGGTAGAAAATAAAAGAAACTGACAGTTTTTCAACTGACTACTTGCTTTCAGGCAATATGCTTTTTAATATGCTATTTAAATTTGGTAATTGTCAAGAGAGGTTTTATTTTAAGGGCCACAGGTGTCCAGTGGAAAATGACATCTGTGTCAAATTGGTGCCATCATGGAAAATAAGAGGAGGAAGTGTTAATAGAGAGCAGGAGTAGTACTTGTGCTGCCTCCTGGGTTATTAGAATGGAAAGAAACAAGAGAAGAGGGGAAAAGTCTTCCAGGCAGGGGTAATTGCATAATCAAGACAGGGAAATGCTTTTTTCCCCAAATAACCCTGACTACATCAATTAGGAGGCTGAGACATGTACAGTAGACTGGTCACAAGGCTGAATTCTGTGGTAGTAAGAATTGAATAAAATGCCTGGATACAATTACATATTACAAAAGAAGCAACAGGACTTACAGACTGACTTTGGGAAAGGAAGCAGGGAGGAAGAAATGTAGTCCATTGATTTCTTTGGGTAGTAAGAGTTTTCTTACATTAGGACAGATAAGGGAGGGCATTAGGAGAGTCAGTAAGCAGCCGACCAGTAACTACCTCTCCATCCATGGGAGAAATTCTTTACTCTTCTGAAAGTTTATTTTTTTTCCACACTATTAGGTGCCAGGCAGGATAGATTTGATTTCTTCTACTGCTGCTGTATGTGCTAGCTTTGCAAACCAAAAATAGAACAGAATGCATTACCACACTGAGTGGTCTCAGTTCATGTTACATAAATTTTGTCAACTCATTTTATTTTGAAACTATTGCATTTATAATTAAAAGTATTGGTTATTTTGAATAATTTAATTATTAACTCTAGCTTAGATTGAATTAAGCATTGTTAGTAAGTGGGTAAGAATGATGCTATACATGTCATTGATTGGTTGACTCTTCAACAACTTATTTCATTATGCTTTTCACAGTGACTTCAGGGAGTGGGAGCTATCTCTTCTATGTGTTACTTGATTTTAATATACAGAAAATATTTTTAAGTCTATGTCTGTTTTCTTCTCCATCTTGCTTCTAGTTTGATATTTAAAGTACAATTTCTTTTGTTGCTATTCATTGGATGTTGGTTCATTCATTTACTCATTCATTCATTCATTTATTAAGTATGTATTATGTATCCTATGCACTGTTTTTCCTACATCAATTAATTACTCGTTACCAGCCATGCATATGGATCAAAATCCTCTGAAGATGTCCATTTTTTAAATTATTTCATTTTACTTATTCATTTTTCCCCATCAATTTTGTTTTATTTTTGAGATTTCAATTCCTGCCTTGTAAGTTAATGTAGTCCAGAGTTTTATCTAATAAAAGTTTCTTCCACCTAACTTTTGTTGTCTGAGATGTATTTAGAATACAAAATTTGCTTGCTAAGTTATTGTATATCAATGATATACAGTGATTTATTGTATATTGATATTGTATATCAAATATCATACAAATTTAAAATGGAAACCTCTTTTTTTTTTTTTTGAGATGGACTCTCGCTCTGTCACACAGGCTAGAGGTCAGCAGCATGATCTCAGCCCACTCACACCTCTGTCTCCCAGGTTCAAGCAATTCTTCTACTTCAGCCTCCCCAATATCTGGGATTACGGGCATGTGCCACCTGCCAGGCTAATTTTTGTATTTTTAGTAGAGATGAGGTGTCACCATGTTGGTGAGGCTGGTCTTGAACTCCTGACCTCAGGTAATCCATCCCCCTCAGCCTCCCAGAGTGCTGGGATTACAAGCTTGCGCCACTATGCCTGGCCTGGAGCCCATTTTTAAATATATGCTCCTAACCCATTTTCTTATATCTTCATTCCTGCTTTGGGAAAGTTTTTATTCCTTCCATATTTTTATCTCCATAGTTTTGCTCATTCAAAAGTTATTTACATCTCTTTCACATCAGTGATTTTTTAAAATGGATATTTGGTGTTTGTTTTGGTATGCCAACACCTCCATATATTCTCATTTAGAAGCTTTTTTGAGAATTTGCTACACTACATTAAAGTGAAATTTGGATAATGTTGTATAACTATCCAATTGTAACTAAATTTAACTTTTGTTCCTTTAAATGTAAATCTTAACTTTATTGTGTAAGAAATAAACTGTAGAGGTCTTTAAAAATACATACCCTCTTGGCAATCTTATTTAGTAGTCTGGAGTCAAGTCTATTTATCTTTATTTTTGAGAAGTTCCTCAGAAGATGCACCGCCATAGTTGAGAATCATTATCTGTTGAAATGTGTAGAGTTATTTTTTTACTCTGAAGATACAGTCTCCTAAAGTTTTAGATAGGGTCTAGACCGTGGAAATTATTTGTACAACTCTAGAAAAGTGAAAGGACTCATTTCAGGCCTCACAACTGGACCACTATGTAAGAACTCTTTTCTTTCACAGGGAAGAACTAAAACAACCTTCTCATTATTTAACGCATCCAGTTCCTTTGGACAACTCCCCTCACCTTGCTCCGTAACTTTATTATATTCTTCACTGATGTGTTAGGTCAGTGCTTCCTGATACAAACCACTGTGGCCCATGGAACACATCATGATGGGAATGCCCATTCTTAACACCTGTCTCCACCCACTGCGCACTCATCCTTTACCAATAAGATAGCTATCTATATCGTACTTTCCAGAGGGAAAAAACATTAGTATTACTATAAGCATGCACATCTATATATGTTAAGGTTCAACTTAAATGCCACTTCTTCCTAACTAGACATAATCTCTTCATCTTCTGAATTCATGTAACACTTTATCTGTATCATTCCTATTTCATATAGGACTTTAAAATACCTTTATCAGAGTTATCTATACACACATTTGATCTCTGACACTACATGGAAAGTTTTTTAGGGAATGAGGTATGATTTATCTTTTATCCCTCATAGCTTCTTGCATGGTGTTCCACACTTACTATATCAGAGATGATTTATTAAGGGGATGAATGAGCCTGGAAGTGAAATAGATTATATGGATAGTATGAGAAACACCAATGTGTAATGAAGTAAAAAAATAAAATAAAATAAAAAAACCTCATGATATTCTGAAAACCTAGGTTTTGGTCTTCTCTACCACTAGATAACTGTGTGATGAGTCTCTTAATTGTGTGTGCATGCATTGTGTGTTCATGTGTTTGTGTGTATGTATGCATACTACAGTTTTCTCAGCCAGAAGTTGAAAGTTCAGCTGGACCCTGAATGCTATTTAGTTGTGCCTTTGAGGGTTCACTCCCAGTTTGGTCTTCTGCTGTTCTCAAGAACTAATCCAGACTTTCAGCCTCTCCTGCAGTCCTCTGTACTATGCTATTTCTATTCTGAAATGGACTTTGTAGATAATATAAGCAAGCTAATCACTATCTTATTTGTAAGAAATAAATGAAAAGTGATTCTTTATGAAATGTTTGGATATATTACAATATAAGATATAACTAACCCCTTCTTCACTTTTGGTTAGATGATTACAACAACTACTTTACAAAGAAAACTTGGCTTGCAGGAAGAAATTCATTCATTCTACCCTCATATGTTATCATACATTAAAAGTAGAACACTGATTACTTAAAGATTAGTGTCAGGAAGGAAATAACCATGCTTGTATATATTTGTAATTCAAAGTTTTATGTATATATTGCATGATGAAAGTAGTATTTCTAGATCACTTTTTGGGTCAATTCCTCTTTTTGTTCTGAGAGTCAAGTTAAATAGATTGTTTCAAAACTACCATTGTTTTGTATTTAATATGCTTTCCAACACTTTTTATGGGAAAAAGTTATTTGTAAAAAGTTTTCTGTTAATTCCTTGGAAAATGTAACTGACAGTTCCTAAAATAATGAATTCATCAGTGTTTTCAAAATTCGCATTAAAATATGTAAAAATATTGCTTTCATCAATTTTCAATTAAACTGTGATTATTATGCAAACTTTTATACACTTTATAACTCAGTTTTCTGTTGTCTTTAGCTACTGATGCAAATGTGAAGAATGAAAGCCTTTCATCTGTGCAGCAGCTTGGCATTAAAATGACTGTCAGGTATATTATAGGGAAATATCTCCCTTGTGCATTTCTAGAATTTGTTTTATCTGCCTCATATGTGCTCAGTAGTATTTAATTTAACAACCAACTATTTTGTATACTTTAAATGCGGAGTTTATCATTTGGAAAATGACTTTGTTTTTGAGGATATTGGCACATGATTAAATTACCTCTACAGGTAAATCAGTTACAGTTCATTGTTATTCCAGAGGCCAATTACAGTGTGTTTAAGCTCTCATGACTATCAGGTTTTTTACAAAAATAACATTGTAAAAGTCAGCACATTGGTAGCACAGTCATACTATTTTCCAGAATATGATTAATTCCATGGTGATGAGTACAAAAGTACCTGAAGGACAGATTCAGAAGTTAAAATTAAAAAACTTATTGCAGTTTGAGTTTTTAATACTCAAGTTATAATTTTGAAAAGAAATGGGTAAGCTAAACAGTGAACAGAGAGTTAAGGACTGAAACCTTGAAACTTCCTTTCTTGCTTATTAAATGGGGATTTTAACATTCCCATTTTACTTGTAGAGTCATCTTCAGAATCAAGTTTTAAAAAGATACATGTAAGACTTATTTAAAAAGCCGAGCATTTTTATACATTCACAACATGATGAAAATGATATTATTTAATAATTTGAACTTACACGTCTGTATCACATTGGGCATATGATTCTGTTAATTATGTTTTGTGATGCTGTGCCTGCTTTTTATACAAATATTTTATAATGCCCTATTGCTATTCTGAAATGGACTTCGTAGATAATATAAGCAGGCTAGTCACCTATTTTTTTTAACTCAATATAATATCTTATTTGTAAGAAATAAACAGAAAGTTATTATGAAATGTTTGAATATATTACAGTATAAGATGTAGCTGGCATCCAAATGTAAAATCATTGTGACTCTGGCAGCTACAAATACAGACGAATTTTTGATTTCGTTCCTCAAATACTACAGTGTTGCCACGAGCAAAGAGACTTTTTTTTTTTTTTTTTTTTTT
>NW_012103710.1:1666631-1667557 GCF_000951045.1 Mandrillus leucophaeus
GGAAAGATGTCTAGTGTAAAACCCCTTCCTTTTCTTATATGTGACTGTAAGTCTTAATCATATTTGCAGATTTCAGTTTTCCTTTTTTTTTTTTTTTCTGACAGGAGAAAGATTGATGTTATCTAGAATTATAGAATCAAAGCTTTAAAAAATCTGCAAAATTTTTTGTTTACCCCTATGCATGATGCACAAGTTAACTACAACGTTGTTGTAAAGCATGGAACATCTTTTTTGCCCACAAAGTCTGAAAGGTGGAGGATTAGGCTGGACCAGACTAGACTGAATCCGTTTGAATTGGAGAGTTTCAAATCTTTCTAATGGGGTCTTTCTATTTAATTTTCATAGCAATGTAGAACTAGTTTATTTTCTTAATATCAGGAATAAAATGACTCATCAAAAGACCTACAATGGAAGAAAAAAAAACTAAGACCACTATGTTTTATTTTTAAACATAAATCTTTTATTAATCACTAAAGTAATATACAGTATTCTGAAGAGTGTTATGTTGTAAAGTCCTTGCTTCATGTTATGTCACTTTCTAGGATCTGCAAAGCCAATGTTTTTATTGACAATTTTTTTTGCACTTTGTCTTAGCATAGTTTATATATTAGATTATTAATTAGATGATGCTAAATGCTGTTGTCCTGCATATGTTCCATTAATCCGATATTCTGAATGATAGTTACTGTCCTTTCAGAGAGTGGTGACTAAACAAATTACATCAAAACACTTTAAGTATAATAAACAATTTATCATTTGATGATTCAGAAGACCTTGTGTTATATTCATGTGACTCAGAGCTGTCACTATTGATCTGGTTTTATGAACAATGGGAGTGACACATTACTGGCTCAGGGTTTTCAGAATGATCTCTTGATGTAAAGCCTTGACACCTTTCTACTGATGCAGCTATACTGTCAGTGAAG
>NW_012103710.1:1667887-1671717 GCF_000951045.1 Mandrillus leucophaeus
CTGCAACCTCTGCCTCCCAGGTTCAGGCGATTCTCCTGCCTCAGCCTGCTGAGTAGCTGGGATTACAGATGCATGCCACCGTGCCCAGCTAATTTTTGTAGTTTTAGTAGAGACGGGTTTTCACCATGTTGGTCAGGCTGATATCAAACTCGTGACCTCGTGATCCACCCACCTTGGCCTCCCAAAGTGCTGGGATTTCAGGCGTGAGCCACCACACCTGGCCCAAAGAGACTTTTTAAAAAGTGATGAGCAAATATTAGTAAGGTTTCAAAAGTACAGAAGTACAAAAGCACTACCTTTGGTTGATTTACACATAGTTGCATTGTATATATACTAAAAAATAGAGAAGTTTTTTTTTTAAGACAATTAGTTTCAGATAATTCTAAACAACTTTTTCATCCATACCAGTAACAAATAGGACATTTGCAAGTTATTGTTCAGGACTGTCCCATGTCTAATCATCTGACCCTTGCTCATTAAGTACCAGTAGTGCCCCCCGATCACTATGACAATGAAAAATAGTCCTACAAATTTCCAAGGTGGCCCCTGAGGGAAGTACCACCTCCCTTTAGGACCATTACTGTATGAACTCTACAGGTACTTCTGCACTCAACATTTTGTAAAACTAACCTGTCAACATTCCATATTTTAGATTCAGTTCAGGAAAAAATGCTTATATTATACTATTCATCTACAGGATATCATCATTTTGTTCTCTCATTACTGTTTCATCTTCCTTTAAAGTTATCTGTATTTGCCAGATGAATACTGCTAATCCAAATATGTCATAATCATCAGATACATATATTGAGAGCTAATCTTTCATAAGTGCTCTGTATAACATAGTTATGCTAAAAGAAGTAATTTTAAAACATTCATTGCAAGACCTGATATTTTTTATGTTTTGTGGGCTTTTAATATAGGTATGGCAAATTCCTCAATCTCTTAAAAGATGGTGCAGAAAATGATCTTACCTTGGTTTTAAAGCATTGTGAGAGATTCCTGAAACAGCAGCAAACTTCCATAAAATCTTCTCTTCGTATCCTTTTTGAGTAGATTCACAATATTTAATTTTTTTCACACGTTTTTCATGATTCTTTGATGGTATACCTGGACACATTTATAGTAAAATAGTACATTGAGCTATATTAGTGATTTGTTATGGTATATTCTTACAGTATTTTATTCTGTATTTTAAATATGAATTTTGTTAAATTGAGTTGTAATCATTATATTTAGTCTTACTCATTGAATCTTAAACTGAATAAAGTGATTAGAATGTATTTTCAGACATATCTAAGAATATTTAAAAACTAGGTTTCATAAACTCAGAATAAGAATGTCTGCTTTTTTGTTTAACATATTCATTGTATTTTATTTATAGAATTTTAATATTTTGTCTTACAAAATATTGTGAAGTTTTCTTAACTTAGTTTTTCAGTCTGCCTGCAAGGGAATTATACTGGCCATGACTGGTTTGTATCTTCTCTGTTCATGATAATGTTGGGAGACAAAGAAAAAACATTCCAATTTCTTCGTCAATTCTCCAGGCTTCTGACTTCTGCTTTCCTTTGGTTGCCAAGACTACATATTTCTGTAAGACTTTAATCTGTTTTTAAAAAAGGGTTTGAAATTTTAAGAGACATTATACTTACATTCACTGGGGTGTTATTGTATTTGAAGGACTTTGTCATAAATTATACTCATTTTTCTACTTGAATGTTTTTTGACTGATTCTCTTTGATTATGTAGATGTGACATTTTCTCAAATACTTGGTGTCTTACCTAATAGTAACTGAATGATTTATATTAGAAGCATTTTCATGAAGTAGAAACATGGTAATGAAATAAAAATGATAGTTATATCAGTTAAATTCTGCACGTAAAAAGAGAACTATTGAATTGGTGTTTTGTATCATTGCTTGGTTAGAAAGAATCTCTGGCTGATTATGGTATAAGAAAATCATTTATTAGGAAGATATTGTAACTATTTTCTATAGAATAAGAGAATCACTCATTTTATGTATATTTTGGAAATCTATACTGAGTGTTTTTTAAAGTATTGTAATGTATTTTAAAAGATTGTACTAATCTTATGCAATCTCAGAGGTTACTTTAGAGGTAAGTATATCCCTCAATCAATTTATAATGTTTATGTTTATTTTATTTATTTATAGGCTGTTGTTAAGATTTCCAACTAGGGGAAACTGCCAAACATATCAGCTATGCTAATGTTTCTCAAACCTTTTCCATGACATGTTGCATTTGGACAGTGAAATCACATGGCAGTCAAGGATAAACTAAGGGGATTGTCGAGTATCTATGTGGAGATGAAAATATTCATTAGGTGTTTTTTACAATATATATTTGTGATAAGGAATATAAAATTAATTCATCATGGAATTCATTAAATATTAAAATTTTATAATGTTATGCTTCAAGTAGCTATGTACAGTTACTTAAAAAGATCATCCAGTAATTGGTCTTCACCATAATGAGAAATTTTCCTCCCATGAATAGAGGGAAACAAATGGCAAAAAAAGTATGCACTGGTTTTTCCCCAATCAATGAAACTATTTTGCTGCTGTTAACCAGAATTTGAGTAATTCTGTTCCTTTAAACTGTAGTTGAAGATTTTAAAAAACCTAACAGCCTTTTCACTCCTTCATTTTCAGATGTAGTGTTGAAAATCTTTTGATAATGGGTATGGATTTCGTGTCCAATCATTCATTTTCCTGTCAAATATTTTAAAGCAATATCTACATTCCACTAGTCTTAACAGTTCTGCCTTTAGTGTTCAGATTATGACACCATCTAAACATCACCAGTGAATCATATTGAACCATAATTTTCTAAAGTTCTATTTATACTTTGAGCCTATAAAATAGTACATTATTTTTTTTCATAGCATCGATGATCTTGTGTTCTGATAGCATTTCTTTCAGTAAAGCTGAAAACAAGCAGGACTCTAGCAGCTTGAATTTTATTTGACTTACCATTTTCATAGCATCACTGAATATGGAATATATGAATGGAAGGGAGTGACACATTACTGGCTCAGGGTTTTCAGAATGATCTCTTGATGTAAAGCCTTGACACCTTTCTACTGATGCAGCTATACTGTCAGTGAAGACTTAATGCAGTGCCTTCCATAGCATCATTTTTTCTTTTCAATTACAAATATATCAAGTTGAATTTTATTACCAGTAGTTTGTTTTGATGCTTCTTTGTAAAACAAATGACATGCTGTTAAGATTCCTCTGCAGTAATTCTATCTAGAACTGTTAGCTAAGTGCTGCTACTAATGTCTTACATTTATATGACAGTATAAATGTTTCTGACTTACAAACTTTTGAATTGCTATTTCCCCTATGTCACTTGACTTGATAGTGCATTCAGTAAGTCTTAATATATTATTTAAAAGTGATACCTTTTCCATTTCATCTGTTCCGTTGTCTCAAACATTGTGGTGATAGTTTCTATGCAACTTGATAATATGAACAAATATGCAACATGGTGACAGACACTTTGGCTTTAGCTGTTAATTAGTACAAACTTGTCTACCTTCTTTAACTCAAACTCACATTATTGTAATCAACCTAAAAAGAAATCAGCCTATTTCCTCAATTCCACTTACCTCAACCTTATTACCCTGTCCTATTTTTTAACATTTTTATAGCCTATATCAAGTCCTAATATTTATTTATCTATACACTTAATGTAAGTTCTTTGAAAAGAGTTTTCTGTTTTGTTCATAGATGTGTCCCAAACTATTGGCCCATAGTAATCACTCAATAAATGTATGTTGAGTGTGCAAATTTATATATATA
>NW_012103710.1:1671767-1681076 GCF_000951045.1 Mandrillus leucophaeus
TTTTGAGACAGAGTCTCTGTCATCCAGGCTGGAGTGCAATGGCATGATCTCGGCTCACTGCAAGCTCCACCTCCCGGGTTCACGCCATTTTCCTGCCTCAACCTCCCAAGTAGCTGGGACTACCCAGCTGGGTAGCCCACCACCATGCCCGGCTAATTTTTTGTATTTTTAGTAGAGACCGGGTTTCACCGTGTTCGCCAGGATGGTCTCTATCTCTTGACCTCATGATCTGCCCTCCTCGGCCTCCCAAAGTGCTGGGATTACAGTTGTGAGCCACGTACATTAATATTTTAGTAGAAATATGTAACGATCTGTAAGTTTTTATTTTAGAAAATGTATTTGAAAGATACTAGATCCCCTGCATTCATAAGAATGTTTTAAACAAATGACCTTAAAAAGGTTTAAAAAAAATAAGCTTAGGATAAGCAAAACAGGAAGTAATGAAACATTAATTTGAAGTTCTTAAAATTTTGTAAACTATGATTATATTACTCATATGAGATAAAAATAGTTTGAAAAATTATCTTTCGAAATCATTTACACCAGAAGAACCCATTAATGTATTGATTTAAACTATCTTCAATTATTCTTTGCTACTAAGAAAAAATCTTTCTAAATGATGAAATAGTTATTCTTTATGGAGTTTGATCAAGAATCAGAGTTTGACCAGTTGTTAACAATGAAGCCATTAATAAAATGATATATTAAGAAAAATGAGGAGATTATTTTCATAGTAGAAATATGTAATTTCAAAGAATAAATAAAAGTAATGATCATAAATTTCCTCTCTCTGTAAAAACATATGAAAAAGGAAACCTAATTAAACTGAAATAAAAACCAGAGTATTTTACATGCATATACAAACAAAACTCCACTGATAAATCAGGCTAAACTAATACTCAAATGAAGTACTATAGTTCAACAGGAAATTCGTGCAATAGTTATAGGGTAACCACTACAGAAGCCCTCCCTTACTCTTCTTAAAATAACAATTACCTAGTTCAGAAAGTTCATGGATTTAAAAATTCTAATAGTATTCAAGTATAAATTTACATTTAAATTTTACAGTTAGTAGAATGGCATGACGTACTTGTAACCCCTTTGTAGAATATCAACAAATGTAAGCCATGTGACCAATCACTTGTAGGAAAGATGTCTAGTGTAAAACCCCTTCCTTTTCTTATATGTGACTGTAAGTCTTAATCATATTTGCAGATTTCAGTTTTCCTTTTTTTTTTTTTCTGACAGGAGAAAGATTGATGTTATCTAGAATTATAGAATCAAAGCTTTAAAAAATCTGCAAAATTTTTTGTTTACCCCTATGCATGATGCACAAGTTAACTACAACGTTGTTGTAAAGCATGGAACATCTTTTTTGCCCACAAAGTCTGAAAGGTGGAGGATTAGGCTGGACCAGACTAGACTGAATCCGTTTGAATTGGAGAGTTTCAAATCTTTCTAATGGGGTCTTTCTATTTAATTTTCATAGCAATGTAGAACTAGTTTATTTTCTTAATATCAGGAATAAAATGACTCATCAAAAGACCTACAATGGAAGAAAAAAAAACTAAGACCACTATGTTTTATTTTTAAACATAAATCTTTTATTAATCACTAAAGTAATATACAGTATTCTGAAGAGTGTTATGTTGTAAAGTCCTTGCTTCATGTTATGTCACTTTCTAGGATCTGCAAAGCCAATGTTTTTATTGACAATTTTTTTTGCACTTTGTCTTAGCATAGTTTATATATTAGATTATTAATTAGATGATGCTAAATGCTGTTGTCCTGCATATGTTCCATTAATCCGATATTCTGAATGATAGTTACTGTCCTTTCAGAGAGTGGTGACTAAACAAATTACATCAAAACACTTTAAGTATAATAAACAATTTATCATTTGATGATTCAGAAGACCTTGTGTTATATTCATGTGACTCAGAGCTGTCACTATTGATCTGGTTTTATGAACAATGTTTCTGTAAAATAGAGGCATGAAATGGTAATTAATAGATCAACTAATGAAACTTTTATATAAGCGAGCTTACTGTATGACAAAAAGAAAAGACACTAATAATTGCATACTGTGCAATCTGTGTGTGTAATCATTAGCATCTTCTCTTTTTAGCATTCAGTCAATAATATGTTGAGCAACTATTCTATGCAAGGCTTGGTATCAGGAGCTGTGTTACCACAAAGTATGGCAAAATTTCTTCCAACAGAGTCTAATTTATAAGAATAGAAGAACTCTTGCCTCAATATAGGGAGTCCATTACATAACAATGACTTATTTTCCTTGAAAATATAATTAATAAATCTATTGTCTGTATCTCTTAACGGACCTACTCTAAAGGTATTTCTAATGTGGCCTGTATATGAATCATTTCCTATACATAGAACTCTTATACTACTAGTAGACATGTAATCAGAAAATTATTACTTAAGTTTGCATGGAAAAACTAAAATGTATTTATGAGTTGATTTTTGTTTTCATATATGCTTATTAAATTTGCTCATTCTACAAATCATCATTAGTGAAGCACATTGCAGTATTTCACAAAAGAAGATAAAGCAATGGGTACTATTTCTCATTCAGTCCATATTATTATTTTAATGACTCATTAAAGTTTTGTTTTTGTCCTGCATATCGATACAAAGTTGGCTACAAGATATCCATTTACTGTGCTATCTCTTCATTCATTAATGCACAAAAATAATGTTTTTTTCAAGTACTGTGAGGTATCTCTGGGAGAACCCTTCATAAATATACATTTACATAAATATTTATGTTTCTACAAATATGTATTTCTGGAATGTGAAATAATAAATCATTTATGGTGATGAATGATAAAACAGAAAAACCACTGTAAATCAACTTGCTGATTTCAGAAACTTCAGTGTATAACTCAAACCTAAATTCTTAAAAGCATCCTAGCATTAGCAATAAGGCTTTAAAGAAATCTTCCATATTTCAACTCATATAATTGCTATGAGTTTAATTTGTTTTAAGTTAAAAGTATTAACTTTATTTTATTTAAAAAGTTTGAAAATAAGATTTGTCCAGTAAAAGCAAGAAGATAAGATACCTTTTTGACAGTCTTTGAATTATGTAAAATGTTCAGATCTAATTTGATTAATGTTTTTATTGATATAATTGCTAGTTGAACAGTTTTTCTTTTCATAAAATTATACCTTCAGGTTTATTACTCTTTGTTAAAAAACAATTATTATGGGTATATGTCAAATTTTTGGTAATACCCAGTTCATTATTGATCATTTGCAATGATAAATTGTACCTAAGATCTAAATTGAAAAAATAAACAACATGTTTGTAAATATATATGTGTGTATATATTCACATACATATGTACTATATATAAAATAAAAGTAACTATCAATATACAATTATATAAAAATAAACATAAATTTTATACAAAATAGTTGGCCTGAGAACCTTGATGGGAATGCCTTGTGCACTTCTTTCCCAGTTTTAGAGATGAGTTTCTCATATCATTCCCAATTTGAATTATCATTAATTCAGGGTCAGATTTAGGTTAATATCAACATAGTAAAGGGGACAGTGCAAATATCTTCAAGAGCTGACAAAGCTAAAATCCTTTGACATTATAGAATCATTGGCCAAAGCCAAGAATATTAAGCATATTTCAATACACTTAGTATTAAATTGTAAAATATTACTCGTGTACTCACTTACACGTGTATTTATTCTTTCATGTAACAGCCCTCATCTTTCCACAAGGATTTAAGTTGCCAAAATTATAAATTATTAACTCTATTCCTGAGTCTTGGAAGGTATATAACACTGCCTTTATCAAAATTTCTTCTTTCAACACTGTTTAACATTCTGACTTTTTACTTTACGTAATTATAATATTTACAGTAATTTGTTATGCCACCATATTAATTTTGAAGCAGCAATTTACAGCAAAAGGAAAATAGGTATGTTGGATTATTTTAAATGATCTGTGTATTTATTATTTAATTTTTAATTTTTCTCTTTTATGCAGAGTTACCTACCTATTGACACTGTAGACTCTGGCATCCATCCAGTATATTTTTGCAGCACCCATTATATTGAAATGCTACTGAAGGCTGAGTTGCCTCTTGTGTTTTCAGCTTTTCACATGTCTGGTTTTGCACCATCACAGGTAATCCATAAGGGAGTAGCATTTCTTCAACTGCTTTATCTCAATGTCTTCAAATAAAACTGTGTTCTCATCAAATAAGGAAATACATTTAAATTAATAAAAGTGTGTATTTAAAATCCTCAAGCTAGCTTTTTCCCCAGGCCTGTTATGATATAAGTTTGCTTTATAAAACTTTCTACCATTCGCAAAATTTCAAGCTATTCAGGGCATGCACTGTCTGAAAGTCTGTATGACATGTAGGCTTTTTAATGGAGATGGTAATACTTGCTTCATAATGCCAGTGATTTACTGAGGTAACAGAGGGCAAGAATTCTTACCAACATTGTTTCATATATGAGACACTGTGTCTTATCTGGCAAAAAAATCCCAGTTGATTAACCTATGTGCCTCAGCCTTAGTTTCTACTGTCGGGATCTAGGAAGGCTTAATGTTTTTTTCTGGGGCCTCAAGTTACACAGTGCACAACCTTGGTGGTCATATACAGTAGTAGCCACAGATCCTCCTTTCTGTGCATAGCCAGTCCTTCGTTGGTAAAGGTGTGCATTGTTGCTTCACTATGTTATAATCAGGCTAAAATTAATACTGTAGGGTTTAAACCTTCATCTGTCTTTAGAATTAAATCTTTAGGTCAGGGTCTGAGAGAGCAGAAATACTTAATCTAAAGTTGTAAGTATTAATAGTTTTAAGGCTCTTGACTCATGTTATCAAATGAATTTGATTGTATTCTTCTAACAAAAATGAAGACTGTCCCTATTTTTCATGTTTGGGCATTTGGCTTTTTCAAAACTAATCACTAATTTAATAGGTGAAAATTGTTACCCTTTTTAAAATTTTGTGTTTCTTTGAACATTAGTAAGTTTAATGATATGTCCATAATTTTGTTAATTAATTGAATCTGATTGATTGCCCACCTATACTAGAGTGTATCTTATTGATTTGTAGACATTTTAAAGTAGCACCAACTGTCCAAATTGCTTCAATTCCTAAATTATACTTTACTTATTGTAACTTTGTATTATGTCTTAATTTTGAGTAAAAATAAGCCTATCATTTACTTTCCACCTTCCTCTAAAATGTTAATTAACTATTTCTGTGTATACTACATATACGTTGAGATGTCTTTGCTCAATTTAAACTGACCATTTAAATTTGGATGAGACTTAGATTGCTATTATGTTAAATTATAAATTACTTTGAGAAAAATTATGTTATTATACTCAGTCTATCTAGGAAGATAGTAAGCTTTTCCATTTCTTTATTCTGTATCATATCTAGTAAAACCATATTTTTTTCCACATGGATATGGTACATTTCTCATTACAGATATTGCCAGCGAGTATAGTTTGAGATCTGTTTCAATTTTATTTTCTCTTTGGTTATGGTTAATAATTACTAAATATATATCTTTTTATATTCTTTGTTATATTTTTTCTAGACTTGTGTCGATTTATTTATATTCTCCATCTTTGTAATGTTAATGTACTTTGTTTCATTTTATTTTTATTAAATTATCCAGTTCTTCCAAAATAATTATACACAATTGCTTACATGTTTTAGACTTGAATTATTGAGAAATTATCCAGCATGTTATCATTAAGTGGTGTCTATTAGAGAGAATTATTCTACATCAATGCTACAGAAGAATCCTGCCAGTCTTGGTTTCTAAAGTATTGAATTTTGTCTCATTTCTTTTAATTAAATTATAATGTAGAATTTCACCAATATATTTTATGATTAAGACTAACTTGATCTTGGGACTTCTTCGATATTTTTATGTGATACAGTAATAGATTTCTTAATAGTAAACTATCCTTGCATTCCCTTAGATTTATCCTATAAGGAATCTTTTCCACTTAATTAGATACTAGTTTTTCTTGATATTATGATATGAGCTTTCATATTTATTTTGAAGAAACCTTATATCATTTATTAAATTTATTTGTATGAAGTTATTCTTCCTATTTTAAACTTTTTGAAGTTAATAAGAAATTTAAATATAGAAAGGAATTGTGCGTAGTTTAAAGGAATACTCTTCCTTGGCCAATTTTTGCTCCCGCTATATGTACCTAAAACACTTTTTAGAACTTTAAATCACAAAATTTTTTAAGTCTGGTCAGAGGCAGTTGTTTAAATGTTTACTATAAACTCAATAATCAATTCTTTCCATTCTTCTAAAAACTTAACTGGAAACAGTACGTTCCTGAGAGTTCCTTTTTGCTTTTCTAATCTGCATTAGTGTAATGTGTATTGTCTAAAGAATCCAATAATTTATGAGTCTCTACCATATGCTCTTTAATTTAAAACTGGACCAACAAAGACGATGGGAAAACCTTGCAATACCTCAAGCCCTGCTCTATTGATTTAGTGATTAAAAAGAGAATATCCATCTAGTAATTGGATATATCTTTATCAGTTTTGTATATTTTTATTAATTTGGAACTACATGCAAATGGCAGATTTATTTAATAACAACCACTTCATTATTTTGAAACAGTAATGCTATTCTTTCTCTTAAAGTAATGTAAAAATATCCTTTTAATGACTCCCCATGTGAATTAATCTGTCTTAGAAGTTGTATCGTTGCTCTGTTGATATTATTTACCATTTTATTGCTAATTATAAAATATGAAAACAGCTTTTAAGTAACTAAATAGGTATATGTGATTAAGTAATTATTTGGATACAAATTTCGTAGCTTATTCATTTTGATCTAATTAGGAGCAGTGCTTTTTGAAGTTGTGTATTTTTAGGCACTGAGGAATTGGTTGATTAATGAATAATTTGTAGGCAGATTGCTAAATGAAATACACAGATCTCTAAAGTAAAAATAAGCTCAACTGAAGTACAAAAAAATAAATGTAGTAAGAAATGCATGTTTGTTGTAGAGTTTCTTTTAGTAGTAACTGAGTTTGGAAAGCAAATAGAAATTCGAATATATATTATTTTTAAATGAGCAACAGAAAATCAAATGTTCTCATTAACTTTTTGACTAATTTTATCTTTTGTTAAAAAAAAGTCTTACTGTACTTTGTTCATTTTCCTGGCTTAAGAGGTACCATGTATCTTTAATGATTCATCTCTTATAATTCCTTGGAGTCACTATCCTGCATATCATTGATTATTATATGGTACTGTGTCAACAATTAGGCTAACACAGATAATCCCCTGGATATAAAGTATAAATACCTGCTTAGATTTTCTTATTTGCTGTTTTTTCCCCTTATTATGAAAGCAGGATTATAGAAAACTGTTTCATTATTTTTTTGTGACACAATGCTTTTTGAAAATGTAAATCATACAAATGCAAAGCAGGATATGAAGACTGGGCATGGCCCTTGTTCAGCGTCAGATTTATAAAATGCGTATGTCTTTATGAATGTGTATGTCTTCCCTCTCTTCATGTTTTGGATCCATTGCATCTTGAGATAATACCTTCTCCCTTCCTGTGAGTTATTTTTGCTTGTTGGTACTTGTCCTTTAATATATGTCCAGATGGAAATATCCTGGATCATTTACAAGTATTTTGCTCTGTGTTTGTACACTGCTTCTGTACGCCTCTTTTAGTAGAAACACGTGTCTTGCTTTGTGGAATCATTATTTGTATTCTTTACCTTGCTCTTTTTAATTGAAGATCTTTAAAGGTGTGAATATATATGTGCCTCACTTCAGGTCCCTTGAGTTTCTGACACAGTGTCTTGCTTCATAGTATTATACTGTACTATATATACATAAGTGTATATATGTACTACATATATACACTTCATAGTATTGTACTATGAAGTGCAGGAAAAATAGTCTTATGTTTTTCATGTTTCTTCATAGTATAAAAAGTGGTTCTTTTTTCATTTAAAATTTTAACCTTTATTGTGTGACAGATAGAGAAATTCAGGATCAGTGAAGTGAATTGACTTGCAGAGGTCATTCAGATAGTGTAAGGACTTGAAACCACTTTTATTCCAAAGTTAGTTTTCTTCCTTACTTTACTGATACTTTTTCTATGATGACAGCAAATGAAGCCAGAGGAGTTGTTAAAAATAGTGTCTTTGAATCAGAAAACTTTATCATTTGTAAATCATACCTATTTTGACTTAATTGAGTATCTGTAGGTAATTGTTTTAACCAGACTTTTTTGACTTAATGTTTTATTATTATTATTATACTTTAAGTTCTGGGGTACATGTACAGAATGTGCAGGTTTGTTACATAGGTATACATGCGCCATGGTGGTTTGCTGCACCCATCAACCCATCATCTACATTAGATATTTCTCCTAATGCTCTCCCTCCCCTAGGCCCCCACCACGCAATAGGCCCCAGTCTGTCATGTTCCCCTCCCCTGTGTCCACGTGTTCTCATTGTTCAACTCCCACTTACGACTGAGAAGATGCGGTGTTTAGTTTTTGGTTATTGTGTTAGTTTGCTGAGAATGATGGTTTCCGGCTTCATCCATGTCCCTGCAAAGGACATGAACTCATCATTTTTTATGGCTGCATAGCATTCCATGGTATATATGTGCCACATTTTCCTTATCCAGTCTATCATTGATGGGCAGTTGAGTTGGTTCCAAGTCTTTGCTGTTGTGAAAAGTGCCACAGTAAACATACGTGTGCATGTGTCTTTATAGTAGAACGATTTATAATCCCTTGGGTAGATACCCAGTAATGGGATTGCTGGGTCAAATGATATTTCTGGTTCTAGATACTTGAGGAATCACCACACTGTCTTCCACAATGGTTGAACTAAATTACACTCCCACCAACAGTGTAAAAGTGTTCCTGTTTCTCCACAACTTCTCCAGCACCTGTTGTTTCCTGACTTTTGAATGATTGCCATTCTAACTGGCGTGAGGTGGTATCTCATTGTGGGTTTGATTTGCATTTTTCTAATAACCAGTGATGATGAGCTTTTCTTCATATGTTTGTTGGCTGCATAAATGTCTTCTTTTGAGAAGTGTCTGTTCATATTATTTGCCCACTTTTTCATGGGGACTTTTCTTGTAAATTTGTTTGAGTTCTTTGTAGATTCTGGATAGTAGCCCTCTATCAGATGGATAGATTGCAAAAATTTTCTCCCATTCTATAGGTTGCCTGTTCACTCTGATGATAGTTTCTTTTTCTGTGCAGAAGCTCTTTAGTTTAATT